>NT_176439.1:804981-1078702 GCF_000188095.3 Bombus impatiens | reverse complement strand
GACCCTTTCCTCGATGTTTCATTAATTTTCCTCCGATTCCGCTTCGTCTGCGAAGGCTTTGCACCTTTGATTTCGCAAAGCGGACCTCGACAGCTTGGTCTATAAATAAGTTACGCTTAATTGCAAAGATTCTCCCCCTATCTTTTTCAATTTTTCTCCCTCTTGTAACTCGATTCCCATGGAGAATCGGAAGGGAAGTGGCTCGCTCGATGAATCGCGGCCTGCAATGCGGCAAATTCGAGACAAAAAGCTATCGCGTGGAACCGTTGCATCCGCGACGATTAATATGCGCCACCGGAGAGGGTGGCGCTCGAAAACGTAGGATAGGCGGTGACGAAGGGCGACGAATTTATCGGTGGCGGGTGCTCGCGACGAAAGAGAGAGAGGAAAAAAATTCTCGCTGTTGGCACAACATTAGCGAGGAAATTCACGGGGGTAAGGGTAAGAGTTATGGCGGACATGCCTGGATACCTGACTATTATTCTTCAGGTATCCACCGGCGTTTAGACATCAGGCAGAATGTAACGCATATAAAGAGAATTAACGATCGTCGTCCATGTAATAACGAGGCTAGATACGTACTGGTATCTTTTTACATATTTTAGTTTGCAACGTTAACCTACGTAATTTCACGAAAGTATTTGGACGCTTAGCGTAGAACTGTCCACATTGTATGCGTTGTATAACAAATTTTGGAATTTCACTGGCGCTTTAGCGAGACATTGCTGTTGCGCTTCAACGAATAAAACAAAATGTTTATCGAACGTACGATGGGTCGAAGTCGAGTCAAGAAACCTACCGTACATTTATGTTTTTCACGTGGAAGGGAAAGGTAAGAGAGATTTTTAACGAAAGGTACCGAGTTATTGGTCTCGCGATTTACGTATACCTTTGCGCTTGCGCGTAAGTGTCGAACTTTCTGAACCTCGAGAAGCGTAACCAGGACACCGGGAAGATTTCGTTGATTTGTCAAGTGGAGCCTAACCCCCAATATCTTCCTCCCTTGAATAAAGTAAAGGAAAAAATGCAGGAGCGCGCACTGTTGGCGTTTTTCACAGTGGAAGCGGGTTTGGAGGGCGGTAATCGGTGGCATGGATCGCGAGAGACGCTTCTCTAATTTCGGATAGGGGAGCACCGGGTCGCGTCAGATTCTTGACAGACGTGAAAAATGTCACTCGTATGCAAAGCAAGTTGTGCCAGCCCGTTCGTTTCATTATTTCGCTGCTGCTTGTCTCTACGCAGGGGATTTCCCTCTCTCGCGGAAAATTTAATTCTCAGTCGGAAACCACCTCGCTCGTATGCCTACGAAATTCGAACCCTTCGTCGTTCCTTTCTTTTCTTTTCTCCGTCCCTCTCTTTGTTTAATATAAGATCACGAGAAGGGACACCTGCGGTCGGCTCTTTAAAAATGATTAACCTGACTGAAGAAACGAGTCGCAGGCCCATAGTGACGTCCTCGATGAAAAATGAACGTAGCTCGGCTTTTACGATGGCTAAAGGCGTCGTTAACTCTTCCTAACCGCTCATTTTTAATGATTTCAACCGTGGCTAGAATTACCCTTCTTAGACAGGCTGCTGGGGTACATACGTAAGCAGCGTCGTTGCGCTCTAAATATGGTAAATTAGGATTCCTGTGCCACAGCAAGATGGTTTTATTACGATCTACATTTTCCGCTATTTAAGCCTATGACTCCTGCGTTTAAAATGTACTTTCCACATAAATTATAGTCACTGAGAAGTCCCTTAATGTATTTTACTTTTAATTTATTCAGAGGCACATCACTACAGTAGTTTAGAAAGGATGAAATCTTTCTTTAATTTTCATGAAGCACTAGGCGCGAGAAACGTTATGGTTTATCCTCGTTTTCTAACATACGTTGAGATATCTTCAAATACGTTGAAGGTTCCACGTGTTTCCTATCTTTCGAGTAAAGTCACATTATACGCGAAATAGTATTTTTCGGAACGATAGATAGAGGACGTGTTCGCCAAGAACGACGGCGTATCCCGTAATCTTTTAGAGGCTGATGTTCTATTTATTAAACTCATCAATACGTGTCAACATATCAAATTGTGATTTCACTTGGGTGTAGTAAAATGTATGTATCTAAAACCCGATCGTCGAAGGTCGATCAATAGAATCACGGAGACGAGGACAAAGGTTAATCCAAAGCATAGGAGGCAGAGAGGCGCGACACGTCGTCTTGACAAGCGATTTGTCACGTTAACGAGCAACCACCGTTAACGATCGCGTTCTAAGCGGATGCGAAATACACGAAACAGCCACGTGCGTGTACACTACGAAATCCGTTCGAAGGCAGGAATTTCCTGCGAATTAAATTCGAAAGTCGCGAGGGCGAGAGCCTCGACGATCCAACCACGCCAGCCAAATTAGCATTCCGAGGGGAAGATTACCGGTTGGCAAGAATTCTTTGACAAAGAGGAACTCCCGGTTCTTGCAGGCTTCTCGACTTCTGCGTCCTTATTATATTCTCCGAATATCGATCGCTCATTATACGCGAGATACCCTCCGAAATGCGTTCCGATGCTCGTGTGTAGCGTAATCGTTCGACTCGATGTTAAATTGCCTCGTTAAGCTGTCGTCGGGATACGTTTTAGCCGGAAATTAATCGCGGTTTTACGGCCAGACCGATATCCCACGCCTAATCAATTTCCCAACGATATTCCGTTTTAAAATCCAGCAGCAACAATCGGTGAAAATTTTCCTCTCGTTCCTCGAAAATTGTCGACTTCGTTTTATTCCTCTGTTTCTTTATTACACGCGGAAATTAACCGAAGAATTAACTCGGAAAAAGATCGCGTACGCGTATCTTCGCCTTTCTTCGAGAATTTCTACAACATTCTCCGAAATGTATACGTTAATGAAAAACGAATGAACTCATCCTTCGACTCGATATGCGGAAGTTAATCGAGCGCTGTTCCCTCCTCCTTCTGCTTCTCGCCATTTTAAGATTTTAAAAGTACTTATCTTTGAACGAGGAAATTGTACAGGTGATAGGACGAATGCTAGATAGGAGAAGATCGATCGCAACGAGTGGTTGATCTTTAATCGGTCGAAGTTTCTCCCGTGATCGATGTCGAAAGTGGAAACGCCACGAAAGCAGCTTCCTCCGGTTGACGCACGAAAGCCGGACATTCGATCTCGGTTTCTCTCTTTCTCTTTTAGTCGCCGTTGTCCGGCGAGGCTTAATGAAAAGCGTGATTGAAGCCGATGCAGTGGGGCCAATCGATCGACAGGAATCACGAAGAGGGTGTTTGGCAGCCAATCACCGACCTCTCTGCAAGGGACCGACACTTTTTTCCTCTCTCCCTTTGGTTCGATGGGACTCGTGAGTTGACTCTGCGCGGGATACGCACCATCGGACTTCAACTTTACTTTTGTATCGGGTTAAACAAACGTTTATAACGTTGATACGTCCTACAAGTAGAATTTATTCTCGGTGCACTCGTATAAAATTTATTGTAGCATAGATCGAAACACGAGTACAACTACTTGAATTTATATCTTTCGAGAAATAGTACGACATATATCGTGCAACCGGTGTAAACTAATTTTGCTTTTCTTAATTAGAGCAAACTGTCTCTTATTTCGAAAGAATTTCCTGTTCGAAGAAACTACGTATTTCTTTTCATTCGATCAAAGATATTCAACCGTTTCTTAAGAACCTATATACGGGACCGTGTCTCAAGCTACGTCGTCGTTAGAAAGTACTGGAAATAAATAATCGACGATTCGAGTTGTACTCGTTAAACGCTTTGAGACACAAATAATTTCTACGAACAAGAAAGCTAAATTAACATACGAGGGACTATTACCGAGGGAACCTTAGTTTCTGATCAGCCCTTATAAAAAGTTTATGAGGCGGGACTGTGAAGCGGATGAAAATTTGGTACTTTAAACAGGAACTTTAAAACGTAGCTCGTTATCTTCGAAAGAGCAGACTTTCAAAGGAAACTTGCCGCATTAAAGAATCCACAGTTCCCGGAGAAAGAAACGGTTGGAGACAAGCGACGCGCCTGCATTAGTTAACAAGTTGATCAACAAGAGTTTATCGTCCCTGTGTTTTAAAGGGAGGCTTGACGAAAGGCTGGATAAAATCCAGCCAGAAACGGTGGAACCTGGGGAAAGTTGGAGGGTAAACATTTTTCCGTTCTCCTTCGAGAGCTAATAACCTCTGCATATTTGATAGGATTCCATTCTCCGCTCGCGGAAGAAAGAGATCGTTTCTGCTTGCGCGCGGTTCGACGTTCCCGCGGAAAGGAAATCTAATTTCTCTCGCTAACACGATACAATTTTGATCCCGTGCCGCAATCTGAAAGCTTTTATGTCCCCGAGGTGGGCAAACCTTGTATCCTCTATGCGTTTTCACCTTTACAAGGCTCGCTCCATGCCGTTTTCCCTTCCTTTTTCTTTCTCCGACCCTTCGCTCCCTCTTTTCTGCCTCGTATATTAAATTGACCAACGTTTCGTACACGGTCCTGTTTTGTCTCTGGAGCCGCGAGTATCGATCCTTTCGAAGGGCAAACCTTCGAGGGACCTTTTGTTTCGTCGAATAACGGATAATTTCTTCCTCTTCCACGGATCACGGAATACTTTGTCCCTCGAACGAAACGGAAACCGAACGATCCACCGCGTCGATTTTCTATCGTCTTACGGTTTATTAACTCTCGGCCGATTAGCCCATCCCGTGATATCCTGCTTCGTTCGATAGGTCCTTCGAGATTCACGCTCGAATTATTCTCTCCTTTCTTCGCCGCAATTGCCCGGCCTTTATTTATGGGAATGAATCGCTGTTTGGGGTTTCCTTTTTACGCGCCTCTATTAAAATCTTCTACTAAAATCTACATCGCAAATTTTATTCACTCTCTACTGTCCTAATTATTTATTCGTAGAAACTCTCGTCATCGGTATTTTACAAGTATTCAGGTTTGAAGTAACAACGCTACACCTGCCAACGTCCACTTTGCAGCCTTATCTTTGGTCTTCAAATTGAAAGTCCACACGTAGGTAGGTCCTCGAGTTCTCGTTTTATAAACAGGACACTCGTACATATTCCTCAAGTCCTGTTTATCTTGTGTAATCGCTCTTACGTTGATCACCGGCATCACAGGAAACAGTTCTTTCGGTTTCGAATCGACTAAAATGCCAGACTGCACGTCCCATCGTGCTCCCTCCATAAATATCCCATGAATATATGCACCGTCTCTGGGAGCTGCCCTGATATATAAAAAAGACAACAGTCAACGTTGACCCTTCGAAAGGGTGGTAAAATGACGAAGAACTTGAAATAAGCAATTTTAAACATAATTGCCCGTGCAACGATCTCGTTCAGTTTCCGTTCCTTTTTTCTTCAGTCGTTTTTTACGAAGAACGGTTAAATAATTTAATGTATTAAAAATTTGTGCCTTGAAACGATCAGATCAACCAACTTAATTCATTGGTAATTCTAAATTCCAAATAAATAAAATGAAATTCACGCACGTGAACTCCTCCTTGTTCTTCTTCGTCACGTCGCATTGCAAGCACATTTTATCAAGCGGAAGTTCCTGTCTCCTAGCTGTTGATTGCATGATGGCCGTAAGCAACGACTGAGGATTGAAGAATCCGGCCAACCAGACCGATGGTGGCAACTGAAACGATAATTCATTCGTAATAACGGTAACTTTAACGTATCGGTTATCCTTTTATTTCCCTATCTTACGACAAAGTCAGTGGACCACGTTTCCAATTCTCTGATCCGTAGTAGCAGGTCGACGAACCAAGCTGCCAGTCCTAATAAAGACGGATAAGCCCTTTGAGCCCAAACAGGTGGCACTTGGTCAAGGAACAACGCGTTTTCCAAGTCCTCCATATCTGAAGTGATCGTTAGCTCTCCCTTCAGGCCTAAATCCAGTTCACGCAACGACCGTTTTATTTCCGTGGTCAGATGATTCATTCGTTCGCACTCTTGGAATGCTACGATCACGTACGGAGTCCTTTCTTCCACTTTGCCCATTATTTCGGCCATGTTGAACTCCTCTGGAAGTTTCTCCATTATTTCGTCCAGTATTTGCTTCACCTTTCAACACAGCGAAGTTATCGTCTGATGGTTAATATGGAACAGATTAAACGACTACCTTTTCTTCCCTGGTCACTGTTTGTCCTCCAGAGCTACCCGCGTCCCTCGGTTGCATCTCAAAGACGGTTTTAAAGAGATTCTCCGCAGTCATCGTTAAGAAACCTATTTCAGCATTTGGGTGTAGACCGTACAAATAGGGTGATTCCGCAGGCATCGCTTCGTCGATGTAGGCATGGTAACCGGCTAAATCTGTATTCGGTGGCGCTGGGAATCCTTTGTAATATTTAAATCGTTAATTGCTCTCCAATTACGAGAAGAACCATCGATAAAAATGCTCGAACTCTAACGAGAAACTTGTTACCTGGCGCTAAGTGCAACTCTCCGTCGACCAATTCGGGTTGCATTAATTCTTCGAGATAGGAGACACACAGCCTTCTGTCCCAGTCGTCGGTTATATGCCCGCCGTACATAATTTCGCCGAAAAGATACCTTTACGAATGTGCACGAGTGCGTTGTGAAAAGAATGTGACAAACGACCGGTTAGAATTGTTCAATCTGCTGAAAAATAACTAAAGAAATCGAGACGGACCTCAAATCCTCCCAAGGCACCTTCGACGTAGCTTCCAAATAATTGTACAACACGCTGACACTGATGTGAAGATCGCCTACGTTGAAGGGATAGATTTTATTCCAGCCCTGTGGGCCGAATTTCCGGCGCTCCGCGACCACCGCGTGGAAGTAACAGAGGGAAAATAGAATGGCCTTGAACTCTGCCTCCTTGCTGCACATCTCCAACGTCTCTTGGGTGAAATTGTCCAGAGCTTTGTGCAGATTCGCCTGCATCCCCGTGGGTGGTTCGTTCGTAATCTTAATGGACGACTCGAGGATTCCCTAATTAATCTTTCATTAACCTCTTAGTGTTTTACAGCATCAAATTCCATATCGTTGTGTCTCGAGCCGAAAACTCGGTGAACTTGCAGCTTTTTATATACTCTCGAACTTTATCTCCTACGACCATATATTCGTGCTCGAGGACACAACGATATTAAGCATAAAATGTTACTTGAGGAATGATGTGTCCTGCTGGTGTACTAGCTGGTTCCGCACTCATGAACACCCTGTAATTCTCGTGCGAGCCCTCTGCGGCCATTTCTAATTTCTTTTCCAACAATGGCAGCCATTTTTTCACCAAATGAATATTCTGCAAAATCACCCAATGGCCGTTCTTCGCGGCCACGTCCATAGCTTCTTCTGCAACGGATTCCTGTCCCTGACCCAGCGACACGTTGTGGAAATTTTGATTATCCAACGTGTAACCCAAGCGACGACCCAGGTCCTCTACATCCTGATTAAATGAAAATTCATAGGTTTGCCACGTGAAAGTTGTGGGACAAGGTGAATGCTTTTGTTCATTCCGGAAATGTTCCATTACCTTCAAAGGATTCACGCCAGGAGAAAGGATAAAGAAGATGGGCGTAGAAGGGCTGGTTTCTTCGTAAGATTTTGCGAACTCGACGGTTCTACCTTCGATATACCTTGGACCAAGCTTCTCTTCGATGAATGCTGCGATTGCGTAGGTCATTCTATCGGGTCGCAGTGCCCTGAGCATGCACAGACGCTGAATAGTCGTTTTGTTCTTCCATTCTTGCGGGAATTTCTCTCGTTCCGGACATTCGCATTCCACCAATTTTTTCCATCTCTTTGCCGAAGTCTCTATGTCTCTGTCTAAATTGCTGCGCAAAAGAAACATCACCGTACGCAACCAGTAACGATATTTCCAAATTCTCAATATTTTGACTTTCGTTTATTATTACGCTATCGTATTACTTTATTACAAAATAAAAATAAAAATAAAGCTATAACGCCACCAATCAAATGGAACTAAATCGTTAACACTGCTCGTTCAAAAGTTGGAATTTCCGATGAAGTCTAAATTCTCCTAATTTTTACTTGCATCATTACGATTTTTAACTTGTTACGGACGATTTAAGTTAAAAGAGTACGTGAAATTTCGATTACCGAAATTCTTCTCTGCTAGCGAGACTCCTAATTCCACCCCAGCTGATATTGGAAAGGAAATCAACGGGGGATGTAACGTGCGGCGTGATGGGGAACCGTAAGAGGAAGTCCAACTCTGCTGCAGTCACCTCGTTCCTAGCGAGTAGTATCTGAAACGCCATCTGCGACGCGAAGATCAGTTTGTCGCACTCGAACAACCCTCTGCTAGTGTACATGAACACGGAATAGGTGATGCACTCGATCAGATTCTTCACTCTCGCGGACACGTCTGGGGCGGGATCGGCCTTCGAGATGGCTTTTTGAAACACCACGCTGAAAGCTTTCAAGGAAAATTGATAGATTGGATTGATGGTGTTCAGATCGTTCAGGATGAAGTAGAGGAGAGAAGCTCTGGCTGCCGCTGGTCGATACAATTCTCTCGCGGCGTCGATCTCACGGCTTGTGCCGCGGGCTTCCGTCACCTTCGACTCGATTTCTGCCGCGGTCCTCTTCGTCGTCTCCAGATTTTCCACCAACGACGTGTCCTCTAAAACGTTGCTGCCCGCTGAAGACAATCTGTCCACGAAATTGTTATTTTATCGTATCAAATCGTATTGTATTTCCATCGCTATGAATCCTTTGAAATTCGCTGAGAAACAAGACGAAAACAAGAGGATAGAGGGGCTAAATATAGAATTCGAGTTCCCAACCTGTGTACCACTTTCTATAAGAAGATCAGAAGGGGGGAATAGACGATAATGTTTCCTTTTTAATCGTAAAACGACAGTAAAACAAAGTAATCGATAAAAATATACTTATCGCGTTTTTATCGGTAATCTTGGCACATAATTACATAGAAGGGAGGGTCTCGGGTTATCTGGGTAATACGGAAGGGAGTGATGACTGAGAAAAGGTTGGGAAACACTGACGCTGAGAGCAAAGGAAATGGAAATTGTTGTGAAAGGTCGAACGAGCAACGTACCTCGATAAAAGGGAATCTTCCAAACTGTTGAGCGTAATCTTGAAATCGTTCTGCTGTCTGGTGAGCTCAGCCTTCAACTCCTCGAGATCCGGTCGCTCGGCTTTCACTACCTCCGCTAGTAATTGATCCTCGAGACCGTCCCTCGTTACCGTGAAATTAATTAGAGTAGTTTGAGCCTGCATCTCGGGCTTGTAATGGGGATTAGCCAGCTTCGTGTGCAATAATAATCTGAACAGCGGATTGTATTCGACCTCCTTGTCGCCGATCTTAATCGCCCGACCCTTCTTAATCAAGTTTCTGCCTAACAGTGGATCCAACACCGGATCGACCGTTTCGCCGATGTTCTCGACGAGCACGGTCGACCCGGTTGCTAGACATTGCTCGATGACATCCAAGTAACCCTTCTGCCCGAGCCTAATGACGCGAAGTTCCTCCCCGTATTTCTGCTTGATCCATTTAATTCCCTGCAGCTAAGGAAAAATAATGATGGAGATCCGAGTGACGTTAGGCGACCTCGTGACAGATAGACCTATACCTGAGGGTCGATCATTAAGGGCCATCGGTCGGAACTCGTCAGAATAGTTGCGTTTTCCGTCGACATTCTATCGTTTGGAAGTCCTTCGTTGTTCCACTTGGCTATCTGTGTGTCGTTCGTCAGTAACGACAGAGGGTCCAGCCCCTCCGTGATTGGAACCGTCGGTTCTACGTTACGTAAAAACGGTAGCCATTGCTTGTGTAGCAGATCCTGACGAAATTGTTTCGTGAAACATCCCACGTAAGATATGAACGATGTCACCAGGAGAACGTCACCGGGTAGGGTGGACGTTTGTTGCATGAAACTTTAGAATTTTTTCTTTAAAGGATCTGTATAATAGTGTTCGTAAGTGTTAAGACGTCTACAGAAAATTAGACATACACCTTGGGTATTACCAAGCGCTTGAAACTTTTAGAATTTGTTAAATTAGCCATATATGGCTATAATTTTGCACGTACTTGGCTACGGAATCCGCCCATCGTATATTTTCCGAGGCCAACCCACCGACCAATCTGTTAGCCAGAGCAATCGTAGCGTTGGTCGCGTCCGCCTCTTGTTGACACTTGAGCTTCTCGGACGTTGCCTGCTCGAAGTCCGCCGTCAGCTTCGCCAATTGCTCTTCCAACGACTGTTCCAGAAACAGCACTCTAACTAAACTTGTTCGGAATCACGTTTAACAGAGTTTACGTACAACAACTTTGCGTTTGATCACGCTTAACTTCTCCTGAGCAGCGGCCAAATCTGCGTTCGCCTGTGCCAACGCTTTCCTCTTTGGCTCCACATCGCAGAACACCTCGTAAAACTTGATAATGTTGATCACCCAGGCACAGAGACCCGCAGCTGCCGCTGATTTCGATCTCACGAATTCTGGCTCGAATTCGGAGTCTTTTAGATACGGTTGGATCGCCTTGATTACTTCCGGATGTATATTTTCTTTGTCGTAGTTGATTAGGGAGTCCAAAAACGTGTCGACCTTCGCCATCATGATCTGAAGAAACAACGCGGATGAAACAATCTCACGCAGAGTGATATAATTCGCTAAAACTCGCAGTGATTTTTTCCTTCGTGATTTTCTCGCGTATTTCTGAACTTCTCTCGAGGCAAATTAGCTCGGAAAGTAAGTTTTCAAAGGAATATGCAAAAATAATACAGAAAAAGACAGCGGTGATGGTGGACTAAAGATTTCCGGCCAAAAGATTTTGAGAAATCTTGATACTATAGTCCGTTCTATGCGTTTATAACTATCCAACTTAGATGTACGGTCGAGCACGGACTAGCGATGACCTTGTTCCAAGTACCTTGGCAGCCTTCCAGCTCCTGTCCTTGGGTATTTTCCCAGCTGGAGCCAAGAGAACCATCACAGCGGCAGTTACGTTCGTTACAGCACCTGGTGGCGAACCAAACGACTTCAATTCCGTCAGATTCGCCTTGTTCAGTGTATTCAGAGCCTCTTGGGCAGCCAAGAGAGCCGGTTCTGCCTTCATCAAGTCCACTTCGCAGTCCCTCTGTTTCTTCGATACCTCTTCAGCTATTATAGCAACCTTCGACTCTTCCTCGTCCGCTATACGAAACACAAAACGTGAAATACGAGCAAAAGGTACTGGTTTACCTAAAGGATTTACCTATAGCCTTCTCCTTTTGTACTTTGTCCGTCTCGATACCAACAATGGCGATCAGAGCATCGGCTGCGTCGTTCTTCTGTTGCAATTCTACCTCTTGCATCGCCAGTTTCTCTTTCAATTTATCCACCTGTACCGCAGTCGAACGAAGCTTTTCCAAACCGTTCTCCAGCCTAGCTACACGACCACGAAGCTCGCAAGCCTTCGTTTTCAACAATCTAGTGTACAAACTGATCTGCTCGAGAAAGGACTTTGGTGTGGTATAGTTGTATCGGCGCTCGCTGGCCAAATAATGTCTGCTGGCTGCGTTGACGGTCGTGTGAGCGTGGGCCATAAATTTCGCCGCAGCCTCCCTGCATCGAAAGCATCCGTATATTTATTGCTCAGCATCCTCTCCGCTATTGAAGGCGCGTACCACGCGTTTCAGGGGCGTCCCGATCGATATTCTCCGCTCTACCTGTAATTTTCCGGAAGTTCGTCTAACTCCTGCAGAAACCTCTTCGACACAGACATCAAAGCTTCTTGCGGCCATTCGTGGAACCAGTTTATCGCCGTGCAATTTATTATGGCCGGGAATTTCCTCGAGCGAATCCTTAAAGTGGATCCGACAGGGGAGAAGCAGAGAACTATCCGAAGCTGGCGGCGCACCCGGTCGATGAAGAACTTCCAACAATTCTCGCGGGTATCTAACATACCAGCGCCCTTCACCTCGTTACGAACTCCTGCGACCGAGTATATCGATCGTCGAAAAATACTTTAGCAAATTAAATCGTACGAATTTTATGTACGTGATAATCCTTATTGTAAAAAGATAAAAGTAAACGAATGACTTAGGCATCGTGTTTCGAATAGAAATTAGTTTGGAGTGGTTTAAAGAAAAAAAAAAGAGAAAAAAGGAACGAGTTGAATCACAGGGATTTTGAAGTTGATGATCCTTGTTCCGGAAGAAAAAACAAACAACCTGAAATATTCATCGACCTGCTATTATGTTCTCCACTTCGTCCTCGGCGAAGAGATCTGGAACCTCGCCAGAAGCAAGCATGTCGTTGATCAGCACGAGGAATTGTTCGTTCGCCACTTGGGCGTCGGTCATCAAAAACACGATGCCCAGATTCTTCAAACCCGACTTGTTATACAGAACAGCGAGCTCCAATTTCAGATCGACGATTCCATAACCCTTCTTCAACTGAATTTGGAATACCTCCAGCGAGCTTATGAAAGCAGCCAATCGTGACAAGCTTTGTTTGCCAGAACCTCCCACACCGACGAGGAGAGCGCTGCCTCGAGGCGACTCCAAGATCCTGTTTATCCGGCACACGTGCATCATGGCGTCCTCGAACAGCACCAGATTCATAGCAGCTACCAGATCGTTGTAGCTGACCATTGCTTCCGATAGCAATCGATGCAGAGTTGCCCAGTCCTTCACCGGCATGTACTTTGGCTCTCCGACTCCACCTTGCAATATAACAAATTTATTCAACTTTTTCTTTCTCGTGGCATGTTTGAGATCCAAGTGGTACGCGATTTTTAGCGAAATATTTCCAAGCATTTGCGCACCTGCAAAATGACAGTAGATATTAGGCTTCTCCAAAATGGCACCCTCGTCAATTTCCTCCACGTTCTTCTTCAAAATATCCAATTGTAGTTTAGAAAAGCTCTCTATGTCCTTTTCATCTGTAAGCTTATCTCCGTAAACGCGATGCGTCTCGTGGAGCCATAATCTGATTAAGTCTATAGAAGACTGTAGACACTCGTTCCCACTGAATAATAATCCTTGAAAGCAGTTTGACAAGTCACGAAGATTGAAGATATAATGGAATTTCACTGCTGTTGGGAGGAACATTTGAGCGCAACGATGATGGAGCTGAATCGACGCTTGAACAATACTGTTACACATTTCGACGACAGAAATGGGAAACCTATGAAATGCATTAATTATCATACAATGATCGAACAACGAAGATACTTAGTTGTTTCATTTTGTTGTACTGCTTCGCTTCATATAATAATTTATTTTCGAAGCTTACCTGTGTTCGATGTTGGACAAATGCTGCCTCAAGATAGACGAATAAATAGTCGTCAACGAATCGCTGTTAGGAAAACTGACCGCAAACACGGAAAAGTGTCTCTGCAGTCTAGGATTGACGGTGAAAGATCCAGCCGTAGGATTCATACAGCTAACGTATTGACAGTTGTGAATATCTTTCAGAGTTAGCTTCGTTCTATCGTACCAGTGACCGTAATCCAAATGCTGACGGATCAAAGTATGCGGTTGGACGGTTCCATAAGCGTCAACTTCTGGCATATTCAAATCATCGATGAAATACACCAAGGCTTTATTCCCAGGTGGGCCGTAATTTCTACCAGCTTTCTTCTCCAGAGACTTCTCCAGAATTTTCTGCAGCATCTCCGAAGAAGTGTAAAAATTAAAGGGTACATTGGATACTGTGTAATTTTCAGGTAATTGTAGAAGTTTCTCTGCTACGAGAACAGTCTTCCCGCAACCAGCTGTTCCAACTAACATCACTGGATGTTTCTCGGCCATTAATAAATCTAAGAAGTACCTAATTCGAATAGACTCGGCAGTGTAAACCAAAACAGCTTGCAGAGGCAGTTCAGGGTCCAATTCGAACTTTGGCAAACGCTGAGACCATGGAACGAAGTTCTTTGTCTCAGAGTCTATATAATAATCAAACACGGTGCCTTGCGAGGGAAACTTAATCTGTTTAAATTCATTTATCCACCACTTACTAAATTCCACGCGATAATCTATCGTTTGATCTTGGAACATCGAGGAACCAAAAGCCCAGACGGCAGCGAAAACAAAGTAGAGTTCATAATGTTCCTTCAAAAAATCAGCGGAGGTTAATTCTGGCTTGAGAAGACAGTGAAGAAGATGACATAGCATCTGTACGTGCGCCATATCTGCGATCGGTGTTATCTTTTTGAATCTTGTTCTTAACGTTTCCAAGCAAGCAGGGATGTACTTGTCAAATAACATAACCAAATTGGATTTTTCAATTGGCGACGTTCTTTTCTCCACCCAGCTCGTGACGTAAGGATTCCAGCCTAGATCCTGAGGATTGATATACAAAATCCCCGCTCTGGATACAGTAGCTGGAGTAGCAGTTCTCAAATTAGAGATCTCGAAGAGCAGCCTCATCACAGGAGTCAAAGCTATTCTCTCGTTACTAGCTAAAGTCAGAACCTTGTTATCGTCCATGACAGTGTTCAATGACTCGATCCACATGGGATCGATATCGCCATCTAAAACTATCCACTTAGGATTCTCTCCGCCTAAGTTAGCCTGTTCTCTCATAATAACCGAGAACAAGCCATCCTTCCATTCTCTGGTCGCTGGATTAATTATTCCAAATAATTCGTCATTCGTCACAGCTTTCGGATTCAAATCATTGTATACAGGCTTCCTCTTCATGTTCTGATATGTTCTAAACAACGACTTCCAAACTTGAGTCTTTCCAGATCCTGCAGTTCCCACGATGAAAACCGAGTGCCGTACTTCTAATAGTTCCTCCAACTGAACGACTTTGAGGATGAAGCCGTCTTCTGGTTGCAGCATCAAATCAGCTGCTGCCTGTTTAACCATCTTCTCGAATTCCACGTCGCGTTTTCTGGGAACGTCCAAGGCGGGGAACAGGTCGGCTATCAAACCCATAAACACAGGCAGATCGTCGGAAACCACTTTGGGAATGTTGAAGTCTCGAAGAGCTCTCATGAGCACTTCTTCCTCCGGTCTGCCGGGGTCTCCCCTCTTCAGACTTCCGGCGACCACGAGGACCGACTTTATCGCGCGCAGTCCCCAGTCATAATGGTCCTGCTTTGATAACAACTCCTTGCATAGAGTATATAGCGTAATGAACTTTCTCGCTAGAACTCTCGCATCCTGTAATTTCGAGAACCCTATTTCGTATGTTTCTAATATTATAGAAAGATTAGAGAATGACCGGTGAGACGGTAGAGGGACAGGGGAAGTATATGCAGAGTTGGAAAGATAAAAATTTAAAAATTCTCCTTCGTGTAAGAAATATCTTCTAAGAGACCTTTCAAAGATTTTTAAAACTTTTGAAGTAGACCACGTTAATGTACGTGTACACGTGTATTCGAATAAATTTTGTTAATGGGAGCGGTACTAATATTTATTTTTGTATCTGTAACATGGAAATGTTGCATAATCGTATTTTCCTTGCGCAAATTCGTAGCTTAACCAAAGTTCGTAGTTGTAGGAATCATACGAATCAAAATACACGTGAAATAATACAAAAGGTGCATAGATCAAAGTATAAACGTAGCTTTGATACACGCGTACACGAATTTATTTAATATAACATACAAAACCATGATTCCTACCTGGAATCCCTCTGCCACTAACATAATCTCGCAGATAAGTTCAAAATCGGGGACTACCATGGCACACGGTCGAAACAAGGCTTTTAAATTCTCCGGTAATTCTGTTCGTCCTGCGTAACCTGGATTCATCGTGATGAATATACCAACCGTTGGTTCGAGGCCGATTATTTCTCCCATGAAGTTGAATTTCTCTTTCTTATCTCGAATGGCGTCCTGAATCGATTTCACTTGGACAGCTACTACGGAGAGTACTTCGACCGTGATTCGGTTGAACTCGTCGAAACAACCCCAGGCGCCAGTTTGAGCTAATCCTTTATAGATGTTACCGCAGGATTTGTAGTCCATCTGCTCGGAACAGTTGAACACGTAGACCATTATGCCGAGAGCTCTGCCTAGATCTTTGGTGGTTTCGGTTTTTCCAGTGCCCGCTGGGCCTGCTGGTCCACCACCCATTATTAAATGAAGAGATTGGGTCAGGGTTATGTAACATCTATCCGTCAACGGTGTTATGACCAATCTGCATAGAAGAGAAATGATTTAGTGAGAATTAGGAAACTTTTAAGGAATCCTGTCTAATTATAACTATTAATTCTCATGTTATTACAGTCCGGTTACTATTTGGACTGTTGACAAGCCACGTCGATCTTCTCCGTAAATTGAAAAGTATAGATACTAATCGTACACTTATGTATCTAATTAAAAGATTAAAAAAGAAATGTGGAGACGATCAAGTCGAGCTTCTCAGGCACCGTTGTTTTTTTTTAATCATTTATGATACTTTTCGTAGCGTTTATGGGAAAATATTAGCCTATTAACTGAATCGATCTTTGACGAGACACTTCTATGATTACTCAGTTAAAGATGAATAAAGAAAAATCGATTTTATCCAAGGAATTGAAAATTCAAACGACGAGTAAAATATGAAGCGTATAAAGAACAGTAACGAGCAATATTTTAACGCAAGTATCAATGAACCAGTCGCTAGATTCCATAATCCCTACTGCGAAAATTAACAGAGATGCAAAGGAGAGGAGACGAAGAACCATCGGACCTGGGAGTATTCCCCAAGTATTCGTGAGAGTATTTAAACTGCGCGTCGCAAATATTAGCAAAGCAATCCTTCTCCTTTTCGTCCCAACGATGGCGAAGTTGACTCTGCCATTGGAACGCCTGCGACGTCTCCACCTTGGACTGCACTAGCTTCGCCACCACGTCTCGAGAATGTACATCGATAGTGCAGATCGTCATCACCTTTTGTCTCTCCTGTTTCGTTAGCTCTCCGATCAATAGCGTGATCAGTGTACTTAATTGAGAGATCTGTTTCTTTAGATAGTCTTTCAGAGAATTATCGTAACCCTCTTCCAGTCTGGCGAACGCGATGTTCACCTCAGTCGTCCACCAAATTTGCGTTCCACAGAGAGAAACTTGAGCTGGATAATCGAACAGCCATTGTTCTCGGGATTTCTCCTCGTAAGTTATCACAGCCTCGCTGAAATAGTATCTTATTGTGACTCTCATCGCTTGTTGCAGACGATTTAACCATGCCTCCACTGCGCCCTCGCAGCTCATCTCGCAGTTTGCGAATTCCACGTACTCTCCATCTTTCGCGAACATACCTTGAAACAGGAGTATTTCATTGCATAAAATGTATGAAAAATTAAACGTTTTGGCGTAGTATATTTTAATTTGTCATGGCTCCCAGGGCGAAATATATAATAGTTGCGTGGCAGTCCATGTGTTCGAAAGATACGAGACTTTTACACAATACAAACTAATAAAGGTTTGTTACTATAAAAATATTTAGTCGCACGTGATACGTGCAGAGAAGATCAGTGGTACGCTTAGAGTTACAGACGAAATTTTTTGAGGCAAAAAGCTTCACGGCTATCGTTCTATGGTAATAGTATCTCCCAACTTATGGATCTATGAAGGAACGTGGAGTTGAATGAATATGTACTTAAAGTCTCTTTACAATTTATAATATAATTTATATTACAGTACGTTTCTCAGACGAAGAATTTCCGAAAAATCAACTTTTATTCCTTGCAGAGGTCGACTTACCCAATACGCGTTTTGGCGAGCCAGCAGCCGCGTCATCGAATTTCAATCGAGCCATGGAGTCGAATAGTTTTGTCAGATGCTTGGCCACGATCTCCGGCTGATTTCCATTCGACAAAATATCCAACAGATCGCTGGACGAAACGAAGTAGAATCTCGGAAACGCGAGACGCTTCGTTTCCAAATATTCTGCCAAGGCTTTCTCGCAGAGAACCAATTCCTTTTGGAGGATATCGAGAGAAGACACCAGGCCTTCTCTGTTCGTTGCTTGCACAACGTTTGGCGTCTTCGCTAGTTCCTCTGTCATTTGCTTGAATTCCTTGTCGATTCGATCGAACCTCTCGGCATCCACTGGCAATTGTCTTCTTATATCTTCCGAGGAGGTGAAGATGCTCTCGAGGTGCATCCAGGTTCGTTGCACCTCGAACCAGATTGTAGTAACTTGATCGGCGATGCTCAGCTTTCGTTGCCAGCTGGAGACTTCTTCTAGGAAGTGGGCGATGAACTTCGAAGTGATAAGGTTTTGTAGCTGGACCTATGAAAAGCAAACAAGGTGGCCCTAATCGAGTCAATTTTCTCCAAAATCGATCGCACTGTGCCTTGACTCGCTATAATATCTTTCCAAACTCTCATCGTCGAATCGCTTGAGTCTCTTTAAATTTTCACCAAGTACGATTTCTGCTGGTTTAGTCTACGTAAAACGAATCACATTGTGCAAATCTAACTGACGAGTGCGATAAAAATCAGTTCTGTAATTTGTTCAAAAGTCACTAAATTTCTGCGATTCTTGCAACATTCGTGCTCGAGTGCGTAACAAGCGATCCGTGTAGAAAGTACCTGGTTCTCTTCCAACGTTTCGATCAATTCCTCGCTGGCTCTTATTAGGGTAGCGCCAGTTCTAGCGTGAATTTCTTTCTCGAATTCCATTTTCGACCAGGTGGCGTTCAATTCTCTCATGTACTTTTCCATAGACATTTCTTTCACGGCTTTGTCCACGATGTTCTTCACTTCTTCCTCGCACTCATGAAGATTTAGCTCCAGAAGATCGGCCAACGTGGTAGACTCGTCCATAACGAATCGTACCTAAACGCATTCGTCTTTACCGGCTATGTCTCTAAATACGTAGCATTATAATTATGAATATCGTGCATCATTACGAATCATGTATGGTTTAACATTATATATTATGGCGAATGTATTTGAAATTTATGCAATGTGAGCATTGACGAACAATTTGAAGAAATAAACGTAAAGCCAGGTGTACGAAGAATTAAACGTTTCGAATGCAAAATCAATTTATTGGATGAAATATATACAGTGACTGGTACATAGAACGAACGAAAAACGATGATAAAAATATGGTACAAATTATTTGATCACATACATACGTGACACATGCACTGATGAGTAACTAATAATGCATTTATTGATGAATCGTGACGGTGGTTTAAATATTCGTGCTTAAAAATTTTGGAAATAATTATTTAGAGAACAAAGTGCCAGTATTTACAGTGGACTTACGGTCATTTCTGGAGTCATGTCGCCCAGTTTCTGCAACACCGATAGCGTATATACAGCGGTGCAACTAACTCTAAACATCTTGGTGAACTTTTGTAAAAATATGCTAAACTGAATCCTTATGTATAACTATTTTTCGTATAAAATTCATCAAAAACTTTTTCATGTACAATGATATAAAAAATTCTTACAAAAAATATATATATGTAAAGTCTTTCATAAAAATTGAATATCGTGTAAAACGTAATATAAAACGTATCTAAATCATTTTCTATCCTTTTCGTAAACCTATTCTTCGTTTTTTAACCTCCGCCGATACCTTGGTGCTATTCATTAATTGCCTCCAATGTCTTTCCCTTATAGCTGGATTCTGGAGTTCTGCTACGGCCCTCAAGGACGTCAACATATTCTTCACGGTTGCCTCCAACGATACGAAAGTGTCCCACGATCTCATTTCCTTGTCCAGGGCTAATTGCAATTAGTATATTAAAAACACGTTTGAAGACAGCTTACTCGTTTTAGTAACAAACGACACGGGTTTCTAATATTTCGAGAGAACGTTCAACGCAAAATAGAAATAAAAAATCAGGCGTGCCGACAACAATTTTTCCATATTTTGCACAAACACGAGATATCTTTTAACGTGGTAAAAATGCAACTGAAAGAACACGGTAGAGTTAATATCGTGTCACCAACCTCGTATCTCCTTGGAAAATTTCTTGCACTCGATGTCCATGTTCTCTACGTCGATTTTTCTCCAAGGCGTAGTCTTCCATCCTTCTATACAGCTTCTAACGATATTCACGTAGTCCCATAGTTGCTTCAACATCTTCAACTCTCTTCTGCATTGCTTCAACACTTTGAATTCTGGCACCATAACTTCGAACAACGATGCAGACTCTTGGATGTCTTTCATTTGACGTTCCAACATCAGAATCTCTTTGTGTCCTTCGTCTAATAGTTCGTAAGGATTCGAACAATCGTGTTTGAAGAAGCTGTAGCGCCGAAAAGCTTCGCGGTAGTGAGTTATGGTCGTGTCGAACGCGGAGATTCGTCCTCGTATTCTGGACACTTCACCTGTTTTATTTCGTACAAAATTAGCAGCTGTCCTAATATCTACGAATGTAGATGTATGTACCTGCTTGCAGGGGTGCCACTTGCTGTTTAACCATAAGCGCCAGTTTCTTCGTATTGGACCATTGCTCGGGCAGTTCTTGAAGCAGAACGTTTACTTCCTCTGGGATATCCTGATCGTAAAATTTCAACAATTCGATCGTCTCTTCCAACGGCTGGAACATTTCATCCGTAGTCGGTTGCCTTTCTTTCACTTGCAAGAGATAACCCATCACGCTAACGAGTCCGACGTAGTCACCTGGTTGTATTGGTTGGAGCAAACCCTCGTCTGCTCGTCTATGAATAAAATATACATTGAAGAATTCATCGAAAAGCAGCTCCTTCCTTTTTCCTTATATTGGCTCTCTGGGTAGCCATTTTTACTCTTTCGGGAAATTTCTCAATATCAGAAAAATATGAAAGCCAGACGTTCTTTCTACGTCTGATCGAAGGAAAGAGGACGATCTATAGAGACAAATCAAAGTAGCCAAGTGCGCAAGTAGCCCGAGATTATCGAACGTGCAACGAATATCGTGATTACCAACATAGCTATCGATCTACAAAACAGTTGAAATCGTTCTTCGTTTGCTCGTATAAAGAATGGTAACTCGTAAGAGAAAACACCTTATAAACGATCCCAAATCCGAGAGGCTGCTGGTAACGCGATCGACCAGATGTCTCTTGAACATGCTGGACCATTTGCAGACCATGTTCAGCACCGACTGTCTGAAGGGTCTGAGGTTTACCCTGAACCAGCCACAAAACACTTTCGATGGTTCCATTTCCTCGATCTCGAGATAGAGGCCCTCGTAAAGGTCGATTTGCTCGCGGAATTGCTCCATTTTCGGCGGTGACCGTGTCGGCCCCTTGGGATCCTGCACGGCCACCATCTCCATTTCCTCCATCGTCAATTGTCGGCTATACTCGAGAAACTGTTGCATCACCATGTCTCTATCGTCCAACCAGAGATAGGCGTATCCTGATAAAATAAGACGACAAAGAACGAGGGTGGATCATAGAGTAGACCAAGCGTAGAAACATCCTCTGATGTTCGTTGATTCTATTATAATTCGTAGGCAGTAGATTTTTATACGTTTGTGGAAGGTTTGAAGATGTACAACGCGTATTGCTATTAGTAAATTATCGTTATTAGCTATTAGCCTGCATTTTACTATATTTTATGTATTTTTTCCACATTACGCGAATTCTATGCATTTAGATTAGTATTTCGTGGTATTTATACCTTCGAAGTTGCTGCAGAATTCGGTAGCTTCCTCCACCGCGGTCGAAACGTTATTCATAATTTCATTTTTCATCCCCTTTATATCTGGATCTTCCTCTAGTTCCTCGCTGTATCCTATGGCATCTCTTTTCAATCGTGGCACCAGTGCAGCCATCCCTATGATATCGTTCAATAGTGCCAAGATTAATTGGTCCAATCCATCCGGATCGTCGGGTTCCAATGAAGGCACGTAATAGAGATCTGGTTCCCTGAGTTCTAACTTCGCTTCTAACAGCGGCTCAGTTTCTTCATTGGAATCCATATTGTCTACCAAATACCCTGGTACGAATAAAAGGGAAAAAGAAATCTCTTTTATGGTTAACAGAATCAGAAGCAACGTACTTAAATAGAATCATCACAATACAGAAGAAACGATTATAAAAAATCTGTACGTAAAAGTTTATTTAGCTCTAAAAATTGCAAACCATTGATTCGCCGATTGCCATTAATCGACTAAAGCAGGAAATTTGAAGAGATTTCATAATTTGAGAATTTAAAGAAACCACAACGAAAGCCTGAAACAATAATTGTACGAAAAATATGAAGAGGCCCATTCACCTAACGAACACCCTACAGCCCTTCGAAGGGACTCCATCACGATCCTATCGATGTAATCTACGTATTTTTGCCACGGTTCCTCCATTTCGTCGGAAACTTGAAAAAGCAGCCTGTTCTCTTCCAACAACGAATGAATCTGTTCGGCAGCCCTCTCGACCTCGCCGTAACGTCTTGATACTTTTTCTGGCCGCTCGTCGAACGACAATAAAGCGTCCTTACGACGATCCTTCCTCTCGATGAGAGGCGTCCTCGTCCAGGCGTCCAACACCGCTTTGATCTTCTCGGCGTTCGTCTGGGTCGATTTGATTCGCTTCCAGAGCCCCTCCACGAGTTCACCCAATTCCACGATGTACTCCAGAACGCCGTCCGACTTCCAGCATAATTCTGTTTCTCCTCGAGACACCAACGAATCGATCCTAGTTATCTCCTTCTCGATCAGCTGCAACTCCACTCGCCTGGTCGTCTTGCACACGTTGTTGTACGAACACACCGTGGCTGCTAGCAGTGTGCGGAACTTTCGGAACGTTTCGACGTTTTCCGACACCTACATATCGAAGACTATTAAACCACCTTAACTTGTCACACTTATTGGCGAATTTTATTTGTAGTATTATCAATTAATTGCACGGTTCGTCCAAGTGTTTATCGATTTCAATTATTATCGCAAGAATGAATTACTAATTAACAGTCTCTCTTATCTATACATTGACAGCGAAAAGAGCTGAACGACAAAACTGCTCCCAAATGTTTCTCTTTTACACGTGCCAATTCTTTAATTTTTCCAAATAGCAATTTTATTATGCCACGTTACACTGCGTTGCACGCAACGGCTGTAACAATGTCATTGTGCAGTTAAATCAGGTTTTGCCTAAATTTTGCTGTGGTAGTATACGTGTAGGGATACATAGGAAAAACGTCAAGTGGATAGATACCTTTATTGCCTCCTCGGGAATGTCTGATCGAGACATTTGCTTCAGATAGTTCACTTCCTTTAAAACACACAAAAGCTGGGGATCAAAGTTGAGCAGTAACGTGGAATCCTTCTCGCGATAGAGAATATTGCGATTCAGTCCAATATCGACTGCGTCAGGTACGGTTCGTGCCCATTCCGTGAACAATTCAGTCTCCTTATCCTTAAAGATTTGGATAAGCCTTTCATAACGTTTTTCTATATTCTGGCCCTCTTCGCTGTTCACTATTCTATGATCGGTATAATTATTTTGTAATTAAATTGTTCTATCAAATATAAATCTCTATTTAAACAACTTACGGATGTTGAATAGCTTTGAAAGATTGAACGGGAAGATCGATGCGTTGTCTGAGCATGGTGATAAATGTCAGAGCCGCGGCTAAAGGTGGAAGATTAATTAGAGCGCCTCTAGTGCCACGATTAAACAGAACTTCGACTACAGTCAGCTCGACGTTCAATAGATCCAAAATTCTGGTGTAGCGATTTGCGAACTGTTTGCTTATCATTGGCCTGTCTAGCACCGTTCCAACGATATTTATCAACTGAAACGAAGAACTTGTAAGAATTTTAGTTGTTAAAATTATCGTACAAAAATTAATTTTTATTTGTTATAAAATATATTTGTTTTTATGTTTATGTTGAAGTTACGCGTCTGTCGCATCTAGAAACTGAGGAAATTTCGAAGATCGTTATTTTTGGAATTTGTTTATTTCGAATTCTTCGTTTTATTACACTGTGAAAGCAGATCGATAGAAGAATTGTAGTTTTTTGAAAAATGGCTCGTTTTTCCGCCACTTATCCTACCACAATTGTCCAAGTCTACCAGATACGGTACCTTGAAAACGCTCTCGAGGTTGCCGCAATCGTCGAAAGCCTGGCAAAGAATGGCCGCCAATTTACAATCGAGATCGGTGATGGACTCGTTGAACTTGGCACAGTCTACGGTGAAAGATTCGTCGTCTGGCTCGAGCGCGTCGTTTGCCCGCACCGTGAAAGAAACGAACAGCTGCTGGAACTCTTTGTACACGTTGACGATCCTGGTGCTGAGGGATCGGCCGAGAATCCCGCCGATTTCTATCTTTTCCAGCTTGGAAAATTCCATCACGGTGTTAAATAGCCACTCGATATCGCTCAGTCGTTTCAAGAAAGCATCCAGGCGAGCGAAAACGGCGCTGGAATTGAAGGTCCACGGTGGTGCATCGGGTTTCATCGCTGGCATGTCTTTCCTAAGTTCGAATTGTCGTTTGAACTCTTCCAAGACGCCTGCAAGAAAGAACGTGTAATGCTTTTGATCTACAAAGTCTCCGAAAGAGACGAAAAATTAATTAGGAACAACGTTAGAAGTAAAATTAAAAGAGGCTTAGAAGTTGAAGAAATGGTATCGCCATAGAAAGATAGTGCTCGAATGATGAGAACGATCTTCTGATCGATTCTAACCTCGAGATATTTGCACACGCTGTAAAGCCTCGTCAACGTCGCTCTGGAAAATGGAGGTTGGGTCGAGGAATCGACGAGCCTCCTGTATCAACAGGTTGGAAATCTGTCGAAACATGATGATCACCTTGGTGGAGCTCTGATAGTAGCTAGATTTCGACCAGGCTAATCCGACCGAGTGTATCAGCGTGGCCATTAGCGGCTTAGCCTCGGAGAAGTCGACCTCTTCGACCGCTTTGAAACACTTGGCCAATGGAGATAGATACAGAGATATCTCTTTCGCCTCTGCCATCGAGGATACCACGTTATCGAAAAGGGTGCGAAAGCAGGGGAAATAGGCGCTGTCTGTCGTTTCCAAAATGCTCGCCATTTTCTTCACGCGATCCTCTCGCAATTGATCGTAGATATATCTGGAAAACGATCCTTCTTCTATAATAATTAACCTTTGGATACTGTAATTTGTTAGACTTGGAGAATATTGTTACCCTACCGCTCAGCTTTCTTACATTTTTTGTGTCTGATAGGAAAAATACTTATTTTCGACGTTTTTATCAGAAATAAATAAATGCCGGAACGACGAAAACATTGCCATAGATGGATGCTCGATATCCTCTACCTTAAATTAGCTAGTCTCGTGGACCAATAGTCAAGCTCGACATAGGGGGTGGGATTTTGACCATTCTCAAAAGCTGCGCCAGATTCCTGAGTGACAACGTCGTTCACCAAGTAGGCCCACTTTATCACGACACCCTCGATGGCGCTCTTCAAATACAGATCGACAGCTTGGGGGCCTTCTGTTCGCACCAGCTTCTCCACTTCCGTTGCCCTCTCCATTCCGGCTGGCATTGGGAGCACCGTTCTGCCGTTTACCTGGCCTTTCACCTGTATTTCGACGGAAAACATTCGTACAATTTCGTACTGCCAACACCATTGTTGAATCTACCATCTCGAATCTAAATATACAGCATGTCCCTTGTTCTTTCTTCCTGATTTTCTCCAAAATGAAACAGAAATGAATTAATCTTATCCATGTTCTACACGCTCCCGAATCTTTAAATCGGGGACACCCTGTATAAACTGAGAACACGCGTATGAAAACTATAATAAATCTTTACAAAAGAGAAGGAAAGTTTACTTGGTACAGAGTACCGCGAAGAGAATGAACGTGTCTACAGATGTCCTGAATCGCGACGTCAGGCAAATCCTTGTGATTCTCTGCTTTGCTCAACAGGGGCGCGAATAAATTGTCCACCAAAGTAGCTAATTGATCGACGACTCGAGACGACAGATCCCCTAATATCAGCATCGATGAACAAACTTCTTTCTCCTTGGGTAATGGCGCCTGTTCTATCTTCACGACGTAAATACCTGAATATAGATATAAATAACGTGATGAATATGAATATAACGTGAATACAATTTTCAACATTTTGCTTTAGGCGGATATTTTGGAAAGTTTTCATTATCGTACTCACCTTTGGTTCTCTGACATGGTATAGGGAACGAGGTTGAAGCCACCAATTGTGCGTTCGGTGTCAAAGCTACAAAAAGAGCAGCTGGCAGAGGATTATCAACAAAATCCAGCACAGCGTTTCTGTATTCCTCCGTGAGGAGTAATCTGGCCCACTTCTCCGGCTTCAGTTTCAGCGACTTCTGCACGAAACCACCGATGTAATCCAAACGAAAATCCGCCGGTCCATCGGGAGTAGCCATTTCTACTTATACAAATTTCGCATAAGTTATTTAGATTCTCAGTTTATACGTTTAGATTCGGGATTTTAGATCTCAACGTAAGATGTTATTTTTATATTTATTGCATTTACTATTTTCTCAATTGATATATTTAGGTCGAAAATTTTTAATCCGATTGGAATTCAGCTGTAGATTTGAAATCTTGACGTAAGATATTACTCTTTTATTCGCTAGTTCGCGTCTTCATCATCGAGAAATTGATTTACCAAAGACATTAAATCGTACGAAACGTGAGGATTTGAAAAGAACGTTGGCTTAACTTCCAACAACAGACAACCAGGATTTCCTCTTCAAAGAACTACGCTAGGACTCTCGTGACGCGACCAAGCAAGCGTAACACAATGCTGGCGTATCTCAAAGGATGGAAAATATGTAAAAGGCTGACGTGACCACGAAAGGGGGAGTGGTGGACGCGGGGTAAAAATGCCAATCGTTTGGTGGCCGTCGTGCAAGCAGGTCAAGAGACCAGGCACCGACTGAACCGAACGGAACTACATTCTGGCATTGGAGGCTCGTGTCTTTTAGACGACCCTATGCCTTCGTTGCCTACCTATTGTCACGGGACGCACGGAATATTCTCGAGAACGACTGACATCGCACGCGATACCGCCTTTCGCGTACTGGCAGGTACCATTTTACTCTTTCGTACTCGCTGGGGACGTTAGTCAGAGTTTCGCGTCCACGGATTACGTTCGTTGTAAACTTTCGATCGAGCACTTTGACGCGAGATCGTTTCACTTTCGACGTGGCTTACTGTGGAGAATATGCAGGTGATAAAATACGACAAATAGCTTTTTAAGTATGTCGACGATCAGTGATACTGATTTGGGATGTTGAAGCTCCTCGTCCACGGATGAATCGACCAAACGTTTCCTTGTGTGACATAATACAGTTTAGAAGAATTTTTCGAGCGATTGTGGTATTTAATTATCGTTTGAAGATTTAGTATATTTCTTGCGAATTTTGTTTCTTCGAAGTTTTCGACATTACCTCTAGTTTTTTGTACGTTAACTCGATTCTTTTATCGAACGTTTTATATTTGTTTCCGACGTTGGTAGGTTGACGAGCGTGTGTAAAATTATGGACAAAAGTGATGAATGCGATTCATTGGAAGACGAATCTACGTGCAACCTGTTCTTCGATCGAACAAGCGGATTGTGAGTGAAATCGTAGATTGTAATTGCCAGAGAGGCTTACGATTAGAAAATGGCAGCGTAGGATGCCGCTTTCTACATCACGGTGGTGAGTTTCGATGAAGTAAAAGATGTCGTCGATTGATCGCGTCGCTTACAATGCAAGAGACAAATTGGCCCGATCAGTTCGATCGATCGGTCGTAAAAACGAGGAAATTGCGCCGACGTAAAAATAGGAAGGCGCAGAAAGGCACTGCAGCTGTTTGTCCTTGGATTTCAGCCAGTAAAAGCGGTGCCATTTGCTGGCAGGGGGATTTAGAACGCAACGTTGATAACGCGAGTTCTTGGAAAAGGGACGTTCGTTTCGTCCTCTAATCGGCTTATCGATCAAGTACACGTAATATACGTATACGTATTGCTGCCATTGTTCAGTTGCACCCTGCACAATACGATCGAAAACTGCCAAAAAGCTATAGAAAAATGGAAAAAATGGAGCAGCTTGCGAGAACATCTGGCCATCGAACGTACAAGAGGCTCGACAAGAGTCCCGAGTATCCCCGATCAAACGTCAGAACTAATTTCTCTCGACGGATTAGCCGTCTGCCGTTTCCCGAAAGCCAGCAGATTTTCCGCTGCTCGAGCATCTCCGGAACGGCTTCCACACGCACCAACGAACCGCGCGTATAACTTGAAAAATTTGACCCATGCACGCTGCTCGCAAAGAGGAGGGTGTGCCTTTCATTTCGTGAACGCTCACCCTTCGTTCGAATGAGCGGAGAGAAGAGATGAAAATTTTCGTAGCTGTACGAATTTCATCTTCGTTGAATACTCTATTATAGGGTGTAAATTAGATGTGACGCGAGAGGGGCGGAGTTTCTTCGATCTCTCAGTTTCTTCAATAAGAGCTGATTAGTCGACGTTCGGAACATCGAAGTTACATGCAAGTTAACGAAGTTAAATAAATTCTCTCGTATACACACGCTCGTCACAGTATTCGTACGCTTATAGACACCTTTTACGAATATATCGCGTGCGTTGTACGAAAGATTTCGAGATTTCATCGTCCTTGCGAGACTCGACTATCGCGATTACGTTAATCAACAAGTTTGAAACCAATCTGAAAGTACGTGTTTAAAAAAATTTCTCGAAAAAGTATTCGAGCACTTAGTTACCTGGATTACGATTTAACGATATATCGTTCTATCGTATGGATAGCGATACGGATACGAAAGTTCAGTGGCACTAGAAATGTCGACTCGTTAAAACTCATTCGAAACGTTTATCATGCCTAATTCGTCCACTAGACTCGTAATCCCTCAACAGGTGATCCAAGAATCGTTTGCTCCTTAATACATAATCAAACCGTGTCACCCTTCGTTCGAACGATCAATCCACAGCCGCGTTTCGGAGAATCAACAGCATTCTCTTAATCAATTCATACTCTCTAGAAGACTACCCCTTGCATAGCGTGGTATTCGGTCGATCATCAATCACTTTTCCTTCGAACATCCGTCCCCAAATTGAAACGGTAGGGCGTAGGCGGAAAAAAAAGAGACTGCCTTCGAGCTGCGTCGGCCAAACAATTTGCACGGGGTGTCGGTAATGATTTCGGACGTTATCTACCCCAGGGCGAAATTTGTCCTGGTTGCTCGCCATTCGTCATCCACTGCACGGCTTCTTTTATCGCGGTGCAAAACGCGGAGAATCGCGAGCGAGCAACTGCGAGCCGGAAGTCGAGGATTCCGGACTCTCGAGACGCCCTTTTTGCTGCGCGCTGACACGCTGAAAATTGATGATCGGCCGCGAGTCCCGCGGCTATTTTCGCTCTCACTTCGAAGGGTTCCAGCGGACGCGGCCACGATTTCTTATTTAGGGAGCTTTTCAAGCCCGTGTCATTTTTCACGCATGCCTCGTTTCACGATATACGCGTCTGACGTCCAAAGTCACAACGACGTTCTTTCTTCTTCGAATGGCGCAAGGTTTCATAATATTTTTATATAGAATGCTTCAAGAAGTTGGGGTTAAGCTTTAAGGGTGCGCAATAATCGTCAAGTTTTTGCAGCCGGCGTATTTTTCTGCTGACTCTGCCAGCTAGTCGAAACAATAAATATTTAACGTCGCCATAGTGGCACCATTCGACTTTCAAGTATCTTGCCGCTTTATCGTTACAGCATTCGTGTGCGTATAGAGTTATTCCACTGAGTTTTACTTTTAACATTGTTTAAATAACGATTCTACGAAGAAATGTGGCAAAGTGCTTTCTGCTCTTTCCACGAGTGTACAGAGTATGCCCCTGAAGTTTAATTCCAACTTTTCATAACACCCTGTATAGAAAAAGGTGAGCAGAAGTCGAAGGTAACGGAAACGATTTCGAAGGTGGAGAGAGCCCGAGTTTCTTAGGGGATCCGATGAACTTTTGACTCGGAAAAATTGATAATCCTGTCGGTTCCACGACGCTCCGATCGTTCGTCATTCTTATCCGAGGCTCGCTGTACATCGAGATAAACGATCCACATACTGAAAACGATTTGATATCCATCTCCGCTGAAGTTTACGTTCTTCGGTAACCTCCCTCGTTTCCGAGAAATTTCAATTTGTTAGATTATTTTCAATACGAGAAGCTTTCGAACGTACGGTCCATTTTCATTTCTCAGAATACGTGTGATTCGAATCCCAAATTTAAACGTATCTTGTATTATTCGTAAAGATGCTTTTATTGCATTTTCCGATCCAGTTCCGAAGACAGTTAGGACGGAGCCAGGAAAACTGGTTTCGATCAGAAGGCCATTCGGCGACTCTCTTCTGGAAATCCAAGCGTCGCGGGAACGCTTTTCGTAAATCTAATAGCGCAATTCCGAAAACGAGGCAGACCGTGAGATCGAATTGGCTGGTAGCCAGAGACGACGCAGAGCATAGGCTCCGTTAAAATCTCTCATCCTCCGTACTAGCACAAGAATTTCCTTACATCGAAGCGAATGGCAACGCCCTCGTTGCCATTTATAATTCAAAGTATCGTCGTTTGCGGGCCGAGAAACGGCCAGTGTCGCGGCCTTCCGGCCGATGTGCTGCTAATTTCCAGCGAAAACGCGAGCTGGCAATTTATTATTTTAATCATGCGCGCGAGTCTGACACCATCGCGCCGGAAATTGCACGGAATGCACGTTCGAAGGCGCGCCGGAACGTTTCCGCGGGGGACGTTTAATTAAAGTTTGTATTAATCGATGCTGTGGCTACGGGGTTCTAACTAAACGGGGGCGCTGTCTAAACCAGATTCCAAGCTTTAAGAAGTTCTCAACTATCCCTGATCGAAAACCAAAATACAAAAGTGTTGCGACGCTTGTCGTACAAAACTTTTGTGTTCATATCGCTTTTACTATATTATATATAAAACATTTTGAAATTTCATTAGAACTATAATAATACGCGACTGTACTACGATCAGAATGGAATTATATTGTAGTTTCGTGTAACATAATTGCACAAACATAATTGTTTGAAATAAAATTATAGATTTTGTATAATTGCCTAGCAATAGCAAAGGTATGGTTACTTTAGTTTCTTTTATCGTTTTGTCACGTTGTTCTACAACCTTGATGTTACTTTCGGTTAATATCGAGCGATATTTAAACCAAACAAATTAACCAGGGAAATTAAACGAAACTCGAGAACAAGTTTTTCAAGTAGGAAAGAATCGCTCGTAAGTAACTAAACCATGATTAAATGCAGTGTCTGCGTGTTCCAAGGTAGCCACGGAATCATGTTTCCAAGATTTACGTTGATATCGCGTCGTATAATTCCGGGACCGGGTTCCGAACGTTCGTGTCGGACCCGGACGTTTTATGAGTTTAATTTGGAACACCACGCGGGACAACGGCGTTTCGGTTTCCACGGAAATTCAGCAGGAAATTTAGGACTGGGCCATCGAGAGGCCAAGAACTCGCCGCGACGACTCGAATTTGGCAACAGCTGCGGTTCCCTCGGAAAACATTCGCATCGCACCGTTACCTTCCTCCTGTTAAATCTACTCGGTGTATCGTAATTAAACAGGTTATCGTTAGCCTTGCACATCGTCGTGACGTTGTTCGAAGAAAGCCTCCGCATTACCATTACGACTTCATTACCAAGTATACGAATGTTATGACAAGTACAATAGTGTGCGAATACATTTTCTAGCCACTATGCATGTGTACGTGTTACAGAGACGAACCACTCTGCATAAGCGACAATGATCTTGCCCATACGCTTTTTCGTTTAACGTACGAATCCTAACAAGCTTCTTGGTATAACAAGAACATGCTGGTATCGCTAGTGTGTTAAAAAGCGGGAGCCACAAAAATTCCCACTTGTGTAGAATCACTCAGATACAGATACAAAGACAAAAATATAAAGATTCTTATATATTTATTATATTAAATATTATATAGAGTCGTTTGTTATCAGCTTCGTTTTGTAAAGAATAAAGAGACTCTCCTGTTAGTAAAAGTATATCGATACATGGAGTTTAGAGAAAGAGAAAGAATGACGCGCGAAATATTCGAAACTGAACGATGTCTGATCAAGCGCGTCCCATTCTACTGCGGCACCGGAGGGCGACCGCTGTCACGTCCAGTTAATATTTCGATTTCCGCGACGATCGTTAATTCTGCTCGCGTACGCCACGGCCAGACTGCCCGCGGCTTTCTTCCGTGGAATAATTTTTCTACCCCTGATGGAGTTAATGTTTCGTCCGGCCGCTTCGAGCGATCTCCAGAGACCATCGTGCTTTCCCCAAATCGACGATTCGGCGAGCAAGATTAACAGGAAAGAAAAACAACGGATTCTCGTTCGAACTATCTATCAAGAATCCACGAAACGTTAGAGAAAAACATTGCCAAGTAATTCCACTCCCTTAAGAGCTTCTCGAATAAAACCGAAGAGATTATTACAATAAGAATCTCGTCAATTTCATATAATAAAATCTATACTTTTCTCCACTGTATCTGTCGCATCGTTTCGTTATCGTTTACATCAGTTTTGATAATAATATTACCATCGTATTTATCGTTATTCGGTATCATGCACGCTACAAACAAATTTATAACGTAGCTGATGGTGCGTTAAAGTGGAAAAACTGACGAAGATCGTCGTCTAATATTCTTGTGTCTTTCTCCGGTGATATTGGAACGCGAACGCGGACGAGTAAGAGTTGGGAAAAATATCTTTCTGTCCATTTTCCTCCGAGTCGTTGGAGTTCACGACGACGTCGACAACGATTACGACGAGAAAAGAATACAAAAGCGAAGAGCTCCCGGCGAGCGAGTTCTACCGGTCGCTAATTTCCGGCGGCTCTGTCCGGCCACGAAAAAGATCATTAAAGTTCGCGTTACCATCCAGTTGCCGCGTGCTCGCCGTGAAAGCGGCCGAATAAGAATAGAAACCGTGGGCTGGGGAGATAAAAGACGAAAGCTGGTGAGACGTTTCAGCCGCGAGGCGGAACTTAATCCCCGGGGCCGGAGAAATTTCTTCGCTGTCGGAAAGCGCCCCGACTGCCAACCAACCAGCCAGCCAGCCACTTTCCCTGCAAATGCCCTTGGCGAGCGTCTGGGAAATTCTCCAAGTTAAGCTGCATCAAGCTCTCCATTTTCGCCTACTCCAGGCCCTCTCAACAGGTTACCTGAGTTTCCACTGCGAAACTGCATCCCTTGGCCCTCGCCCTTTTTCTTCGTCCCTTCTCATCGTACTACCTTTTAAAAGAACGAGCCAGTGTTCCTCGGAACAAGGGGGATCCAGCATAGACGAACCTCCCTTCTTTCTCTTCGCGTATCTTCTAAAACCCGACTACGTCAAGAGTCGTCGTCATAACGTCAGCCCATCTCCGGCTATATAACGAACCTAAGCCCAACCTAACCCCTACCTATGCACAACCTAAATATCCCTCTTGGATTTCTATTCTAAGCAGTATTCCAGCTGCAGGAAAAATGGTCAGGATGCTTGCTGGAAAGTGATACGATAAGAGGAGGCTCTTTTTTAGCGCTACGTTGCTTTAATCCTGATCTTATCGCTTTAGCGAATCCTAAGAAGCGCAAATACGTGCACAAGTCTCGAAACTTGTGCCTTTTAGTTACAAACCGCTGTACTTTTTGTAATCGTAAATTCTGGTAGGTTTTACGCTAAAGGGTGGGAAGTAAGAAGGGTTGGATGCTCGCGCAGAAAGACTTTTTTCAGAACGAACTTGGCGTTTTGTGGCTTACTCGGAAGCTTTCTCGAGGAAAAAAAAATGAAACGATAATTGGAGCGGGACGGCTTTGTTTTAGCCCCTGTCGGCATTAAGGGGTCAGAGTTAGCCCTCGGCAGAGTCCTCTGTGCATTACGATGCCCTTTCTCAGCCTTTTTCAGTCTCTTTCGAGCAAAAACACCAAATTAAACGTATCTTGTTCTACGCACCGGCAACGAATTTTTACCAAACATCCTGTAAAATACGCAAATTACATTTAAGTTTATATCCGGATATTCCATTCGTTGACTTTATTTCGTAATCTTTTCTTTTTCTCTGAGACAGTTGAGCTTCGTTTAGATTAGTCAGATTACCTGACTCGGAGCAATTTGTACTGAAACTTCGTTCGTTCTTTCACGTTTCTACGCCTATTATACGTATTGTACGAGTATTAGAATGTCGCTTGGCCTGTAAATAAGTTTCGGCGTGTACCAAAATCGGCACACGTTGCAGACACCGTAGCGAACAAGGACGAACCTATCTTCTTCTCGATCTCGTTCTCTTCCGTTTCCTCCTCCTCCTGCGACGGTGTGCGAGAAGGTAAAATCGTTTGAAGCAGCTTCTCGAATTCCTCGAGCTTGTCACCGTCCGCATTCTGCCGATTCGGCAGCGTGACGATCGTTTCCTCGCGCGCCGTCGAATTCTCCGAACCGCGGACGCTCTCCGCGCTACCCTCCGAATCCAACATCCTCCCCGGGTCGCTGGGACAGTTGATGGAAGTCTCAGGACGCGGCAGACCCCTGGAAAACATCCACCGGTACAATGCGACACGCACCAACTACTCCGAAAGAGAATCGAGAGGAGAGAAGCTTCTCTTGCGGATACTTTTCTCTTTTAGGGTGCAGGGATCGATGAGAGGGTATATGGAATATTCCGCCACTGTGATTCGTCGTTCTAGAAGGTCTTTCGTGAAGATTCCGGTAATAATGTTTCACGGAGTTTGTTAAGAGAAATGGAAAGACGTCTTCTTATATGCCAAGGTATAGAATGACTCGGCTTGTTTCTGTACGCCCTTCGCCCCCGCGGACGTATCCGAACGTCCTTCAAAAGAAAATAACTTTTTTTAAAATTGGACCAAACGACTTAAGTTTGTCTGACTAGATGACACGTACAAAAATTTACCGGAATCGCGAAGGAGAAAGGAATTTTTTTTATACTAACCACGCCCATTCTGTCGTCTAGATTCGCAAAATCTATCAGTAGTAAGACAAACGACGCGGATTATAGTAATTCCGTCCCCGACTATGTTACCGCGAAACCATCTAATCATCCGTAGACCGTGTTCTCGTAAAAGCGTATCAACTACCTCGTGCCCTACGTCGCTTGGCGTAATAATTTTCAGCTCGTTTTCCAAGACACCGCGTTCTCAGGGAACGAACTGTAGAGAAACAGAGGAGGAAAAAGTTGGTCGACAAAGCCGTCACGTCTTGGATGTTAGCGCGGCAGCCACGGAAAATTGAGCCATCCGCATTCATATCCGCGTGGGTTTACGAGCGCGCCGGTGTTCGCGTTCCGCCTTCAATATTCGAATATTATTCGAGGCTTGTATGCAGCCGAATCGTTCGTTCCCCGTTCTTTTTCCTCTCGGCCTTTTCTAATACCCGCAGCCGTCGCAGGAGAACGGAACCTTCGATCTGCTGACGTCGAATCTCTCTCTCTCTCTCTCTTTCTCTTTCGTTTTCGCTTTCTTCGCTTTTCTTCGACCCCCGCGAGCTTCCCTCTCGTGTCTGCAGCCCCTTCGACTCGAGAAACACTTTGCCTACGACGTCCTCTTATCGCGTGTCACGACGACTTCTCGTCATGCGAGAACGTTCGAGAAACAAGCCGAGGCACATCGACGGGATCGAAGATCCCTGCCTGATGGAAGTTTGCAGTTCGCTTGAGTTTAAGGCAAGAAACAGAGGGAGACACGCGTGGGAGGATCGAAAAGCGAAAGTTCGCGTAGCTAGGTACTTTCTTCCGTGTTACCGTGTATTTCTTTCGGAGCAACAATTTATCTTTTTACGGAGACTGCCTTAACTCGGCGCCTTATCACTCTTTCGCAAAGCTTCGGCTATTTACTATCATCGCACCATGTCGGAGAAACGTCGAGACACACTGCATAATTTCTATATCTGATAGCAATGAACAATTTGTTTTTACGTAGCTCTGTTTTCTGATAGAGAAATTGCGGCATATTTGGAATATCGGTTTGTTTAAATTGCTCGAAGTGTGCATATGAAATTTCAAACCTGTTTTCCAAATGCAATTCTTTTATCAGTTTACTCGCGAGAACATCGCGATTTCGAAAAATCAAACAAGTACGAAATCTTCGTAAGAATGGAGTCTTCAAAAATTCTGGTATCCCTCTGCCCTTAGAATGAATTATTGTGGTTTTCAGCCGCCAATCGACGAACCATCGAGAATACGTACGTCGTCTTGATAAACAATCCCTAGCAACCAGGTGTTGCCTCGCGATGGCATAAACATTTTCCAACCCTTGTCCGCGAGGGTCTCGTCCATCGAGAAAGAAAAATAAGAATCGCTGTACTCGTATCGAGCTCTGGGTAATAAATACAAACTGGAAGCGGAAAACGGCCGATCTTGTGCCACTTTATCCCTCGTTCCAGTGTCTGACTGTCGTTTCTCCCCGTGTTGTTTACGTTCCATAAACCACGAGGAAGCTCGTTCGTCGAATTCACGAGAAGACTGCTCGTTCAATTTTTACCCGAGTTTTTCCAACTTTGGTCGTTTCGTAAAAACTCACCCCCGGTATGTTGCTGTGTTTTTCTGTTTGCGGATAGTAGCTGCGCTGGACACCTGCTCCGCGAAACACTGACAAAACAGCGAATGTCCCTCGTGGCGCCACTTGCCAACCCCTTTTCCAAACAGAAGGTAAAAAATGTTACGCGGTACTACGCCAACGTTTGCGCCCCGATGAAATTAGCTACGATTATCTTGAAATACGAATCTCCATAATATGGTAGGGTTTTTTATTACGTTACGAAACAGTTTCCATTGTTTCAAACTAAAAGCCACTGTGATTCAGCCGATAATGGGAACACGAAATTTAACGAAGTACGTAACGTAATAATTATATTTTTATTAATTTTTACAATGATTGATTTAAATGATAATAGGTTAATTATTCAGATTAGAATTATGGATAATAAAAGCGATACATAAAATCGAGTGTAGAGCTACTTAGAAACCGACTTAAAGCTAAAATTATAATTTCGAAACGATATAAGAGCGACGTGGAAACTACAAACGAGATGAAAACTTCGATTTCGTATAACAATCATCGAGAACAACGAATTTACACTTTTTAAGAGCTGAAATCGATATCACAACCGTTTCCAACCGTCGGTTATCATAATTTACAAATAGATTAAACGAAGAGTAGTACGTTTCACAAATTCACGCAGCATTTTCGAAGAAAAGCATATAAAACCGTCTCCTTCGGCGAGGAGGAAAAGAGTACAGTGGCGAGTCGATAAAATGCCGCCTAATTAAAATCTGTCTAATGGAATCTCAGGGATTTCCACGAGGTCGTAGTATATATACGTCGTAAAGTTTCGCCAGTCGAGCCCCATGCATAATTCATAGCCATCGCGAGGATGCTGTTCGCTTTCCGTCGAGTTTTTCGCCATGGTTTCCGCGCGACATGCTCGAGATAACGCGGACGTCTCTCTTCCTGTCATCTTCCATTCTTTCTCCGTTCCCTTTCCGCGAAGAGTTTCCGTAGAGGGGTGTCTTGGTGGAACGATTCCCGTCGTCACGCTGCGTAATTTCTCGGTGGAATCGCATTACGAGGGCTGGTTTCTGATACAGAGACAATAATTCAGCCGCAGCCGTGAGCCAGCAACGAGGGAACGCTAATTCTCAGTTGGTGTTCCATGCACGGGGCAATAGATCGCACAGATTAAAGGATTAAAGTGATGTTACGTGCGTGGTGCCACTCGGTATTTATCTTTTGTTTATCTTCAACGCGTCGGGATTAATCGAGTATGGTTTTACCGATTGCCAGAGAACAAAGATTTGCTTTAAATTAATTCCGAGTTTGGTCGAACGGTTGTTTGAACCTTCGATATTCCCTAAACCATCGAGGACGACCATGTGGTGAAATAATTGATAAAGTTTCAAGACAAGTAAGGATGCAGAATTCTACCGAAGCTGAATTAACCGAACGCGTATCGCAAATGCTGCTTTTGTGCAAAATTATGCTTCGAGGCGAGTAACTCGTCTTTTCAGCCGAGAATTTTCACCAAGTATTTCTCTGTGTCCTTGATGAAAATCGCTGGCCTCCTCGTTATCGCCGCCGTCGTTAGATTCGCTAAAGACGGCAGCAGCAAGGTTCTCGCAGCTCTTATCGTCATTTTCGCTAAACGAACTTCTGCCTCGATCATCCACTTCTAATCATTTTTTACTTGTTCTTGTCTCAAACGTTTCGGCTGTCCATCGTTACGTATATCGTGTTATGCTGATACGTCGTTAAACGCGTGACGATATCTGATACGTTCGCTGTGGTGAAAATTTGCAGAAACAACCGTGTACATGGTCCTTTATCGCATACTGATGCGGCTGATACATAAGAAACGCGAGTGTCCGAGATACCGAGGAGGTCGTCGAGGGTTCAAATGAGTTAACTCTGTCATGCTACGCCTTTACCGTAAGAAAGAATTCGGTCCAAGCAGACTTTTAACGAAAACAAATGGATATAAAAAAAACTACACCACTAAGGACAAGTTTAAATAGTAACAAAGTAAAAGTAGAGTAAGGTAGGTTAGGTAAATAAGCGATTAGTTGATCAAGGAACGATAGGTATGATAAGTATGGAAGAACGAATGAAAGGAATTGCAAGCCAAATCCGTTTCTAGGCAGATGAGGCCGAAATTGAATAAATAACAAGCGATACTATCTCGCTGTATCTCTTTGATATAATATACCTATAAAAAGAAGAAAATATGTAGAATATCGTATTAGGGTTATCGGAAAATAACGTCGACGCAGTCTGACGTTCGTCGTTGAATCGATGCTGCGTTATGGACGACGAAAAATGAATTATGTACGACAATCCAACCAAACCACGGTGATTACCCTCAAGTGAAACACCGAGAACAACTCAAAAATCGAATATTGTTCATGGAAATAAAACGTTGTCGTGTGTATGATCGAATTTGCAAGGAGTTATTCGTTTTGAACTTTCAAAGCCCGGAAATACCGTCGATGATGTTGTTTATCGTCAACAACTGACGCGGCTTGGGCGGTGCAGCTGGCCAAAAACATCGTGCAGTTGCAAAGAAAAAGTAAAAGAATCGGAGAACTTGACAGGGGAACTTTAGCATATCCGCCGTACTCTCCAAATTATCTACGGTACAACTTAAATGGCGAAGAATTTTCAAATTACGAGGATGTGAAAACTGGCTGAGAAAATATTGTAACGCAAAATGAAAGAACTAAAGGTTTTTAAAAAAACGCCGTGTCGAAATTAGCTTCCAGACGGCGAGGACTCGCAGAAAATGATCGCGGTTCCCGTCTCAGCGATTAGGTGTATCGCGTTTACAATTGGAAAAATTTCAAGAAACTTCGAAAAACGATTTTACCATCCTTGTTACACACCACTACCACGTAATTTTCCATTTTTCCAATGAAATTGCAGGACCAGCTGAAGAGGCAGAAGAAAGGAACAACGAAGAAGCATCGCAGAGGTGCAGAATCCGAAGAATGCTTCGTCATCTTGAAGAACCGCTCCAGAGATTCATGCCGGACGTAGACAAATGCGCGGTTACCGATCCTGATTCCACGATATAGCTGGCGAAGTCAGAAAGTCAGGGACGTCGATTACAAAAGGAATCCGAAGGATGGAGTGACGACGAGCCTCGCGGTAATTGGATTTTTTCCCGCTTTCGAATAGCAAGCAATTCATTAGGGGTCTGTTTGCGCGGCGTGGTTCAAGAACCCTCGATCAAACCTCTTTCTCTCTCGCTCCGTCTCGGCCGAAAACGAGAGTGGAAATTTACACGTGCTCCTGGTCGCGAACTGGCTACTCAAACAAGCCTTTGTGTACAGCCGGCCGGTAAACACGGATGCCATTAATTGCCATTAATTCGGCCGCGTTATGGAGAAGTTTCGACGAACCCGCCCACTGAAAATTCAGACTTCTCCAACCCCTTGCACGCCCTTTCGTAGCCGACGTTTAGATTGGGTCGGTTCCAGATACTCCGGGGTCTGTCGAGAGGCTACGTCGCGCTTGCCCTTCGACCGACTTTGCCGAAACGTGATTCTCGAGTTTTGCAGCTGGAAATTTACGTTAGACAATCGCGCGACCTCCAAATTTTCTAAACTCAAATTAGATTTGAGAATTCTCTGAATTTGTGAAATACAGTTAGAGAAACTGGGACATGAACGCCGAGGATCCCTAGAGATCGTAGATTTTGTAATTTGACGGTATTGCGAGCTGTATCGAGTTTACGCGAGAAATTTCCAAGTGTCCGTTTAATTTACAAAGTTGCTACTAACACTGTGAAAGAAACTCCGATAGCGCCAAAGTCTGAGAAAATAAGAAGGCGAAACGGTGATGCAGTCTACCGAGATAACCATAATCGGCGAAGGGCATGAAATTAAGCACGGTCAAAGTCTTCCATCCCTAGCTCGTACGTTCTTTTTCGAGCTATTACGACGAACTGGCTCCGACCCTGACAATAATAACAGTAACAATAACACGAAATCGTGGAGCGGTCTGATATGAATATGTATCAGGTACATCTGTTGCCTCGTAGACCTTTCGCCGTTATGAGACGAGAAAGGGTGCAGACGCGATTCAATATCGGTCCGGCATCTTCGCCAGAAGTTGCCAACGCGGGACTAATTTCCTACCAGCGCCGTTTTATCTCCGACTCGTCCAACCTGCATGAACAGCCATGTCCCACGACCAACGCTTCGATCGACGTTTGAATCCTGCGATCGAAGGGACGATATATGGTATTTAATTAAGTGATTTCGATAAATAATCACGGTGGGGAAGCGCAAAGGGTGCATGGGGTTCGTACTTTGTCTTTTATGTTTCATACTTGGAGGGTGAAAACGAGGGCAATTTTGTCTTGCTGATATGCAAATCGAGTTTATGCAGATGCGCGTCAGCGGCTATAATCGTTGTCAATTTGTTTTCGCACGTTTCAACGATTCTACTCGTGTTCGAGCTATCAAGTGATAAAGCAAATTTAACGAAACAGAAAGTAAAATTTGACTCCTGGTTGACTATTTTAAAGATTCGTCGGATCGAACAGGCCGCGTCCATCGACTTTTCCCCTCCGAAAAATTATCTTTTTAAACGTCTTTCGACAAGGACGGAAGGCACATCGCGGAAAGATTTTATCGAAGCGGGGATAGAAGGCTTCGTCGCCGGCCTTTCGGCAACAAATTAAGGATTTTAAGCCGAAAGTAATTAGTCCCGGCGAACAAGGTGTCACTCCGTGAAAACGAGGAGACGGCGAGTCAGCCTTCATTGTTCTCGCCATAATCCCCGGGGAGGACGTTCATAAGTTCCTTCTTCTCTTAGTCCTCGGTGAAGAAAACGGCTGGAAAGGATGATTTCGCTTTTCGGCCAGATTAATCGCCCTATCGACCGTCTCCTCTTTTTTCCCCTTTTTCTCGTCTGCTTCCTGAACAAAGTGGACGTATCTCGGCACGTTGGCTCGAAAACGACTTCTTATTAACCTTCTTAGTTACAATGGCTCCCGCGTTGCATTGGTCTTAACAGACGTAAATAACGCGTATCGTATCAATGCCACGACTTTGGTATTTAAGACTTTGATCGTTACACGATCAACGAAAAATACCGACCGGTCGATAGTATCGAAGCTTTTGAAGGTTCGTCGATATCTTGAACGAGCAATTAGACGCTCGAGTAGCACAGACGAATTTACTTTCCTCCGCCGACTCGACGCAAAAGAGATAAGAATCGCGGAGAACAAGAGGATTCTGGAGAATCGTGCGATCGGTTACGCGTGGAAGGATCACGATCGATTACCGTGAAACTGGAAATTGAATTACCGGATACGATCTTTCCCTCTCTATTGTTCTCTCTTGTAGAGCGGCGGAACTTGACGCGATAATCTTATTTAGCCTTTCTACTCGGCCAAATGGATTATTTCGGCCGGCGATGAAAGCCTCCCGTTCGAAAATCGCGGATCCTCTTTAGTTACTCCGTCGACGCAGTTAGTTAATTAAAAGGTAAAGAGAGAGAGAGGGAGGAGAAGGAGAAAACCGGCAACGATAGAGAGAAGAGGAACGAAGAGGTAAAAGGCTGGCCAGACAGCTTGGAATTTGTATCCCGATCGCGGCGTACGACCCTTTCTGCTTCGAACCGCTGCCATTGCATCGGGACGGCGAGTGTTTCCACCGGTTTATTTGCGATTTCGACGTGTCCGAAGTTAATTCGAAATGTGCTCGTCTATCCTGCGCAGTTATTACCACCGCCTTTCTCTTTAAAGCCGATGGCATCTAATTTAAAGGGCGACATACGCACAGAGATTAATGTATCGCCCTCGTACGTTAATATACGTGTTTTTAAACGAATTTTTGTATATACGAGAGGTCGACGAGAAAAAGGGGGAACGTCAGTTTTGACGAATTTCGAGCTTAATATTTTTTTCGCACGCTCTTGCCTGCGCTCTTTGCCACTGGTTACGTCGCATTAATTTCAATCAACATTTTCAGGCTTTTTACTGCGGTTATAAGAAATTGAGGTGTACAACGTGCTTCTCATATTTTGCAGTTTAACGCGTATACATGTAATATGATAATAATAAAATTAAAAATGGTACAGAATAAAATGTTGATATATCTACGAGGAAATACGAGGTCGTGATTATTTTCGAAATTATGTATCGAAAAGTAAATTTTCGTTCTCCGAGAAATGCTGAAATATGAAACCGTTCCCACTCTCTCACTGCGATGAAAATGAAAATCAAATCGATTCGTCGAATGACTCTTAAACAGATTCTCAACAAAGTGACTTTTCCAACGAGCTCGAAAACATATCCTTCTTTAACGTTGGCCGAACTTCATTTTATTTTTTCCCATTTTACTCAACAATGCAGTATCATTGTACGATCAAAAAAAATATTAATAATTTTACAGGAGAGGAATCGATAGAATTCGCGAGGAATATGACGAGCTATCGCGAGGCAACCCTTCGAGGAGGGCACCCTTTCAAATGCTACAGTCGAGCCGCTTAACTATGTATTTCACCCTCCCTAAAACTCAACAAATTTTACGAAGAATCCGCCAACTGTGCCTCCCAGTAATATATGCGGAAGCCTGACAAAGGCACATTAACATTTATATTTGCGAAGACGCGGCCGATCGCGAGTCCCCGATACCGCTACGACTTCCGTTATGGAATTGCTAATGATAAGCACCGTGGAAGGGCTGAAAAACGTTTATTTCATGGGTGTAACAACACGAGTCGCTCTATTGTCCAAACAGCGCGAGCAAAATATTCGACGCTTGGAATGCGAACTTTTTCGTGAGGGAATAAAAACAGGTATGAGAGTATAGTAACGTAGCAATTTGGAGGACTGTAATCGAATTCCATTCGGTATTTTCGCGGCTACGCTCGGTTACATGGTCGGTAATGGCTTCGGCAAAAAGCTTGTCCAACGAAAAGCAGTCTGAAATTAAATTATCTCGTGTCGAGACGCTAACGATGATAAACTCTGAGGGAATGAAAACTTTGCAGACATGACAAATTTTTTACGTATTTCATATGGATTAATAGATGAGAATGTAGATTATAAAATGAACAATACAAAAAAGAAATGACAAAGCAAAATATAAATAAATAAATAATAGGAATCTCCTGTAAGAAAAATGAAGGAGAACGAGAGTATTCCGTGTCGTGATCGGCTCTTTAAATATTACATGCGAGAATCGGTTGGATCGCAGGCGCGTGCAAATGCATCGGAACGAGAGTCGACGAGAGAAAAGAGAATGGCCAAAAAGGAATAGTAGGGCTCCGACGTTGAAAATAAGCGGCTGGTTCAAGGGGTTGCGTTTATAAGCCACGGGCTTTTTTGTAGTGCAAATGAATAGGTCCGACCCTCGTTCGTCGTAGGGAGCCGAGTGTCCGAAACTTTTGCAATTTTACGCGGCGGCTGCTCGGTGCATTTATTTTCCTGAAAAATTTAAACTCCCTCTCTGCTGCTCCTACATATGTGTGCGAGGTACTCTGCTTTTTTTCTCTTCCAATTACGAAACGAACGGGACGAAAAGGATCTTGAAAGCAGATCGCGCGCGATGAAAGCTCGATGACGCTCGCTACGCTACGTTTTGTTCCCTCTGGAAAAGCCAGATCGTATCGCCAAGGATAATCCCAACGGAGGCGGATAAGACAGCGGGAAGACACGAAGGCTGCTTCTACATCGATGAGTTGCGAATCTATTTGGCTTATCTTTTAAACGGAGTATCGCATCCAGATAAAGAAAGAACGCCTCATCCATATCAATGCAGAGAAGTTGGATAGACGATGAAAAAGGAACGCCGACCCCTCGAACCGATCACGTATACTCGTCTCCCCCGGGTTTCGACCCTTTCGCCTTTGGGAATCGTTCTGACTCTTCGTTTACTTTCGATTTCAATTAAACGTCGCTATTTTTTTACTATCCAAAAGCTCCTCGTCGTTCTCTGACTAGAGGCAGGGTTGAAAAATGAAGAACAACGTGCCTTCTTCTTGCCGGAATCTTTATTACAAATTTCAGCTTGCTAGAATAACAAGAATAATTAGTCTTATCAAATACAGCGAATGAAAACAGTCGTGTGAAACCGTCTTAACAATTAAGCTGATGTATCTCGTTCGAGACGATATCTTTTATTATTCACGATCGTTCGAACATTTCGGTGACAATATTCGGTGAATAGTATTCTCCTATTAATTATGCTATGTAATAGTTGCTCAACAATTTGTAGAATATTCCTCAAAATAATTAGAGGATTAAATTTCAGGTATCAACTATAAAAAGTTAAAATTCTATTCTATTTAAAATAGTAATAATTATTTTAAATAAAAGAATATGCAACATGTAATATGTGGAGCAAAATTTTATATTCTTCCAATATATGTGTATCCATTAATTCGTAATAGCTATAATCCCCCAATTATTTTGACCCTAATTGTAACGATAAATATGAAACGAAACATCACGTGTATCCCTGATGCGATTAGGCACTTATTTCAATTGACTGGCATAATTATGCTGCATTATTGCAATGGAAGTCGAAATGGAAGTATCAGAAAACGCGATTCATTCGTATTCTATACAATGTGTATAAAGGAAGCATAAATTTTCAAAGAAAAAAGTCACATACAAAGCGTGAAATTTGCGATTATATAAAAATTTGTATCTACAAAAGTCTAGTAAATTCAAGGCGCTTGATTAATAGTGAATATCCGTTATAAACTATAAGAAGCACTTTATGAAACTACGCAAGAACTCTTCGCATAAAATAAATGTTTTCGTATATACCTAGGAAGACACTTAATCATTGCTCAAGAAATATAGAATTAGCAACAACAAAAACGTTTTCTCATTTGCGAATAATAAATATTTTCTCTTGTACTACTACACTGGTTTGTAAGGCACTACGATCGTTTGTTTCTCTGTTCGTTATCGTCTAAGACTCTTCTTTCAATGCTTAATTATACAGAACAAAGAAGAAACCAGTCAACACTTCGCAGAACACGAAAGCACAAAACAACTTCCTACATGTACATATTTCTTTTCAGTAATATCAGTTTTACTGTGGCAGTAATGTCAAATTTGTGAGAACATAAATATTACTTTGAATTCTCGAATCTACAAACTTTTAGTTTAAGTAACAATCGGAATATCATTTTCGTAAACTTGGCAAGATTAATATTATAGATTAACAAGTCGAGTGAAATTGATGATTTCCGAATATACAAATTTTGCATATTATCATAGTACATATAGTTACTCGACATAGCAATACTGATTTCTGTACAATATAGTTGTTAAATGTACTTCCAAGAGGTTGTAAAGTTCCGCATGTAACGAATTCATCTTGAAACAAGTCAATATATGCAAAATTTGTTATATATACACACCTATCTCTTATATATAACTAGTAAATACTCTACATTTAGGAACTACAGAACTAATAATATCATTGTGCATTTAAAACCTTCCGTGTAAATTCATTTTACGGATAATATTGTAACAAACGACACAGGTATTTCATTCGACATTAAGAATTAATTATTCCGCTCTCCTTGGTCGCTGCTATATGTACTAGCAGTTTAACCAGTCCTTTACCCTGCATGAAGTTAACCATTCGCAACCAAACCAATTTCAATGTGGTACACAATTTAACTACTCGTTCTTTTCCATTTCATTATTGCTTTGTCGATATTTTAATATAGCTTGCCATATCCTCAATTCAATTCCTCCTCTGAAAAGTTATAATATTTATTAAATACTCTGTATATGTAGTCTAAAGAAACCTTCTTATCTACCTGAGATTAAGTCTGCGAATGTCCTCACGTGTAACGTGATTTAAGACATCATCCAGTGTGTACTGCTCGTATAGGAACTGTAAAAGGTGATATCAATTAGTACAATCCTTTATTCGCTAGGAGACAAATATCAATATAAATTGTAATATTCACCCTTTCGATCGACATTTCATCCACTTGAAGACTTTGTAACCACTCGATAAGAGCTTGATCACTGCATGAAGTTGTACTAGAAGGTGCATCGCTAATAACCAATGAAATTGGTTGTTGCACTATGTTTCCAGATATTGATGAATTATATCTATAACAGGAACGCAAGTTAATTGCAACATATCATATTATGCATTCCAAATTAAAATTACGAGCACAATTAAATCTTACCCTGATTCTTGTCTCATAGTTCGTCTATTTATACCTTCGCAAAGTCGTGTTAAAGCATTAACCTGAGTTCTTTGTTCCTCAAGAACCTGTTGCAATAAAGCTTGATACGATTTCTGACTTTCGATCAGTTCTTGCAGCAATCTCAAATTCTCCATTTTTAAAGCCCCCATTTGATCTCGATATTCTTTCCAGTACTTGTTATCCAAAGAGTCACCGGTTTTCTGCGATTTTACAGAATTTACAGTCGATACACCGGATGTAGATCCTTCTTCTGGACCTTGATCACCGGATTGTACGCGTTCTTGACCAAGTAAATTGGCGCCGAGTTCTGTAAATAATGTATTAAGAATTTCTGTAAATAATATATTAGTGTATAAAATGGTGTTAGAAATATTACTTTACACAACAAATGACCATAATATTACCAGGGGAAAGTACAGTGATGGCAGCTTGTACAGCATTTCTCACTAAATTATCCAGTGCAAACATCCAATGAGGCTTTATACTATGCATTCGTAGAACCTCGTTCACCGCCGTTTGAAATAGATAAATTGCTAAGTTGAGATGATTAATGGCGATAGAATCAAAATCCAATTCTTCTTTCAATGTTCTAATGGCTGTCACAATCACTCCTTGATTTTGTTCCACGATATAATCTCTCAAAGCTCGCATTAATAATATTAGATGATTCTGAAAACATAAAAACTCGGTATTAATTAAAATACGCAGTTCACATTCATGGAAATTTAGAAATAATTACCATTTGAAGAACAGTTTGACCCTCCGCCTGACATATACCTCTCATCCATACTTCACAAATTTTTGCCTCATCTTGATTAAGAACTCTAGTTAATGTCATTCTTCTTTGACTATCTTTTTTCAGCAGATAGAAACCCTCTTGTTCTTCGCCAGTCTTCTGACCGGGTTGACCTATTAGTAATATAAGAACACGTTAAAGTTAAATGATTCTCAAACACATCAATTAAAATTAAATTAATAATAAAAAAAAAATTAATTATAATTATTCACCTCCTAATTCAACTTCTGGTGATAATAAACCACCAGAAGAACTTCTCCTAGTCATGGAGGCTCCTGCTGTGTCACTTTCACTTGTCTCTATAGAAGGTGTATTTCCTATTGTACTGAAAATACGTTAAATCGATGTTATATCTAAATGTTAAATCTCTAAAAAATGTTAAATATCTAAATTTACATTTGCATCATTGTGCTTTGAATTTAAAGTTTGCATTATACACGTGTCACAAGGGCAAGAATATTTCCTGGAAGATATTTTGATTGAAAATAAACCTGAATACATAGGGCAATCACTGAAGCCATGAGTATATTCTACAAGCACTATCTCAAAAATAATCTTAAGAATTTAAAGTTGAAAAGCATATGAATAGTGTTACATAAATCAAGTTTGTAATAAATTTCCATTGAACTTGTTTAGGACATCAAACTTTAGTTCACAGTATCATTAGCTTAAGACTAGTACAAGGAAGATTAAAATGACATAGGGGTCTTAGTCTTCCTCCTTACTACATAGAAAAATATACCGAATTACACATATTACAATTAAACAGGAAGCTCCATTGCCCACAACACATGAACGTTTAGCAACATAAAGCAACACAAATATTAATAAATTATATGGCCTAACTACTATTAATCATAATTAATTCCTTGCTTGTATGAAGATAGATTTTTCTGTTTTTTGTCAATAACATGTATCACTATTATTTGTTATATTTTTGACAAACAGCTATAACCATCTATAGCGTTAGTACCATACCTGTTAAAAGAAAGGGTTGCAGTGGGCATTCTAATGGGGGACAGAAGGTGTGCTGGACTGCGCTCCCTCAGTGGGCTTGACTTTGTTAGCCCTCCACTGTACGTGACACTTTTCGATTATATTTCATCACAAGAAAATGGGATTTAATGACAAATAGAAAATAAAGAAGAAAAAAAGTTAAACCGCTAACCACGTATTCAAATACATTGCGTGCAATGTATTCAGATTTATTACCCGAAAAAAGCTATTTACTAACTGCTATATATTTCTTTGAAACAGAAAATGTATCTCTATATAAAAATTGCTTTCAGCAGCAAAACAACAAAAACCGGACGATTCATAAATAAATTAGAACATGAATATTTGCATATAATTACATTAATATAAATAACATATTTACGTTACCTATCATCTGATTGTGAAGTTTGAATAGGAGAAGCGGAAACAATATGATTATTATTGGTTTTATCAGATTTCCCTAAGCGTTCTAATCTGTCAGCAGGTACTGAAATGCTTCTACTAAAATCAGGTACTGCGGCCAATCGATTGGTTTTCTTTTTTCTACGCACATAAAAAACAATATTATTGTATCTATTTACTTATGTAATATGGAGTTTGTATGTACGTGCGTGCGTGTGTGTGTGTGTGTAAATATGTATATATCACGTACTCATTTAAAAATGGATCCTCTAATAATTCAGCTGCAGTTGCTCTTATGTCAGGATTGGGTTCAAAACAGCGTAATATAAAATTCTTTGCCCTTTCAGATAATTCTGATGGAATTTCAGGGTGTATTTTGTAATACCCAACCTGTTAGAATAAATTTTTTAAATATATATAAGATTATCTTCAGTAAAAATTAACTAATATTTTACCTTAAATACTGCAGCTTGAGGGGAACCTAATTCAATGAACGGTGGTTTACCAGTCGCCATTTCAACTATTGTGCAACCCAAGGACCAAATATCTGCCTACATCACATATCATAATATAATAATTTTCCTTTCGTAAATAAAGAATATGTATAACTTACAGGAGCACCATATCCACGCTGTCCCTTATCAATAACTTCCGGTGCCATATATTGCAAAGTTCCAGTAAACGTTTCTGTACTTGGACATAAACCAGCTAATCGTTTCGACATACCGAAGTCTGAAATCTTTACTACGCCACTATACGTATTGACTAAAACATTATCGCCTAAAAGCAATAACTAAATAAAAATACTGAAGACTTCATAAATAAAATATTTCGTACATTATACTTTACCCTTAATATCTCTGTGGACGATTTTTTGATCATGTAGATATTTGAGACCTTCTAAGATTTGTTTAGTGTAATAAGCAATTGTAGATTCATTTTCTTTCAGAGGACCCCATTTTGACCTTAGTAAGGCTGATAAACTACCTAAGAGAATTAAAAAAAAGAATAAAAAGAAATATAGTAAATATATACTATTCCTCTTTATACCCTTTCATTCTATTTATTTACCTCCAGGGACTTGCTCCATGAAAATTTTAAAGTATCCTTCTTCACTTACAGAACCTAAGTATTGCACAATATTTCTATGCCTCAATTGGCTATGTAATTTAATTTCCTCGTGTAAGGGTTGCACATCTCCCAAATTCCGTTCTCGAATTTCTTTGACGGCAATTCTAACTTGCGTATTTAAATCTCGAGCAGCATAGACAATCCCGTATGTACCTTTACCCAGCATTATTCGTTTGTTTTGATCATCCAATTCATATTCAAACTGTGAAGAAATAAATGTTAATGAAATAAATTTATTTAAAAACTGATATTAACTAACAATAATTTACAAACCTTCATCCTATCATCAGTCATATATGCATCCAAATCCGTAACCATACCCTCCTGATCCCTGGTCATTTCCAAGATTAAATCATAAAATCTTTGTCTGCATTGAACAGACGGGAAATACATTTGGAAATCATCAGAGTTTTGGTGGACATATAAAAAAAGACAGCGTTCGTCTCTTTTGTACAAGCTTACACTGCGTATCATGTTCGCGGTAAATAACCAATCGTGAACTTGTTTACAACTATTCTTCATATTGTCCAAGCAAAGATTCCAAATTTGCACTGATTTCTCTTCTGCCCCAAGGTTTACGTTTACATAGCTCGGCATCAAGATCTTCGTTGGCTCCAACACTAAGAGCTAAAATAGAAAGGTTAGTGACTAATCCCTCTTTTCACTGCAGAAAATCGTAATAGAATCTTGATTCATTAAAGTCAGTCTAAGAACCTGCACTAAGAGCAGTTTTATATTGTTCTTACTTTGACCCAAAATGTACAGAAGTAAGCTGGATTGGTAACACAATATTATAAGCCATAGTCTCCCGAATTGGAAACTGGATCCTTTGTAGAACGATTCCATTTATCAACTTACTGGAAACCGTATACTATCTCCAACTTCCGATTTTGTAGCTTCAACAAAGTAGTCCATCCAAAAACTAAATATTTGCTCCTCTGGCGAAACCTCGGCTTCCTCATTCTTTTTACGAAACCTATCTATCAGCGATATGTTCCCTATTGTTGATTTCAGGTACCTAATTAAGAAACAATACAATTAATATTCTAACACTTTCTATTTTAACATACATATAGCTTCAATGATAACAAGTGCATACCAGTTTGGCGGCTTCAGTTTAAACATGCACTCGGCAGCTTGGATAGCTTTCGAATAGTCTTCGGCAAGTACACTGATTTCAAAAAACGTTGCCACATCCCAATAATCCTTTAGGCTGGATAAGCTACCTTTCTTGCCAATGAGATTATTCAATACCATGCCTATGTGTTGTAATTCTTCACTTTTGGAAAATTCGTTCCCTGCTATAACGAGTAACGTAGCAAGATTGATACCGGCATATTCATTTGGTTGCACCTGAATATAGAAGTTGTACTTAGAAGTTGTGTGGTTCAAGTGTTTATTATACTACAAAGTGAAGAAAATAATATACCTCGAAACCTTTTCTATACCAATGAATAGCATTTTTTAAACTTTCTTCGTCAGTGTGTCTACTTTCTACGAATTTATCTTTATATATTCTTCCACACAAACATAACATATCAGGAACATGGTTTTCTTTCTTCTCTAGTGCTTTTTCTATAACTTTTAATGCTCTCTCCCTATCACCTTCTTTATTTCGTCGATTTAACGCAAATGCGTATAGATACCGAATAGCTGGCGTGTTGATGTAATTCTTATGAGTCGGTATCGTTCTTAAATCATCAACTAATTGTACCATTGCATCGTAATCCTACACATACATAACTTTAATTAGTAAAGAAATATTTTTCGAAACAAAAATCATTGCTGCATTACCTGTATTTCACGGAAGGAAATCAGAACGTTTAAAACAACCTCTCCAGACAAAACGTTTGGGTCATCTAAGCGTTTACGCATATTGTTCAAAGCTTTCGATAGTTCTTCCCCAGAGTATGTTTCACGAGCTTTTCGCAAATCCGCGAGGAACTTTTCTTTCATATGTGCTCTAAAAATTGTATAATTTATTGTGAAAATCGATAATGAAAATGACATTATTGTCATACTATTGCAATAAGTTCAAGTTCGTTACAAACTGTTAGCAAGATTTTCAAATTATAAATATGCTCGAATGCTATAATTCAATTTTATGTACAAAATGATAAGATAAGAAAATATTCACTTTGTTACTGTGACATAATTTGGGTAAAAGAATGATGTACTTTGCTTACTTATCTATAAAAATAACATATGATAACAATGTAGTGAAAACTCAAAACATACTTAGATTGTACTTCGACATCTTGAAATAACTTTTTGAGCTTCAATGTAAGATGTTGCTTTGGGTCTATGACTTCTTCTCCAGTGATCCTGGTAGTAGCTGGATTAGTTGCCACACATGAACCACATTCCACCACACGGTAGGATACAAATGTATAATTACCACATGATAACTGCACATTGTGAAATTATATGTTAAAAGATAATTTTTAAATATAATATGTTAAAACAATATAAATGTACCTTAATTCTGATTGTTGTTTCTGTATCTACGTCATTATGTAATAGAATATTTTCTTTCATGCCGAAACTTTCTCTGACACCAAGGTGATAAAACAAGGCAGACTGTTGTAGTTGAATACTTAAATCTACAACAGCTACATCTGCATTATAGAATGTGTCAAGTACATTTGTTTCGCCGAAATCCAACTTTTCAAACTAGAAAAACAATAATCAAAAATATTTAGAGATTGTAACTTTTAGCAATAAAAAATATTTATACCTGAATATGATGCATGTTGGCATTAACTAGATTGCAGGCTTGTCTGACTTCCTCTAAGGCTCTCCTTCTCTGAGCCAAATGTTCTGGTTGTTGTAAGTCTAAAACACAAGCTACATCCATTCTGGGTCTTCCTGAAATGGTGGTGTGCCCGGAAATATCACTATATGTACCAATGCTATCAGTACTAGAAATACCTTCTGCGATAGTTGATTGTGCAGCCACTGTAAAATGTTATTAATGATTAACAATACCAAATACTTCCTCAATGAATTGAATATAACAAGAAATTACCAGTCATGTCAACTGTATCGCCACAAATCGATGGCATGTTGTATAATTGTTGAATGGAAATGGTATTCTTAATTCTTACTTAATAAGTGTTTGGAAGTATCAACGAACAAAAGACTTGTAAATTCACCTGTTTGAAAAGATAAAATACATAGCATAGTAATAAATTATAAATTTGTATTATTATACCATTAAACATATTTTAATTACCATAAAATATAAATTTATAACTTTTCAGAACATTACGAATTATATGTAAAAACTAAAATATATGAAGTTTTAAGAAAGTTGTACAATTCATACAACTTTCAAAGAATGTTTTAAACAATTGTCGTAAAGAAACATTACTATTCTACAGAAGACTTTGAACTACAACGAAACAACAAAACGTAATAAAATCTTGAACAAAAATTCGCTTGTAACATTGGCTCGCAAAAAACTAATGCATAGTGAAAATAATGCACGTCGCTTCACGAACGCTACCATGGGATTCTCGTAGGGGAATTATTGTTTAATTGGACCAGGATACGCGAAATACCTTTTACACTGCACATTATAGATACAATCTTCCATTTCTTCTAGAACACACAAATCCGGAGTCGAGGTCGTGCTCGCGCTGTACAACTCACATAAAGAAGTTTCTTGTTAGTTCACAGATGGCAGAAAGATCGGTCGCTCTGCCGGTATAAAAATAGAAGCTCTTAAGATAGAACGCATTATAATAAGAATGAAATGATAATTGCGATTAGAATCGTAGAAGTAAAAATCACAACCACGCAAATCATTTAATAATCCTCGAGCGCAATAGTGGAAATAAATAATAGAAGCACACAGTAATTAGATTGACTTTAAGTTATTAGAAAGATGATTTAATTCGTGGAATACATGATATTTATAAAAAAAATGTGTACAAAAAAAGAATTTAATTAATTTGTATGTCAATTATAAAACATCTTCCAGCATGGTTACCAACGTGATATTAAATAAATTAATCTTCAAATGCATATCTTCGATAATAAAGCGTGGTATTGTTCACGAGATTTATACTCTGTAGAGTTAAAACATCCGACACAAGATAGCCCGAATGCTACTACCGCAAAACACTTTTGTCGATCGACTAGAATCGACCATTTATTCGGAGAACATACTAGCTGAAGAGGTTCGGCAACACGTAAATGCGAATAATGAGTTTGTAGGTCATTCGGATTCGATTGGACTGAATGTTACAGTACAGAGCATCGTGGAAACGTACCAATGAACTCCACACGAGCAGGATGTTAGGAATAGGAAGAGCGGTCATAGTTACGTAGATTGTCGGAAGCCACGACTTTTCTACTCGCGTGCTTATGACTGTTAACTGCCGTTAAATAGAATAAGAGATCTCAATTTCGCTCCTTTATTCATCAGAGCAACTTTGCCCATCAGATTTAATATCTGGGTTAATATGTAAAGTCTACTTCTACTTGTTAAATACAAACTGTTTTATTCTTTACTTAATCACATAGAATATTATGCAATTGGATAGGCCACAAATATGATCGCAATGCAAATAATAAATGCGTAAATGCATTCTTTATTTGCTCTATATGTATATTGTTATATTCTGTCTTAATTTATTTCTGACAAAATTTATAAATAAACTTCGTCTAACTTTGTCACTTAGTAAAAAAATGTTATATAATAAATGAAATAAAATTAATATCTAGAAATTTAAAAAGTAAGTAATTATTACTGTCACATCGTAAGTTTCTCAGTGTATAATCAATATCAACTTACTTGAATGACAGGAAATCAATATCCCCCGATAAACAGCGAAGTTGTAGAAACTACGTGATCCTACCGCTGGATAGTCGATTACGTGATCCGTATTGAAAACCAAGAGTAACTACAATAACAGCAGAAAGGGTCCAAAAGGTGATCATGATTCGTATGTACGCGGTTTACGAGTGCGTGAAGAATAGTGGGGTGCAGTGATGCGCGGAGCGGCCACTCCGCAGCGCTCCCCTTTCATTAGGAACACAGCAGAAGCAAGAAGCTATTGTCATCTTAACTTAGAAGTATACATACCCCTTCTTTTTATTCAATCCGCGTAATAAACCGTATTTTGTAACTAGCAGCGTAGAATGCAAGAAGGCCGCACGATAACAGTAGGCAGCATATGTATAACAGTATTATTATACTTCTTTGTAACTTATGTTATTCTATCACAGGGGGACCCCAAGAACTGGCCTGCCCCACGATCGCGATCGACCGACAAGACAAATACGTCATTTCTCGCGATCAAGAAGCGCTGAGATTTTCTCTCTTCGTTCCATTTTAATTGCTCTTTACTACACAGGAATTCTCAGAAATAGAAATACAGAAAGAATAACAAATGTTCTTATTCAATATTATTATAATTATGACGTATAAATATATATATTCATGATTATAGATTAAGAAAATGAACTATCTTATAACATTTAATAATAATAACCTAATGTGTATGAGTATACCTATTACAAGCTATATATACAAGTACATATAAATGTATAAATTTTATATAGTATATAGTACCTAATTTTATGTAGTACTAATTGAACAGTATAGATATATAAAACGTTTATGTGTATTGATATCCAAGTTTTCTATCAGCAAGTTCTCTTCAATAACCAACGGAGCCGCGTGCAAATGAAACAAAGAAGGATAGGTAATGGTCCATAGATATCCTAACTCGAGATACTTGCCTGATCATTGGGGAGCCTCGCGGTGTAGAAACCGCTCGAAGAATGCGTGTAATGCGTGTACATACACGTCACGTCCACTTATCGTCGCTGTCACGTACAAGGCTCATCGTCATGTATGTGCCTCTCTACCTGCATACGTACGCCAGTAAGTACAAGTACACTGTATGCGACTTTACGTGTCGATCTTAAAAATGTATTCGTTCTCGGACATAACTACATTGATGTCTTGTACCAATATATGTAAGTACTTACTTGCGTATACAAATTCGTGCAAAACTGTGAAAAAAGATGTCGGATATGTAGCTTCAGAGTTTTAACACACTCAGATGAATTTATTGAATTAGCTTGTTACAATGAAAAATTGTTGTTATTTTATATTACATCCATGAATCTTATTAATAACAATTATTCGTATCAAATAATTAATCTCCGCCATTTATGCGCTATAATCGATTACAGTACACGACAAATTAAGGAGTCCAACGTAATTCTTTGTTAATACGATTAATTATAATTTGACATCTGTTCTAAGACATCGATGAATATTCTGTTTAAAATTAATTTTGAACTATTTCTGAAGAAATCTTAAGAGTATTAGGAAATACTATGTAGAAATATTATTTTCCGAGAAGAATCTTTCTTGTTGCTCCAAAGTTTTGACCAGCTTGAGTCGCGCCCTTATTGGTACCAGCTTGAAGACCAATATAACCTTCGCCAGCTCTTAGTTGCTCCTCCGTGAAATTCCGCTTATTCTCTTCCGCAGGTCTTGGTCCTAGCCATGGTCCGCGCCACTCTGGATGTCTATAAGTCTGCAAATTCATATCGTTTTATTATTTTTCCTGCAATTATATACATTTAATGATAATGGAAAATAAGCGTATTTGATCAAAATTATTACAGTGCGGCCAATGGCAAAAATGGTGTTGGTCACTTGCGCGATATTTTTTCTTTCCATAAGATCAACTGCTTGGAACAAGTCTACATCAGGTACTCCGTATTTCACGCAGGCCTTTTGGAATCTGAAATAACGATACATTATAATAACATTGCTTGAATAAAGTATGTATATGTCTATTTTCTCAGAATACCTAGGAATTAACACGTCTCGTGTCTTTGATTAACAGGACAGCAGGATAGCTTGATCGACTTTTGAATAATTGGTCTAGACACGCACGATGATCATTGAAATCTCGTTAATCGGTAAATAACCGTGGTACATCAAGCAATAATAGGTAACAGTTTTCAATGAAATTTACAGTTAAACAATTAGAATGCTGAAGTTAATAATGCAAAACAAAATAACCATATTTTTATTTGATTAAATATCATAAATTTCAAGCATGAATTTAGCCCTATAGCAAACAATAAACAATATGTTCAAGAGCCGCCATTTCGTTGGCTGTGATGCAACGTGCCACGTAACGCAAGAAACGTGAGGCAGGCCAGTATTAATGAACTCTCTGGGTATTAGGAATGTAAGAACGAAAGAAGCACACACGATAAATATTATTAACCTCTACGTTACTCCTGTTTTCCGCATAAAAAGGGAGTAATGCGGAGTGGCCGCGCTGCGCATCGTTCACCCCACTACTGAGGAAAGCGCTCTTAAACATTGAAAACGCGCCAATTGTCGACATGCGCACGCGATATCGCGGTCAGATTGTCAGATGCCGCAAATGTCATACATGGTTACTGTACTTTGCAGAAAACCTCTTACTAAATATCTTCTTTATACATTTCGTCTCGAATGACATTTTGTTTGGACATAATCTCGTTCGGCTCAAACAATAATTTCCAATGATAATAATGTTCAATTTTTATAATTTGTTCTATTATCTACGAAATATAACATATACATATAAGTACACATGATAAACGCAAAATTTGTTCTATTATCTACGAAATATATACATATAATATAAGTACACATGATAAACACAAAGTATTCTTATCAGAGTGTATTTGATTAATCGCGTTTATAGTATAAACTATATATCGTTATGTCGTCAAAGATTTTTTGTAAGATGTTGAGTTTAGGTAAAAGATAAGGTTCTTCTTTTTATTGTTATGAAATAATTGTGATGATCCCGACTTGGGACTTTCTTGATACTTATTTATCAGGCTTTCAGGTAACACGAGGAACAGTGACGCAATCGAAATTTGGCGGCAGTTGCGCCGGCGATTCCAAGTCAATAATCGCGTATCGTTTGATCTCTCGATCTCAACGACTCCGTGACTCTTCGACTTCGATAGATTCGAGTCGAGAGTCGTTCCGTAGTAAAACACTGTCGATTGCGTAAACTTGACTGAATAACAGGAAAGCATGAGGTGAAAGAAAGCTTGATAGTAGGTAACAAAAATTAGCGAGTTTGCCTTCTCTACAAGCATTTACGTTTTGTTCCATTCTTGTTTTATACGCGGATATCATAATATGGGGTGTATTTACTAAATATTATTATTGCATATGCAATAAATGATATAATGATATTTAGTCAATGAAATAATACAGTTTACACGCAATTCACGCATAATGTTGTTATTTACAACTTACACACTAATTATGTATTCATGCGATATAAAAGCATTTCTTGCGATACATACTGATTAAGATTGTCCATCATCTTATAATCACCACCAGACGTATTAATTTTGGTGATGAGTCCCGGCTGCAGTTTGTTCATAAGTTTACAAAGCAATACACCATCCCGCAAAGCATCTTCATAACTCACACCTAAAGACATATCATTTCCCTTGTGTTAATAAGCGTAACAAAAATGGGAACCTGTAATAAATATAATATTTATTTTGATTATAAATCTTTTGATATAAAAAATACATTTGTGTACGTGTTACACGAGGCATTAAAAGGTTAAGTATTATGCAATTCCTTAATCCATCGAACCCAACTAATCATTCACCTAAGACCTAAATATCCCAAAAAATTCGTGACAAAAAGGAGAGCTAGTGAGCGAGCAATGAAAAGAATGCCAAGTACCACAGTGGCATCAGGATAGCAGAAAAATAAATCTGGCTTCCCTCGGGATAAAGCGTTGCTTTGAAAGTTCCGCGGTCGAACGACATGCGCACTCCATGTCGGCCATTGATTTTCATTGTCAGGTGGGCTATTATCGGTTCAAATGAATGGCAGCTGTCGTTTCTCTTGTTTTATCCTCCTCCTCCCTGTTCATCGCTGCGGACGAGATTGCCGCGAAATAATAACAGAGGCTGCGTGCACCAGCACTCGTTTATGGCGCCCCATTATGCCAAGAGGCGCGCCAAGGGGGCATGGCATTTTTTGTCAGTCGGTCGAAGGATCAGAAAAGACCGCCTCCGTCTTCCGTTGCTCGCTTTTTTTTCTACTCTTCAACTCTGGTGTTTCTCGATCAGCGCCATCATTGTCTTGCAGTCGTCGTGACTCGCGGCGTAGAAGCAATCCCGTCGCCATTCGAAAGACACGCTGCATCTCAAATTGTCAGGAGGCCAGCAACCGACAGGAGTTCAACATTGATGTCGAGCATGTATCGTTTATTGTCAAGTTCCTCTCCCGGTTAACGTTTCGATATATTGAACGTATTGACATGCCACGCACTCTGGTGAGCGACTTTATAAATTGTATCGATACGTGAGCCATGAGCGGAAGCGCTGCGGTCGACGTACGGTGATGTGCGCAACAACTGGCGCTCTTCCTATATGCGTATATTACATACATATTTAATCATATACATATAGATATTTTCAAAGCATCAAATTGTCAAAATGATTTATATATTGGATAAAAGGTATCTTGAAAGAAGATAGAAGTAGGAATGCCAGCAATGGACGTTTAAATAGATAAGTGATTTATCAAGGGTTTCTCAGCCAAGTACAACTCAACGATTAATATATCATTCTATAGGATATGTTACGGTTACGCGTGGTTGTACCAATGGATAATATATGCAGCATCTATGAATATGAAAGTTACAGAGTTACTAAGAAAACATACTAAGCTTCAAGTAGTTCTCCAGTTGTGTCTTTTATATGGAACTGTATAATTTGTGAAACTCTACGTACCAGGCTGAAATAGGCCATTACAAAAAATTATGAATAATGATAATGAACTTATTTTCTAATTCTTGTTTTGTAGTAAACATTACAATATAAATACGTACTGTTTGTAACTATACATCTATTTATACATATTGTTTGTTACATATTTGTTATAAAAGCCACTAGTTATTTTGAAACATTTTTAGATGAAGAGACACGGACTAACCGTTCAAAGGACTACTATCCTGATCCTGCAAGGACGATATGTCACGTGGTTTTGCAATAGAGGGAATACTATTACATGCTTACCCCAAAATCTGCTCGCCTAATACAAAACTGGTCGTCTGCTTGAATTTTCGATTGACGAGTATTCGACAGCCGATCAACAGCAACTAATATATTCTTCAAGTAATTCTTTATTGATTCCTAACTTTCAAACAAAAACGACAACTATCAATTATATGATTAAGAGAATAAGTATTATTTAGAACAATCATGAATGTTACGAAATTACAATCAAGCAAGAAAACATTTCTAATAAACAGTTTGCATTCAGCATTTAAAAACTTGACCTAATTTATTTAAGAAAAGATATAATTTTCTGTGGCCTTGATTATTAACAAAGTCACTAAAGAACTAATTAACTTATTAAATACTTTCCTTGGAGGAAATGAAAGTAATATTTCTGTTTTGAAAAATATAGAAGAAACTTGTTTTTTACAGAAATAATTATATGACAGGGAACGATACTGGTATACGTGACTCAGCTACGCATGTCAAACGAATCGAGCGAACCAGTTGCTTTTCCACAATATCCAGGCAACAGGCCGGAGGCCACAGGTTCCAGCATCCACCTCTGGATCAACGCGGGCATATGGAGTAAACAAGCATGACATGGTATACATTCCTGGTAGCATCGAAACACAATGAGATGTCGTAAACGCAAGAAGATGACAGAAAATCAATAGAACGCCTTCCAGATCTAAACCGTCTTGCTCCTTACGATTCTTCGCTGCTTTATTTCATGCTCGAATAAACATAGTAACGTGATGCTGACCTGATATTTTTCAGACGTTGCGTGTCTTACTGCTCTCTTCCTTCATACTCGATACTATGCGTCAAAAAAATATTGAGTTGCAATAATATGTATTGGTGAATTGGAAACTATTACTACCCTCGATACTATCCTGTTACGGTGACACGTCATAGCCGTCATGTCTCGACAATTTGATGTGAAATCGATAAATTCCTTCAGGTCTGTCTTTTATTCGTAATTCTGTGAAAGAATATATTATAACATTTATCAGACAGGTGGATATGCGATTGAAACAGTAATATTTAAATAATAAAGTGCAAAGAACGCATATCTTAGTATGTAATTTTTTAAAATAAATATCTTGATTAGCATGTGCAGAAGAAATTAAAGATTAAACAAATAATTTTTTAGAGTGGGAAAGTATATATATTATACAGTACAACGATAAGAAGAAAAGAAATCTTGAGACGGAATGGTTCACCCTAGCTTCGACAAACACGCTTGCGTGCTTAGTATCGATTTCACGTCAGTTTCATGTCATAAAGACGTCAAACACACGGTTTTCATCAGGACAACATCCTCGGCTTGAATTTACGACCAGTGGCAAGCAACAGGTCCCGCGGGAACGAGTCCTCTCACATGCAAAGAGAATCCAATTTCCCTCCACTTTTATCAAACTAAGACTACATCAACAATTTCTTTTCATACAATGCACTTGTTTGTTAATGAACCAACACTCTGTTCCGTAATTAAACTCCTAGAATTTAAACAACACCAATGAAAAATAGAAATTAACAAATACGCGATAGAATTGATATTTAAAATAAAATTTCATTTTTAAATGTGTAAATATATTATAATTTTGTATGTCCCCGTAAATCTGTTCTATTTTAAGCAACAAGGAATTTACATGAAATGACGGGATTAATAAAAACAAAGAACACACCCTTTATGGGTATCCGAAATGAAACACGACCCGAGGCAACAACTTGTTGCTTTCGGTCGTAAATCTACCCTCGGGCTGTAATCCTGATAAGCTCTTCTCAGAATGACGTCATTGACGATCTTTTGATGGACAACTGGCACCCGTTGACATATCTCCAGAACCTTTCGATCGTACGAATATCCAATACGCGATTTCTTCCGAAGGAAATGCCCTTATTTTTCAAACGAACACATCGAAGTCTACGCGAATAATAGGTGCTGTCCTTCGTCGGCAAGAAAGCCATAAATTCATCTACTACCCCTCTTTGCTACCCTAGTAACTGCGAGCTTTCGTGACGTCACGCAACGTTTCGTGACGAGCAGTTCGACATATCGACATTCTATCACCTGAAGGCTACTCCTCGGGAAGGAGAGAAGAAGACTGCGAGCTGTGAAAAGCTTAGGGTTCAAAGTGCACAAGGATCGATACGTCGACGTTGACGTCAACGTGGCGGGCAAGCCATAAATCCCTCAAACGTCTGCTAGTACCCTGGTGCAAGCAAGCTAGTTGTGCCACCGTGACGAACAGATGACTGACACTTGCCTCCCTCGTAACTCGTAACCCTTCTTCCTGACGAGCTTTAAGGAGCGTTCACAATAGCATACGGCGATATCATAAAATTTCTGCAATTAAAGCAGAAAATTAATTGCGCTATGATTTGTTTAATAAATTCTGGCGAAGATCATTTATGTGTAGAATAAATTGTTTAAAAAAATATAAAAAATATGAATATTATAAAAATTGTAATTAAAGTACGTACGGAGAATGAATAACACGGTGTTAGATATGTACAACTTTGTATAAATTGATAAGTATGATATTCAACATTTTGTTGTAATAAATCAGTCGAAACAAGAAAAACTTAGTTGGATGACTTCTTAATGTAATTCATTTCATGAGAAGGAAACCGGAAGGTGTGCAAGAAAGATGAAACAAGAAATGACATAATGCGATATTTCACTTGACTATCCAGGCTCTCGTATGCGGCCCTGATACGTTGGCGTCCTTACGACGTAACATGATGAACAGATGACGCTAAATCAATACGTATCGTCGGCAAAAGATTGCTAAAGACCGTTTGACGATTTCCTCAGCGGAGTTCTTCCCTTCCAACGGTATCAACAACAGAACACTTCATTCTCACTCATGTAAATATTTCTAATCTTATAAAGAAACTACTTTTGTCATCATTTTAATATTTTACAATCTCATCTTTCACTAATTAATTCCCAATTTTTTTTTATCAAATAACAAACTAATCAAGTTTCTCTAACAAAATTTATCACTTAAATATTCAGCATCTTTTACTCAAACAGTCATGAACGTTTCTAGAAATTGTATGTGAATGCGAATATTTAAATAAAATACAATTTCCTACCCTTGTTTAAGAAATATTTGGTAGTATGCAAACTGGTATACAAAGGTCCGTGTCCAGCATGCCACGCGAGCTTCCAGGAACAGGCTAACATCTAGAATGGAAAGATTCGAGGATCCCGAAACGCATCGAATTCCAATTGCGCGTCATCGTGAAGGTGAGCGACGTTAAGGGCGAATCGGAAAAATAGGAAAGTGGGCGGTAGCGATCGAACGAGGCGGTAGCTCAAGTTCAATTTTAAATGAGTCAATAACATCAAAAGCTTCGTATACCCGGATCGCATCATCGTGTAGAGCTGCTGCTTGCTGTGGGTGGAACTAACACTGTGTAACGCTCAAGGGATAGTCTGTTATATGACATAAAGTCTAACTATATGATGCTCGAAGTTTAAACACCCTCCACTTATTCTAACATGAAAATCTATCATAGAGATCAAAATCGCTCAATAAAAATTTCGACCGAGAGAATATAATTTTTTAACTTTGATAGTGTTTTAATAGGGTGCTAGAGAAGCGTGATGGATCTTTTAAAAATATTAGTTTGTCTTAATTCGAGTACTGTCCTGTGTCTTTATACGATCGTTCGTTCAGCACAGCGATTGCGTCGACGCCTGGCGTATTTCACCAATCAGGGGTACACGTTGGACGTAGGGGTCGCTACCCACTTTTCGTTCAATAGGGTGACTCGAATGACGCAACAAAGCGCGCGTTTTATTAGGAGAACATCGGCAGCAAGAGGATATAGCTACCCCTAACAAGCACCTGCAACCATTCACCCTCCGCACTCTACTCAGGATCTTACGTGCTTCAGTATTAGTTTCTTACAACCAATGTCCTTTCACTAACATTTAGATTTATAGATATTAGGTATAACCAGTAAATTTATTAATTAAGTCATCAAAATTACTACATTTATAAATATCAAACGTATCATTTTCATTACAAGCGACAATATATCTAGTTGTCCGTCTTCTTCGCTCTTTTAAATTTTCCTCAAATTTCCAATTATCCTTTCCTTTTACTCGTCGACTTCTCGCCTCTCATTAGACATACCAATAACTGACCTAGTCAACAAGCTTAACCTTTGCGACATCACGCGGCCTGACATTCGTACCCGGGAATTATAGGATCGCAGCTAGCTTTTGGACGCGTTGCACTGGTCCTGAACGGGGGTGGTGATATTGACACGCTTTTCGAACTGCACCACCTCCGTAGAACAGGAGTTCATATACGAGAGCACGTGTATCAAAGGAGTAGTAGTATCATTGATAAACTTTAATCAATTGTACTTATGGCTGTCACAGCCAAATTACACATTTATAATACGTAAATCGATGAAAGTCAAAGTTAGATATTGCGAGCTTCATGATCATACCTGAAGGAAATCTCTCTCCGACCACTTGCTCGATCCATTGCTGAGCCTCGGCTTCCTGACTTGGTTCTCGTTTCCCAGCAACCTACGATCAAAGAACTATTTTAATACGTGTTTTTTATGTTATCAGCAAACTTCACATATGGCGCGCCAATAGCTGCTGAAAGTGATTAATGTCGATCAATATTTTTTGTGGAAGATGAGGTCTGGAAATAGCTATTACACATGTGCTCCGTATTCATTAAATTCTATCTTGAAAGCTCAAGTCATAGTCACTACACTTGAAGCACTCATAAAGTTCAGAGTTCATATATCGAGCCGATCGTGCTTATAACGTCATACTTTCTCGCTAAAGTTTAAAAATGAAGTTGAAAGTCTCAAAACTACTTTTCGTTACACATAATAAAAGTTCTCTACCGTCTAACGATGCCCCTAGTGAAAAGCTTAATTCTGTTCCAAACAGAACATCTGAAGCGTATTACTAAAAAATTCTTAGTTTTCGAAAAAACTTATCAGTTTCCGCAGAAACTTTCAAAAATTGCCGTAGCCGATGGTATTTCACATCGTCATGGCGGGGTATTGGTAAAAGTTTTCAACTAGCAATAATCGCACCTCGGTAGAACCTCATTGGTTACGATATCGCCACTGCGCAAAGCTAACGATACTATGTTCCGCGGCCCTACTAATAACACTCGCGTCATCTTTCGACAGTGAGAATCCTTCCTTCTTTGACACCACCTAGTGGCAAGTCGACGCACTAACGCATCCAGTGCGCGTAGGTAGGTACAAAATAAAGTAAACTATCTTAAAAGTGAAATATAGTTAAATAAACGTATTAAAATCATATAAAATAAATAAAAATGTGTTAAACGTTAAGAAATTAATAAAAGTGCTTTTTATAATATACTATTATTGCAAATATTCGTCAGATAAATCTACGAATCGCCTAGAAAGCGATGCTTTCTGGGAATTCAGTTTTCTTTTAGATACCACCCACATGTGAACAACATTTTCAATTGAATGCAAATAGAGATGCATTAAGTATTTGCTGGAAATGCATTATCGCAGGAAAACAGAAAAATAAGAGATGATACGTTAAGTACACGTGGAAGAACACCACGTAATGAAGTCTTACTCCAGTCAGTCCTCCTCTGCAGACAAGTATGTAAATGCTTTTTCTATCTACTTGTCGTTCTCAAGCCCTGCGAACGAAGGGATTTAAACATCGATTAGCTAATTTCTAAAATTTCAGGATCGACGACATTTGGGTCGCTAAAAATAATTACGTTTCAAATGAAAATGAGATACACAACCTGATAAAAGATCGCTTCATCGATCGATCATTGACTAACGATTGCGTAAAGAGACAACCTCGTCGTTAACGCGATTAATCTAATTTTTGTTACGTAATTCGATCTCGATGTATCAGATGCGAATACGTATTCGCTCCAGTCGTCTACGCAATTCCGTAGTGTTACGGTTACGATAAACTTGGAAACAGCGTCAATTGACGGAATCTAAACTCGGCGGTGGCCTCACCCTTCGAAGTGGCCAGCATCCAGAAATTACGAGCGTCTTGCTTATCGGTTTCTTTCATCTGGCGCCCGTCCACAGACCGGCTAACCATCGTTCGTTGGGAAACACACCCACTTGTTCGAACTTTTCCACTTCGTCTACGGATTTCCCCCGTTTATTTGCAACGTCAGCATTCAACAATAAAAGACACATAGCTGCGGCCAACGATACGTACATCCGCTCCTAACGTAACTGATCCGTGACCTATTTTTGACATCTTTCGTCAAAAGCAAAACGAAACAGCTGAAAGATACCTCTCCCTAGAGACATCGGAGCTTTAATTCGAGTTCCAGACGATCCCCTCTCGTATTCACAAAATTGCACATGCTATTTTCGATGCTTAGTCACGTATTTTCGGAATTCTGTAATTAATTGCCTTGGGGATGTACGTAATGTTGCTCGTGGCTACGAAGGATTGTGAAGCTTCAAAGAGGGACTGTTTGTAAGAAAGTTAGGAGGTGAAGGAAGAGGAAGAAGAAGGTGCAAAAATAAGCAGTCTGCTCTTATGCACGAGCAAAATTGAGAAGCAGTTATCATGTATGGCGAAACGGTCTTCGAACCTGAGGTAGAGGCCATTAGACGAATTATTATAGCTGGATCGCGAATATTTACGGAAATTCCAATTTTTCTAAACACGACTAAAAAGACAGAGAACCTCGACGAAAATTTCTTTCGTCTACTAAATATTGTTACACTAACGTGTTTCCAGAGAGAATTAAAGTAGCGTAAACATTTAACCGTCGATAGTTTTGAAACGCAATTACATCAGAAATGAGAAAATCTTTAATTTTATCAATGGCAAGAAGATCGCAAGCTATTATTAATTCTGATGACGAATTAACAAGATATTACTCTGATATTAAACCTATTTCTCTTTACTTGAACTAGATTTACTTAAACACGATCATGAAAATCGGATCGGCGGTGAATCTACATATTAAACCTGTTGAACGTACTTTATAAACAAATTATAACTTACAATCGTATAAATATTCTATTTAAACCAAAAGATCGCGAAACACGCTAAATCTGCGATCCCAAAAAACATTCACGATAGCATAGAAGAAATTTTGCTCATTTACTAAGAACGTTACAAGCACATTCCTTGTTTCTTCTTGTAAATAGGGCTGCAGTGTCAAGATCTGGTTACGGGCGGGGGTGTGGGAATACCCACTGGGCACTCAGCCAAAAAATATTCGTTCGTGAATGTCGGGAAATGATACGGCGGAGGGGAGACCGGCATATAGCGTCGCGACGCACGGCGTCCGACTTAGTCTCTAGTCAGCGTCATCGTTCAAAAGTCGCTATCCTAAACTACGGTAAAACTCAGTCTCCGTGGCAACGTCTACAGTGTCGAAGGGAAGAAAAGAAGAAGAAAGATGCCGGTACGTGTTCATTATTCTGTGGGAAATCAAGTGTTCGTTGAAAATAACGATTAAAGGACGCTTAATCGCGTATACATTGATCATACCATGCCAATTAACGATAAGCGAAGCTATACTGATTATAAATCTGATACACGAATAATTTCTTATTGTTACGTTAGCGGGCGAAAACCGTGGTTATTCGTAGAATCCTAATTACGATAGACCTTGGGCTATTTCGTTTTGGCGATTTTCCCAGATTGCTGGATTAATCTTGACACGTAGCAGTAACGTTCGAAGTTGCAAAAGAAAAAACAAATATTGGAAATAAGAAGAAGAAGAAGGATTTTGTAAGACACGTAGCATATTCGTTCTTAGTTTTATTTAACGAATGTCGGCCGGATTATTGACACGATGGAACTGGTAACTACGAAATGGCAATTTGTGCCGCTGATCGGCTTTGACGCGCATCTCCTCCCCCGTCTCATCCGGTGTCGGAGTATTTATACCCTAAGATAAATATCCTTACGTAATATATCTTGACGATATTTTCGAGGGGAAATGCCAATTCGAAAAATTAATAGATCGATTTCTGCGACAAGATTAATGTTGTGCTATTGGATCTTCTTTCGAAAAGATTGAACTGTCGACTTTATTACAACACTCTGCTAATTTCCCAATCATCGTCACCTATTATATTCGCATAACATTGTTTGCTCGTCAATTCCATTTCAAACCTTCGACACGACTGAATATCAAATGTATTAGCGAAAAGATTATGTCATTTATGAATTTCCAAAAGCAAAATCTTCAGCGTAGGCGTTCGACGATCGAGTGGCCGAATCACTGGAGGAAAGATTCGAGAGCATTCGATCAATTTAACTTTTAACTTGGTGAATCGTTGCACCAGGTGTCACGTTCACGAAACGTCCTCGAAAGTTGGATCTGATCTGAACGAAAACGTCACGTCCCTTGAGAATAGGTAGCTTAAAATACATCTCGAGAGTATTCGAGGAGGAACACATTGCTTCAAAAGGCTTGACATTTCGCAGATATGTTGAAAATTTCTCTTCGGCACTATCCTTCACGAACGTTTCTCAACCAGACATAAGATAATGCACTCGTTGAAATATCTGAGGCAAAACTGTATATAAATCGTGAAGTAAGAATTTAACGAAGCTTAGAAATTTGTTTACGAACATAGAGTCAGATTTCATTTACGTCAATTGTTCGTTGGCATTTTAAATCATCGTAAAAGGATTTTATAAATTACTTATACTTATTACGAGGCAACATGTTCGAAACGTGTTACGTGTTGATGCTCGATATTCGTCCACTTGTAAGTCGTATAATGCACTCGTTGAAATATTTGAGGCAAAACTGTATATAAATCGGCAACCGTAAAATAACAACTTGATAAAGAAAGCTTTTTGTTACTATAAATACTAATTTATCGCGAACATAGTGCCAGATTTCATCTACGTCAATCGTTCGTTGGCATTGTAAATTATTCTAAAAGGATTTTATAAATTACTTATATTTACTACGAAGCAACACGTTCGAAATATGTTACGTATTGATTGTCGGCATTCGCCCATTTGTAAGTCGATTCAAAGGAGAAAGATGTCGAATGAAATAGAATTACCTTTGCGACGAAAAGTAACTGTTCAACGATCCAGTCGCGATAAAAATTAAAATATGAGAATAGTTTACATGTTCATTGGGGGAATTTTGCTCGTCGAAAATCATCAGACGAATAATTCCAAGTTGACTCGGCTAAAGATCACAGTTAAAGGTCACAGAACTACTATTTTCTAGTCGCCCTGTTTCTCTCGACTAAAATCTATGAATTGTTTATCGATCAATTGTCGACGGCAGTTACATCTCGTATAACCTTCGACTAGGTCGCGAAAATGGGTCTCTCGGTTCATAAAAGTTTGGGAAGCTTTACCCTAAAAGATAAAAGACGTGTTTCGTCGATACAGACGCCGCGAGAAGGGACTCACGGAGGTGAAAGAATTGTCAGCATGCCAGAAGCATAATTTCGTCTTATTGACGATTTTACTAGAAATCAGTAAAATTCGGGATTCACACGGCACGGAAACAGGTGGCCGAAACGTTGCTGCTTCTTGCCAGTTTTAATAAAAGCCAACAGATTGGTCGTCGTATTTTATTTTCGACATCCGTTTTACGCCCGCGGTAACATAACACCGTCGCGGTCTATTTTCGTTCCCGGCATTTTTAAATTCCCCGGCAACACTTTGCTGGACCATCCCTGACTCTCGAGACGACATCGAGTGTCGTAGCATCCACCATCCTACGATTCTAATTCCGCACTATGCAATTGACGAAGAGACTTCCGGTTTCTAGGCCCGAAACAAGGAACAAGAGACTGAAGTTATGGTCTGGATCGAGGCTGTTTTAGGAGAAAAACTTCCACCTGGAAATTACGAGGATATTCTCAAAGATGGGGTCATCCTGTGCAAGCTTATCAATAAATTGGCGCCTGGTTCGGTGAAGAAGATTCAGGCCAAGGGAACCAACTTCCAGCTTATGGAAAACGTTCAAAGGTATTTTATAAATATAAAAAAGAAACAAAGTTTCTTCAAGAGATATTATAATTATCAATTAAAACATAGCTAATTCTAAGAAACTAGAATTGCGGCAGACCTTCGAAATTTACTCATGAAATTTACTCATCGTTTTATCCTATGGCTGTCCCTATATATTTCTTTTTCCAAAAAGAAATATACTTATATATATATAAAAATATATTTATATATATATATAAATTTGTATTCAGTGGATACTATTGTGAATTCTTTTCCGGACAGATTTCAAGCAGCCATTAAGGAATACGGTGTCCCACAAGAAGAAATCTTTCAGACAGCTGACCTCTTCGAAAGACGCAATATCCCACAAGTTACATTATGTCTCTATGCCCTTGGAAGAATTGTACGTATCTTAAAATCAAGCAGAGATTTTGAAGTTTAAAGAAAGAATTAACAGACTTGTCGTATGTATCTCTTTTCTTCTACACAGACGCAGAAGCATCCGGAATATAATGGACCGCGTCTAGGACCAAAAATGGCTGAAGAAAATAAGAGAATATTCACGGAAGACCAGCTTCGAGCCAGCGAGGGTCAGCTCAATTTACAGATGGGTTACAACAAAGGTGCCAGTCAAGCTGGTCACGGTGGATTCGGCAACACTCGACACATGTAAACATTCTACAACACGTAAAACACGTGACATCGAAACTTTATATAGATCTAAATAATAATATACTAAAGATCTGCTACCAAATTGTCGATTTCGAAGTACTCAAAAAACGCAACTATCGACCAATTCGAGGTATTCTAATCACGAGTCTATGACGCTGAATTCGACCAAGCTATAAAATTGCTTTCTCATCGAATGTCTGCGAAAATGTATCCTAGATACACTGCGATAATGTAGTGACCTTTTTTTCCCTAGGATATGATACTGAAACGTCGTTGTACTCTTGTATACGTAAATGCGAAATCCTATCGATAAACCATAACTATTAGTCAAAAGCAAACACTTAAATACACTACACGCTACGTTATAATCACACATAACGTATTACGTACACACGTTACATTCACAGTTTACCTACACACCTAGCATACACACGAAAACACTAAACAATTTTGTAAGATAATGACACGTACACCTACACTATACATGACACGACAAACATATACCTACCTATATAAATAAAATGTCAAAAATACGTTTCTTAACATATCGAATATCAATCTATCTTTCACGAGAATTTATTAAAGAAAACAGAAAACATGATATAGAATGCCGACAAAAGCTCATCAATTATATCATATCGCGTAACACGGGAAAGATTTATATATATTACAAGCAGGACTTCCTAGTTATTTTAACATGTAAATGTAAGATTTTATCCGAATCTCTACGTCGAAGATTATTTTATCATTTCGAACGAATAGTCTAATGCCTTTTCTAAGATTTGTAACTGTCCTCGCACAATTTACTAACATAATGTACAAATTAATAATGTATAAATAACAAATGTACAAAATAAAAAGGCAACGCTGCTATTTTCTATTATCTGTATTATTGTACATTGCTGACATCTGTAGTCAGAATTATTAAGAAACATATACCTTAAATTGATTACAAGAATGGGACCTTTTAACTATCAATTGTTACTATTTTCTCTAAAATGTTAAAAGCAGAATGGTCGAGGTAATTTGAAAATTCTAGTGATGTCAAGTTCTTGGCAAATGTTAGCACAAATAATAAAACAATAGTGAGTGTGTCTCTGAAATATGACATATGATGGTAAAGTCGATTGCGAATGTTTATGCAACTAAAGAAATAAGTCCTAAATAAAAATTTATTTCACTTACTAAATATTATGGGCAGCAGTATTACTATTATTACTGGTAGCAGTTTCAAATTTCATTCTGATAAAATTTTCTTATTAGTAGGTATTTATCTTTTATATATTTGTGTACATATGTATGTGTATATTATGTGCATTCTGTATTTACCTGTCATGGATTTTTATCATTTCATCCTAATCGAAATTTGTTTTAGTATTATCGTCCTCTAACAATGTTATCGAATATTATTATTTGTAACCTGTGCAAACAATAATTTTTTTTATTTCTCATTTAGTATTAGGCAGTAACAAAACGTACATGTCTCCACTTTGTTAACTGTATTAATATTTTAATTTAGAAAAAATATGTTGCAGTGAACTTTCATCTGTAATAGTCCCTAAGGATAAATGTTGATTATTCTTGTTCTTAATTTTTAAAAACAGATAATTTATTCTGACTGCTGAAACTGTTATTTAATTTGGAAAATCATTCGACTTTCCAGAAATCATCTGAATCCGTTTGGTTTTAAAGAACTTAAACATGAAATTAATTTCAGATCAGATGCTAGAATATTCACGACTTGTTTGTAAATAAAGTTTGCACCATACTTGATGTCGTCGTCATAACACAAATTTCTTTCTTTTACTTTTTCCTTCTTTTAATATGACCATACCGTAGTATTCGATTGAAACTTTCGCTTAGCTTGGCAAGCCTTTGCGTTATTTTTGGAAGTCCGCGGTATACCAGCAGACAGCCAATACTGGACTCGTGTTATGATATTGCATTAACATACCAAAACATTTATACTTCATGTTACGATATCATATGAAATATTCTATATCGTCTAATTACTAAAAAATCCTATGAAAAATTTTTTGGATATCCAAAATTTGTTTTATTTAACACGAATGATATAACGTGGAAATGTAATCTCATTTACATGAAAGAGATATGAGTCAAATGTAAATTAAATTAGTGTAGATGACGGTGCATCGAATGATTCATAGTTTATAACTTGTACAGAATTAGAAGCACTTCAACGAAAATTTGGAAAAAGTATTGCAAAAATGTATCCTGAGTCAGACGTTTGAAATAGATGAATTTTCAGTATATAAAGCAGTCAACATTTCTCCTACGTCTGTAAAGATCATCGTCTATCAAGAATATTCCATTTTTCGAAAAAAAATTATTTTTTTGTTATCTATTGATCTATAATGTCTTACAATTATAATTCATGGTGTAAACAAATATATGATATTGAACAAATACTATGAATCGCATTATCGCATGGCGTAGCATATACAATGATTTCGAAATGCAGGTTAATATGGAGAATATGCAGTTAAAAGAAGATTACTTTGAAAACTTTTTTTATAACATAAGATATAAAATCACTTGATCATAAAAAATCAATAGCCTAATGTGGATTACAATTTACAGGTTATACCAACTGGTGCGAGCAGCTCCATAACGTCCATACTTGAATGGCGCGAATCTATATAAGTATGTTAAATGCGCGACAACGTCAGTAGGTAAAAATGAAAATTTTTCAAACGCAATTTACCTGCCAAAGCGGACGTCCAGGCATGATGAACGCTGATTGTGACTGTTATTTTGCAATACCCAAAACGTAGAAACGTGAAGCCGGCAGAGCTTAAGCAACTCAAGCTCAAAAAGTGTGCGCCTCGGTCCTCGTGCTGCGTATATATTCGTGACAGGTGTGCGCTCGTGTTGGTAAATGTGGGGGCGCTTCTATATATGGACCACTTACTCACCACCCACCCTAGTTTACCCGCGAGCACCTCCGCCGGTATCTTTTGGAAAGCGTTCTTAAAAGAATCACGTGAACACGATGTTTCTACTAACTGAAAGCAATTCAACAGGCTTTTCTAATTCTACATAGAAATACTTCCCTTTGGAGATACTTTTCATACATCTTTGTAAGACAATGACAATTGATCATTAAACAAATAATGAGAAGCGTTGAAGTTTGATTTGTGACACATCGAATTTGTAACCTATTTCTTTCTAATATGATAGTTTTTGACAAATAGAGTGGAAAAATTCCAGTTTTAAAACACGAAGATCATTATTTTAGGAGCATATAAAGTTCACGCATAGTTTATTTGGATACTACAATATATTATAATATAAATTAAACCTAACCTAAACCAAAATCCATTCTGCTAATCGAACTCCTGGCGATGCATATAAACCATAAAACATGTATGTCTAAGATAATTGTATAATATACACCAACTTTAAAAGTAATTTAAAAGTAAAAAGTAAGGCACGTATAACCTTTAAAATAATGGTCTCCTTAGAATTAGTATTTATGAATTCTTCTTGTTAAAGACTATCATGTGTTATAACAAAAGTTAACAGATTTAGAGTGCCGAATGAAGACCAGCCACGGAAACATGACAATAACATGATATTGTATGTAAAACATGACTTTGTTTTAAGAAGGTTATTAAGGTTCTTTATGATATCCACGGGAAAAATAGTTATCACTGGTAGCGTGGCCGAGCGGTCTAAGGCGCTGGTTTAAGGCACCAGTCTCTTCGGAGGCGTGGGTTCGAATCCCACCGCTGCCATTTCTTTTTGCCTTCTTTTGTAATACTTTAACATGTAATAAGTTCATGAATTGTATTTCGACCAACCTTCATAAATCAACGACGCGTAATTAATGAAGAAGACGGTGGTAGCAACTCCCTTGAAGGTCCAATGGGTTGCGTCGGCACGCGGCGCCGTGGTTCACACCTATTAGGAAACTATGTATTAGAAGGAAGTTATCTCCTCTTCATCACAGTTAGCGACACCTATGCTTTCTCTCATGTACTTTCTTATTCCGGATAGAAAGATGGCCGCTTATCTTTTATGTCATACGGAGTCCATTTTACCGATGTAACTAGAATGTGACAATGCTTCTGAATAATATGTTAGCCTAATAGATGTTTCATTCTGAAGATGCCACCACAAGCCACACCCAATGAATAGATACAAAACATTCGTTATATTTATGCGTGTAGAATATAATTTTACAGAAGCTGTATACATAAACCCTCTATACTTTTCCTAAAAATGGCAGCCCTCATCTATATTTATTATATTTAATTATTGCATTATATATTGTTTAACATTTTGTAAGGCTGTTTCTTACTGAAATATTTATTAATCAAGACATCATTTATTAAGAACTAATATTCTAATGATTCTCACAGTAATTGTATATAAAAGACTATGTTATTCAAAAATTTACATAAATAAGTAAAATTTCCCTATAAAACCCTTACTAGGTCAATGTTAATATACGTTGGTGATTCTTCCTACCAGCCGTTGGGTTTCGTCTGTCCATCGTGCCTTCCCGGCTGGGGTTTTCCCACGAGTTTGTTATCTGACCTCGGAGTCATTAAGTTTACAGCTCGGGAAGGACATATAATTCGGAATTTTCTAAAGAAGGGATAAACGGAGCCATAAACGGAGCCACTCAAAATTCCGAACAATATATTAATGCCAAGTATAATCAATAAAAATGTACAAAAGATTTTTTCTGCGTGATTAGATAAACAGGGATTTACCAAATTTTATAACATAATTTAATTATTTATGCTGAAGTTAATTAAAGATTACTCGAGCAACATTTAATTTTAAGTCATCGAGATCAGTTTAGCCTGGCACTATTCAGCTGTAGAACACTTTTATTACAGATGCATATGTATTACATGTGACCTGTGAAAGTGTAAGTGAGGATGAGTTTGCCTAAAAAAATTTTTAACAAACAGAATAACCATTAATATCACAATCTTGTATATTTACTTTGAAAATATCAAATAAGTTAAATGTTTAAGATTTGAAACTATATCTCTCCCGAATCCTCTGTTTACTTGAATAGTAAAGATCTTTGTAAAATCGTTTATATATGAAAAATTTTATGCCTAGCAGCATGAAAAATTTTGATATAATACAAAAAAATGTTGATCTTTGTTATATACATATTTTACTTCTTAGTTTAGTAAATAAAAGTGAGGCAAAATAAAGACTCCGTGGCGCAACGGTAGCGCGTCTGACTCCAGATCAGAAGGTTGCGTGTTCAAATCACGTCGGGGTCAATAAATCGTTTATCTTTTCCTTTTTTGAATTTAAATATAAATTAATCTACCTTTATCTTCCCAACAATGTTCTTGAAATATTTAAAAAGTAGGCGTACAGTTATGTCAATATATTAAAATCCTTATAAAACAACTATTCGTAGAAATAAAATGAAATTTTTGGTTACAATAAAGTCCCTTAAAAATTTCTATTCATACTCCCTTTTTATGTTCTTTAGACAATTTTGCTCTATTAAATTAGAAATATATACGTGTACTACTATTTATATGAATTCCATAACGTATATGTAAGTATTTACGCATTTTCTTTACATCAAAATGCGGTGCGTACTCACATCCCGCACACAAGACGTGAAATATTAGGATAACATGAATGAATCACCTTTCTCCTCTCTCGTACAGTTGAGCGACATTCGCGCGGGCTGTCTCATTTAGCCCCTCCTAAGATTAGGCTAACATGTTAGTCAAGGAAGCTACTTTAGCGTGACTAACCCGTTTCCTCTTTCAATATATTACATGCTGCATTCCGTCCTCGAGTTTGATTTTTGGGTTTCCAAAATAATAATCAATAACTATTTTTATACGTAACTACATTTATTGTTGTACAAACTAATTGTGTAAAAGTTGATAAATTATTTTTGCTATTGATAGCAATAGTTTACTCCTCCATGATTATATGCAGTGGCGATCGCTCCATGAGGCCACCTCGAGTTCATTTGTCACGCAAGTACTTATCGTATCGAACATTAGTTACACATGTATGTAGAGTTGTATGAATGTCAAATTATTTACATTCATACTTATAATCCTCCAGTAAATCTGTAGTTAGTAGGTAGAATGGACATAATCAACAATTTAACCGATTCATGAACAGGAACGCATGATCTTCGGTAGATGTCAAACGCAGTGGATGATACCTCTATGTGTGTTATATTAGCCGCGGATTGGAAAGACACAATTTTGAGGAAGAGCCGAGTGGGCCTTAAGCACCTCTGTGACGTAGCAGTACTTCATTGGGTCACACAGCTTCTTTTCATTGTTTATTGATTCGTTAACCCTGTATGGTTAGAAATTTTGGCAAATTTGTGGTTCCAATATGTCTCCAATGTCGATACGCATCTTACTGCTTTAGAATTTTGCTTGATAATGCATTGTGCCAATGTCCTAACCTTACCTGAACGATATAAAGTGCAATCACGGGACAGTGACACCGTTTTTCCCCAAAATTGGAATTAATAATGTGTTTCTTACGTGTGCGTGTACGTACAGACAAAATTCTTCTGTAAATCTTAATCATTTCTTCGTTATATTTCATAAGAGTAATACGTAGCAATACTCTTCCAGCAGGTATTCACGAATGGATCAAATCTTATTACGCTTTCCCCTAAAATTAACATGTGATTCGGAACACTGGTGGGGGATTTGCCTCTACATACATAGTTAAAGCTTTCAGTATGTATATAGGAGCCTGCGTATACACATATACAATTCAATGCTTACACTAGCGCTTCTATCGGTGGCGTCATGAAATTACCGTTGGCTGCATGCGTTCCTGTTGAAAAAATTCCTCACGGGCGAAAGTCAAGGTATGACGGAATATCGTAACAGCATATGCGCCGGTAACGTTGCAATCACTGCATGATATCCTGATGCTAGGAGGGGCTTTGTGAGACAACCCGCGCGAAACTCTTTTCAACGTAGGGAGAATGGTAGCTTCCTGGTAGATATGTTTCTCGGGTAATTCGAGGCTTGCATGCGGGATGTGAGCACAAATCACGTGCTTATTAAGAATTAATACGTGCATATTAAGAAGACAACATCGGAAACGGTTGAGTTGTTTGAAGATATTTTTAATAGAAAAACTATATTTCGTTCCCATGTTTCGTTTTCATGTTTTCATTCATGTTTTAATTAATGATAATCTTCAAATCTGTTCTGTACAAAGCGTGCATACTAGATCATATTCTATTTGATGCATGATACGTATAATATACTACCGAAGCGTCCTGTTTTGCGACCCAGTTTTCAGGACAGTAAAAACAAATAAAAACAAAATCACATAGAAGCTCCGCTCCTCCAGCGGCTTAAACCAAAAAATTATATTAAACACGAAAAATGTAAAGCGCCGACACATATTATAGCATGGCTACGTCGTACCGTTGCGTATCGGTACTTTTGCCTAAGATATCATTACATAAATTCACCGTTTATTGTGAATACCAAAATGTATTTAAAATTGTGTCTTGGGTTTAATAAACATCTTAAAAAAAAAAAAAGCATGATACGTATAAATAAATAAATTATTATGTTATATGCAATATTAATTGTTCAAAAAATGACGTATTCAATTTCATTTATATTTCAATATCAATTTTATATGAAAATTCAATGTTCTGTATATATATCATAAAAGATAATCCATTGTATTATGTATTGAAGCAATCGATGACACCAACGACTCCGTGGCGCAACGGTAGCGCGTCTGACTCCAGATCAGAAGGTTGCGTGTTCAAATCACGTCGGGGTCAAAAATTTTTTCATTTTTTAGCAATTGTAATACAATAATTTATATTATTAACAATATTTAAACAAATTTCAGTGTTGTAAGAAAAATGCGATATATAGAACATATAGCTTTTATATAGAATTAATTTTACAATATTCTTCATCGACGGTAGTCTTCGGCCCCTCAAGTCAACACACAGCTGAAGGCAATGTCCCAAAAGAGAACCATGCGTCGCGTTGTTTCATTTTCCAAATCTCAACCGATGCTTTCAAATATCCGGAATCTGATTATTGTTATGGGACTCGTTATAAAACTATCGTTGGATTTGAACTAAGACCAATCTGACTGTCCATGCTATTCCTCATATTTATGCTTTTCCGAAGATATCTGATAAGTATTCGCTACGCTAAAGCATCCTAGAAGAGAAAGACATAGAATAACAGATAAAGAAAGTCGAAGGAATTTGCGAAACCCAAAACATTTTTGTAACAAAGTCATTCTTTCTCATGGTGGAGAATAGATTATATCGTATTATAGCCAAAGATTAGCTGAGCGTCTTAAAATAGCATCAGGAAGCGTAGTTGTAATTATACGTACTAAATATAGTACTTCGTAAAGCGTATATCTCTTACTCTTTAAATATAAAATTTAAAATTTAATTTTGAATCCTGAATATTGACTTCTATCATATAATGAGTTCTAACTGAGGCAGTCGTGGCCGAGTGGTTAAGGCGTCTGACTAGAAATCAGATTCCCTCTGGGAGCGTAGGTTCGAGTCCTACCGACTGCGGTGTTATGTTGTCTCAAAAGAGAGAAGAAGTAAATACTCTTTTTTTGCTTTTACATGAAATGAAATATAATAGTAACAAATAATAAAAATAAGCTCTTTCTATGTAAATTTTATATTTGAACGTAACATGATATTATTTTGTTATGCCTTTTATTCTATTTATATTATAATTTTATTATATTCCTACACTTAAGCGGAAGATATAATTCGTAGAAAACAATATAGAAATATATTTCATTGTATTAAAAAAGAAACGAGATCAATGTTTATGATAGAAATTCCATCAAGCGTGGCGCCGTGGCTTAGCTGGTTAAAGCGCCTGTCTAGTAAACAGGAGATCGGGGGTTCGAATCCCCCCGGGGCCTTTGCAAGTCTAATTTTTCTTTTGCGATTCACTGAAGTTATTATAATTCTATAAAATACACAAGACCTATATAAAGTTAATAAGATAAAGAACAGGGAGTAAAAATGATTTGAATATTTGCAGATCAATTTATTTAGTTGCTGTAACGTACAAAAATATTCATATTTGCACTGTAAATAAATAAATAAAATATGAAGATATAAAATATGGAACTTTTATCATACAATGCACTTAAGCTTTATTCAGATTAATCAAGTTATATGAATTAAGCAACTTGAAATCAAGTAACTAATAAGGAAGACTATAGAAACTTAAAGAAATGTTTCAAGTTGCTTCACTTCACGTAATTTGACTAATATGAAATGAGATTTTATATATCTTAGAAATCGAATTTATAACCATTTCCGGCAACTTTTACCCGCGCTACCGAAGGTGCTGCGGAATAAGAAATTCCTAATAAATTCTGAGCTTGGTGTTGTTGTTCTTGCTGCAACTGAATCTGTTCAGGTACCTGTAGATGATTACTATTAAACAAAAATCATATTTAAATTTTATACAATGCAGGACTCGATGTAGCTTTAGTATATCATTCTTACTTGTTGTGCTTGTGCTTGCACATGTTCTTGAACTTGAACTTGAGCTTGAGCTTGAGCTTGAGCTTGAGCTTGAGCTTGAGCTTGCCGTAATGCAAGTAATTGCGCTAATTGTGCTTGATACGCATTAGATGCAGAATATCCATGTAACTGGGCTTGCTGATATTGCTGTAACTGTTGATAATAAGCTAGTGCAGAAGTTGGATCAATTGAGGTTTGATAGGGTAGCGGTGCAGGTGCAGGAGAAACAAAAGTGGGTGCAACTGGTGCAGTTGCATAACCATGTGTGACAGGACCAACCGGAAATACACCTGATATGATAAATGTATGCCAGTTACAACTAGTTCCTAAAAGTATCTAATATTTTGAATGTACTACAAACCTAAGCCAGGATTTTTGTAAGCAAGTGCATTAGCAACATTTGGAAGAACCTTTTGTGCTAAATGAGGATTTCCAATACTGGAACTAAACGATTGATGAGAGCTAGGGCCACTAAAAGCGAAGGCTGTTTGTGTTAAACCCGGTCTGATAAAGCTGAAAGATGCATGCTGATCAGAAGTGCCAAGTACATTTGTTGGCTTTACACCTTGAATGGGTGGTTCGGCATATACCGAAAGAAGCATAATACAAAAAAGTACTACGTATTTCTGAAAATAATAATTTTCATTAAAACATGCAATGAAAATAGTAACATAGCGGTACTTACCAACATTTTGCAGTTTTATAAGAACTTTCAAAGTTTTTCACTAGAATAAACGATAGTATTATCACCGACGAAAATCAAGCAGCTATTCTGACGCTAAGATACTCTGTGGGGAGTTATATATCGCGGAAGCAACCTGGTTGATACGTGAGTAGCATAGCATCGGCACATTTCGAATACGTTGAATCACACTTTCTCCAAAATACCGAGATGGCACAGTCCATGAATAACAATTACTCGATATAGTTTTCCCTTTTATAGAACATCGTGATTTTATGTACTATACAATAATTAGGTTTGTAAAGAACAAAAGAGACAGGGAGAAAAACTTCGTTCAAATTTACGCAATGGTCATTAGAGATCACAAAACATCGACGATAAAATTATCAATTCTTGTACATAAAATTTTAATGAGCACTTTGTACAGAAATATATACAAGATTTTAATTAAATACTATTAAAGCGAATACGTACAAGGCAGTGAAATATCTCTGTTTGATCCGCTTATGATCGTAACATTATTGATGAAAGTTACTTTCATCTACCCTAACGTCGAACTGATACGCAAACGATTTATTAATTGTAATCAGTTATTCGTTCGTCGAATATTAAATAGATTATTTTACTGGCAGTGATTCGATTCATTTATATCTCGTACTCATTCGGAAGCCTCACTTATTTTTAATTGTAAAACACTTTTAAATTCCTTTTCATTTCTTTTAATTTACAATACTTAGTATGATAAAATGTTCTAAATTTTTATATAAGTATTATATATTATATACAGTATCCAATAAAAAGATCGCAATGCAAAGACGTAGTTATCTTAAATTTTATAATTTCGATATAGCATTTATACATATTATAATTGTAAGATTTTTATTGCTATGCATATTATAAAATTTTTCAAATTAGCATTAACATTTCCATTAGACAGCCAGTATTGTGCGTACCTTAATGTAGGTACAATTTTCAAAATAAGTCATTTTTAAGATACATTTGTTAAATAATCCAATGGTCTTAGCATTGATAAACCAACTAACGACATAAATTTGTGCGAAGTGACAACAAATGCTGCCTACCATAGCTTTGTTTTACATATTAGAGAAGTATGATTGGTAAAACATACCCATAGCGGTAGTTGCAAACAATGCAAAACAACTCCACCATGTTGCTAAACCTAATAACCCTCTATATACGTCCACAGTGAATATCTGTTGTACAAGAAATATTCTTAGTATATATATTAACATTATTAACGTTATTATTAACGTTAAGTATATATTAACACACTACACATACATTAAGTATTCTTAACACAAGAACTACAGTGCAACTGTTACCTGCTTTAAGGAACTCAGAGCAAGTTGAAAATCTTGCGCCGTTTGCGCAACAGTTTTTTCATTATCATGGGCATTTATTATGTTTGATAAAGACTTTGGTGGCTCATCAGCTGGACATTCTTCGAGTGACGGTCCTTTTAAAATCCCTTCCCATGTATAACCACCTGATATATAAAAGTAATTAGAAAATCATAATTGTAATTAATATAATATTCTAGTGATATCTGTATTACCTAGAGTTTTATACATGAATGTAAAAAATAGACATATGATCATCGGCACAATAAACTGCAAAGCCACAACGCACAAATAGTAGAATACTGCCGCAATCTGAAATTAAATATAAGAAAGGTATTTCGTATCGAGTAATTAATTATATTTTCTCTTACTTAATACTTAGCCAACCGAATAAGTAGATCTCCCCCCTGTAAAGTACATCGCTGCGTGACCGAACGGAGAGATCTCCCTTTTTGACTTTTGTAACGCGTTTTCCTTTCTTTTTTTTTTGTTATTATCAGTTATTATTTACCTGGAATTGTTCCCAATTAATTGCGCCACTTTTTCTGCTTTTATAAAGTACAGTATATAATAAAATACACCGATTTAGTGGTGTTAAAATTAATTAAAAAGTTACACTATCAGTTATAACTAAATAGAGTTATAATCGAACGACACCACATTGTAAAAAAATATTAAAATGCATTATAAATTTTTAATTTCACGTTCAAGTCGTATTATTTATCTTTAGCCATCTTTAATGTTTTTAATTTTACCTATATTTTTTTATACTTTTAATACATACTTTTAATTTGATGTTTTGTATAAACAATATGTGAAGTCGTTAAATAAAATCATTACCGCAAAATATAATTGACCATTTAAGTAATTTTTAGACTTCTTCGTTTTTTAAGTAGTGAATATTAGTCCTCGATACTTGGAAAAATGCGAGGTGGACAGCGTATAGGTTGGCTTGTTCGAACAGGGTGGAAAATGTATACTTCACTGTGGCGTGCGCGGTTGGCTAAGTGTTAATATTATATATCACTTAATTTTGATACCTTTTTCTGCAAATCAACATTTGTAATTCTACCAGCTTCTTTCTTTTGATTCTCTAACCGTTGCATAGCTAGATTGAGATACGATTGCAAGTACATTGGCATTAATACAAATTTTAACAGAACTGCAACTATAATTGCAATTAATCTCATACTCTCAAAAGCCGAAGTTGTCATCCTGCAAAAATACATGTAGAAAGAGAAACTTGTATGGATAAGTGTATTGTAGTAATCATTATTTCTTAACTTACAATGGTCCATTCATACCACTAAATATTCTGACTGTAAGGTAATCTCTGCTTACAGGCTTAATCCATAAACTTACTAATAAAAGTGGAGAGGCATAACTGATGTTTGCTATTAACAATAACAACTTTTGATCTTTATAATATCTGAAATATATAATTTTTTTTAAATTGCATAATTTAAAGATTTATTTACTTTTAATACCTCAATGCATCCCAATGCATTCTTGACACTCTTAATCCTGGGAAAGTAAACAAAGAACCAAGTAAACCACACCACAAAGCAAGGAAGAACTTTACTACAATTTTTGATGCTGGCCCTCTATGAAAGAAAAGTTATTTCATGACTTTATTTGAATAAAATAAAAATACGATAATTTACAAACATTCTTGCATGAATTTTATAAACTTACGTAGAAGAAAGACCTTGATTATCTAGAAAAAGAGATGCACTATGATTGAAACTTGCATAAGCTTTATCCAATCCAATTTCAAGGTTGTTTTCATCAACAATAAGAACCATCATAGCTATGAGAAGATAAGCAAATCCAGTTACAATACATGTAGACCTTTCACCTATACTCTCCTCTCCCTTAAAGTATTGCACCCAAAGAGAAAGTAACACTTTACTAAATATTAAATAAGGAACATACTTTTTGAAGAGATCTGTGTGCTATTATAATAATATAAATCAACTATAAAAAGGATACAATGCAAAACCCAGAACTAGTGAGCACCAAAGCATACTTAGATTAATTTCATCTTTGATTGGATATAAATAATTATATATCTGTGAAATAGCAAATAAATACAACTACAAAGTATCAATGGAAATACAGATATGAAGGAAAAGAAGGTATAATTACCAACCTCTGTCATGATATAAACTGCAGTAGCATAGATAGAAAAGTCCAATAACCACTGACACTCTGTATAATATTTTAAATGCACTACATCTAACGTAGTTATCTTAGCACTCTCAAGCGTGATATCCAAATTTCTAGGAACATGAAAAACATCTCCAACCTTCCCATTTTCAGTATGTTTACCTTTCTTGGGTTTCTCTTTAGGCACACCAGCAAGAGTTCTAAGCTGTTGATCAGTTGGATACAAGTAACGTGTCAACCTATTAGTTATAATATCTTTTGTTAATTCTAGATATCATATATAGTCAATATTCTCATTATTTAAAGAATTACCCAGTAGAACATAAAATCCATCTTGCCAAAGAAAAATGTGGAGTTACTTTTTGGATAACACTGACCATAATCAGTGTTATAACTAATTGAGCACCTAAGAGAGCCTAAAACATTTAATTATTTTGAATATAAAATCTTTACATATTTCTTAAATGTTGTATAATTACATATAAATTACCATGATTGAATAGATGAAAATTGAAAATAAAGGTGGAATCACCGATCTCACAAAAGTATTTGTTCCATCACGGAATTAGTAATTTCTTGCTAAATTGTTAATTAATGCTGAAAGATACAGCAATGAATTATCTTGTGTTTAACGGCGTTAATGTGTATTCGACCATTTTAAATGGCACATAATGGAATAGCTCATTTTATAAATAGTTGTAACCCCAAAAAACCGAAAACATCATAATCCCTTGCATATGATATGAGGTTATTTCCAGCTTCACCTATTCTATCTATAGAAAGGGACAGTTTTGGTCTGTGTTCGACAGTAGTAAGAACATCTAGCGGAGAAGCACCGAAATATATTAACGTTACCAAATCGGTCAGAACCGAATCGAACTTGTGCAATTACTAATACCCGCAGGTGAATACAAATTATGTAAATTGTTTGGAGGAAATGCTGGTCCCATGATAACATAAACTAGAAAATGAGTAATCAAAAATGAGGAAATACTTAATAGCAGTTTTATATATCAATACCAATGTACAAATAACAATTTTACGTATAAGTACCTGACATGTTTCACGTATCTCTATTTAACTAAAAAAACATCAAATTAAACGCTAATTGAATGACTAATTTTGTGTATTTTTTTACGAAACTTGATTTTTTTTTTAGCAAATGTAAATTAGATTGGTATATTGTCAATATTTATGCACTTCTGCTGATCGACATCATCGTATTAATGCGAAACAATAACATCAATTATCGATCTACGTATGTTTTCAGAATCTGATGCGATCTCACATCTTGGAATTTCCATTCAATTGATTACGTAATAACATAATTATAAATAGACGATCTTTTGTTGAATTTATCATTTACATACGTCGAATATATGATTCACATCGCATTAAATTTATTAAAAGAAGATCGCAGAAATTAATTACGTATTGCGTATTTTTTTATGATGTCAAGTATAAATTACTTTGATCGATAAGTTACCGTTTCTTTATATTAAAATAAAATACTCTGTATCACTCAATTACTTTTAAAAATACATTTTCACAGTATAATGCAATTAATTTGACAGATACAGAGGCGCGTCAAACGGAAGTCTTATTTTGATCAAAAATACGCGCGAACCGTTTGTTTGGAGGAATAAAAGAAGCGGAGAAGCTGCCGATATAAAGAGAGGCCATCGATTTGTGCGATCAAATGTGAACAAGTGTTTGCCGACTGCAGACTGCGTACAAGATTCGTAAGTGTTCGCGCATATGTACGTACATACAGTTTTATGTTTTCAATTCTTTTTTTAAACGAAAAAGCGAACAGGAAAAACTGGTGTTCGCGATTAAAAAGTGTTTTAGATTAATTAAACGTGATTACGAATGATTGTATTTGTAAACGTAACACTATAGACTTGCTATCTTTGAAGTTTGTAAAAAATACTTTGTCCATTGCTGCTTTGTCCACTACTTTTGTAAAAACACTGTGGTCCACTGAAATTTTAAACACAACCATTTAACTAAATTAATTTTCTTATTAAAATTTTCTATTATAATTATATACAATTTTTGTACAGTAGTATTTGTAGTAAATGTTTACTCTATATGAAATTTCTACGATATTGTCGATATTTTTATATGATATTTTAATTGTCTCGAATGCAATTTAACGAATTCCAATTCCATTATTATTCTGATTTCTAATTTTAAATCATTCACAACTGCATGATTCGAGTCTTGACACATCACGATAGCTATGGACTATCTCCTCAAAACAATTTAGTTTATTACACTATTCACGGAAATTGTGTAATTTATAGTGACATATTATTACGAATGAAAGAAAGTTGAAGGTCACGGTAATCAAATAGTATAATGCGATATCTCTGGAACATCGAAATTAAGACAAGTATTAAATACAGTTTTGAATACTGCATCCTCTATCTATATTTTAACTTTACGATCAACGCGTGACTATCGTGACTAATCGTGAAATTCTGACAAAGATAGCTCCATATAAGACGATCCTATGTAACGTTATTTATATACCTCCTAAGATATATCATTTAAAACAATATCTATAATTGTAAAATTAAATCGTGCATGAAGAATGAAAAAAGATATCGCGTTAAAATAATAGGTACAGTCGATCCTACAGATAATTATTTTTATTAAATCATATGTGGCTTGTATATAATGTTGAAATTATTGTGAATAATAAAAAAAAAAAAGGAGATGCGTTTTCGTTGCAGGAGTCAGCGAGCAAAAATAACAATGATGACGCCAATTTTTGTGATTTCTGTTTTTTTATTCGCATTGACATGTCCCTGCAACGCGCAAGCTGATCAATCGGATTATATACGTTGTCAGAGCAACACAGAATGTCAACCAGGCTATTGTTGTACCATAGGTATTTATTGTTTTTCAATAAGATGTTAATAAATTAATCAAAGGTAATTATTAGTTTAAGAAAAAAGAATGTCGTCAACGTGTAATTCTAGGGGCAATGCGGTATAGTATACCACAATGTAAAGCTATGCAAAAAGAGGGAGAAGTTTGTAGACCAGGTAACGTTTCAACGCTTAACGTGACCCTTGGATATCCAGATGGTTCTGCATTGACATTAAAGGATGTCTATTACATCCTTTGTCCTTGCGCCGACGGACTATCATGCGATATCAAAGAAGGCGTTTGCAACAAATTAAGCGAAAAACGTGATCCAAATCGATTATCCAATGAAAATAAGAAACAAGATGGCTAATACAAAACTAAAAGGAAATATGTAATCGTTTATTATGAAGAATGACTGCAAAGAGTTGACTATAGTGAATGGTGATAACAAACAACCAAATCGTGGGAAAACCCGACTCATAGATTGTCATAAATTGTATAATTAAATTATGTACCAAAGGACTAAATTATTTTTCTAATTAAAACTTATTGATAATTTGAAATTTCTTTAATAGGTGTAATCATAAAAAAAATAATTTTAAACAATTTAAATAATAGTATTATTAGTACAACTGAAATTGTTTTAAGTACTTTAATGTAAGAATGTTGAATAAAAATAAAATATGTATGCATTTTACTAAATTTTGATACATAATACCAGAGAGGAATATCCTCTCTGATAATACTACTTATTTCTTGATCGTGAAATCTTCTTAATCGACGGTAGCAGACGATAGCAACATTTAGTGTACGATCTTAGACATAGAGTTGGCTATCTTTATTACGCTATGACAGTGACAAAGATTTTTCAATGTTATTAAATTTATTATAATTGATAATCGAATATATTATTTTGTTAGTTTGTTTTTATATAAATAGAAGAAAATATTGAAAAAATATTATATTTTGCGGTATGGACAGTCAAGTGTGCAGAGATGGTAGATTATTAGATTTGATTGACGAGATCTGGCATAAAGAGCGTTTGCCTATTGACGATATTGTAGTGCCAAATCAAGAATTACCTGATCCCGAAAGTGACAACGGTGATTCTCATATGACACTAAAGGAATTAGAACAAAAGTGGAATAACCTAGCTTTAGGAACTCTCAGTGAGAACCATTTACATTCACCAACGCCGTCTCATAATTAAATATAGGTAATAACTTATTATATACATATAACGACTGGACACTAGTGACACATTAATAATTTATTTAAATTATGTTTCTACTATAGTGTACGTATTGTACGTATCTTATATTATAGATTTAAAAATGGAGTTTCCAAATGTTGGGGAGAGATGTTCAATCAAAGATTGCAAACAATTAAATTTTTTACCATTTGAATGCAATCATTGCCATGACTTATTTTGCAAGGAACATTTTCATATAGGTTCTCATAAGTGTCTAGGTTTGAAAGATAAGATCACATATACCAAAATAAGAGCACCAAATTATACATGTTCAGATGAATTGTGCAAAGAAACTTCACCCATTGAAATGCAATGCATCAAATGTAAGAAACACTTTTGTCTACAACATAGATATCATGGCTGCCTGGAATATACTAATGAAGAAAAAACAACAAAGTTGAAAAAATGGCAAATTCCAAAAAAACAATTTGCTGAAGCAAAAGCTATAGTAGATCAAGAAATTTCAGATACTTTGAAGAAATCCAAAAATACTACAATGGCCAATAAAGTATGTTATATCATTTAAATAGTTAACAAAAAATGTTACATATTTGTATATTTAATTATTATTTAATTAGGTAAGACTTATGCGTGTAAAGGGTTCTGCTGTTGGTTCAAAAAATGTACCAGTAAATGAAAGATGTTATTTTCTTGTATATCTCCCAACTACAATATCTAACAAACATATAGGACCATCTAAAGGTATTTATGTGAATATGAACTGGACAATTGGGAAAGCTATAGACTCAATAGCTGATATATTAAAAGTATCCAACAATAATAATGTAGCAGGAGCATCTAAACTGCAATTATTTCATCATATAACTGGTGCACTAATATGTAATGAAATGGATACACCATTAATAAAATTGCTTGAAAATTCGGAACTTATAGATGGACAAAGTGTTATTTTAGAATATTCAGATAGTATGTTTGTAGATACTACTTTATATAAATAAATATTTACAAGAAGTAATAACAATTTCTTTCCTTTTGATCTATACATTCTTAAAATATGATTTATAAGTATACAACAATTTATTGATAGTGGTAAGAACACAGTTTTAGAATAATATTTGTTTATTACAAACTAGATGGTTTTATATATATCAGTTTTACATTTACTCTTGATAAAAAGACACGCAGATGTACTATGTATGTACTTAATAAACAAATCATTTACACCAGATTATTGTCAAGTTTGCTTCAAATAAAACAATGATGATACTTTGACTTTGGCACTGGACGTTCTTTCCTTTTTTGACTTACTTCAATTACACTAATATAGCATAATAAAAGAATCAACAATATCGATTTAGAAACAACTATATACTTACTAATATCTTGTAATGTGCTTATATAAATGTTAAAAAAGATAAATATAGATAGCAAGAGAGATATTGAATAATATTTTTAACCATGTGCGTGTTTTAACCGTATCATTATTTTATTACATTTTGGCGAATTGAGTAATTGATACGTTATGAAATTATAAAAGTTTCACGTAGTGACACACACGGTGAAATTTTTCACAAATAATTATGTGAATATATAAAAAAAATATTAATATAAAAATCATGTATCTCTTATGAATTGAATCTACTTCTTAAACTATTTAATGTAAGTCTTTCGTAGGATATTTAAAGGCTTAATGTTTTAATACTTATAATATTATTACATATAATGTGCGAATAATGGTTTAAAGTTTTGATGCAAAAATTACCAACATATGAACTTTGTATTATAAATACATATATATAATAAATTATGTATAACGAAAGAATTAATATTTTTATAAAATCAATTCCGTCTTATACATGATTAATAGCATTAATTTAATTAATCTTATGTCAATTAAAAATTCTTCATATGTGAATAAGTTTTGCAACAAATTTTATATGTAACTAAATGTGTAGATTGAATAATATTCACTTTCAGATATCCTACTTTAGGTTGAATTACTGTACTTTAAAAGTAACCAGCCTATGATTATGCGAGTTATATAAAATTTCGAGAAAGAAAATATATAATTATCACTTAACAATTTATCGATATAGATTCGATGAAGATATAAGATAAGTTAGTAATGGAGATAAAAGGAAATAGTTATAAAAATAGAATAATATATAAAAGAAAATAAAAGCTAGCCTTTGCTTAAATATACATGAAAATAGTTTCTGAAGTAAAGCACAAGTCTGATCAAAGAAAGAATACAAAGTATGTATACAGAGATTGCAAAAAGAACAAGTAAAGTCATCCGGACATTTACATTTGTTTCATTGTCTTGGCCTCTTATTCGACCACTGGCCACCTGCCTGCTGGGAGGAGAATGAATCTGATAGCGGTAGGTGGCCTGAAGTCAAGCTCAGGAATGCCAACGAGACTTTTGCAATTCAATTTGACCTTCCAATGTCTTGGCAAGATATATGACAAAAAGTTGACTAAGAGCTATACCTAAAGCAATACCAGCTATTGTGTACAAATTGCGTTCTGCCCAACTTCGTACAATTTCAATGCAACCGCTAGTCCATACTTTCTTGCCTGCTTCAGATACTGGTAACATTTGCACTTTATAGCCACACATTATATTCACAAGACCACTCTAAACATTTCAATAATGTTTTAAATTCCAATATGATCTCATTAACAAAATGTAAAAATTTGTACTTACTGATATGTCTGTAGCATTAATGCAACATGAAAATGGTGCACCACAACGTTCAACACTAGGACTGGAGCAATTAAAATATTCATTCTTTCCCCAATCCAAGTATCCTTCTTGACTTAAACCACAACATCTAAACTGTTCATGAAAATATAGATTTTTTAAATATTATTAATTATAATAATATACCTTAATAAATGTTTGTTTATAAGAGTCTTTACTTTTTGTTGCCCAAAATCAATAAAATTTTGTAGATCAGGATCTTCCCTATATGTTTGTATGATTTTATCTGTAAATGACTCCTCCAATAATGATTGCAATGTATGTGGGAATACAAAACCAACAATTGCAATACCCATCTCAAGCAAGAAGAATACCAATAGACATAGTGAATACTGCAATAAATAAGTATTACTTGTGTGTTAATAAACTGCTTAATATAACGATATGTCTGATAATACTAACAAATTTAAGAAGACAAGTATTTTCGCGTAATGCTCCAACACATCCTGCAAAACTAACAACAAAGACTACTCCTCCAGCGATAACCATCACAAGTGAAATATTAAGGATCACATCATATACATTTTCTACTCTAACGGAACCAGTTGCTTGCCATTTATCCACAAATGCATATAAACCTACTCCAATTAAAAGGCCTCCAAATAACTGTACAACAAAATAAAACATTTAAAATTTCATTCTCATAAGATTTCTCTACATATAATAAGATTTTTTCATAAGATTTATCTATAAATAACAAATACATGTAATACATAATTTTCTGCTTACTGTCTGCTTATATTTTATTTATTAGTGATAATAATGATAAGATAATTAATAGGATGAGAAATATAAAACATTTACTAACCCAAAAAACAAAATTGAGCATAAATATCATATACTTCACACAAGAACTAACATAAGTGAAGTTATTTGTTCGCCGCCGATTATTCATCATGGTAAAGTAGAAATTGTTTTAAGAGTTATTAATTGGTATATACAAGAAATTCTCACTTTTAGTTATATATACAAATTACATAGATTGCATTACTTATTTCATAATTTCACTTATTCAACGCATATTTGCTACCTTTTTACTTAATCTTCGATGAACTATATTTAATCGTTCATGAAAAGGAAAAATATAATGCACCATACTTTGACAGCTTACTTTGCATCCGCCATTACACTTCTGTTTCTCGTATTCCTCGCATCCAAGTTTGAAATCAGCTGTCCGCGCATTCCACGTTTCAGTAATCTACATGCAGAATAGACAGAATTCATTTTTGTATAGATCACGTATAAACTGTCAAACGTAAAAAATTCTAAACGAGACAAAATTTCTAATGTTTGATTCGTTTAGAATTTTTTGATATTTATACTATACATATTCGAAAATATAAGATACTCGCTTTAAAAGGATGACATCAGTGCAAGACAGTAAGTTTGTGTTGTGTACTATAGTTCATAATTTAGAGGTTAACAGGACTATATTAATACATTCTTTTATATTTAATTAATAATAGATTACCGTAGTATCACATTATAAATATTTTATCATAATGATAAATGATGTAATATATTACTATTTATTTTTATATGATTACATAAAAAATAAATCGTTGTTTCTTAACCTATATAATGTAAACAACGAATTAATACTTGAAAACATAACTATTATATGCTTACATAGTATTGAAAGTGCCAATTATATGAAATTTAACTTATTAAATGATTTATATTTATTAAATATTATAATATTTGCAGGATTAAAATTAAGAAGATCATATGATACTTGGAGTACTCGTGAACAACTATGTTTAGCTTCTAGTGTATTGAAGTCAGGAGATCAAAATTGGATGAGTGTATCACGATCATTAAAAGCATTTGTTGAGAAAGAAACATTGAGACCACCTGATTGGTTTTCTCAAAAATCTTGTGCCAGTCAATATGCATATTTATTGGAAAATGCAGATACCCCCAAGAGGAAGAAAAGGGAAAGTGGAGAAACTACTGGTGAATCAATAGTTAGAAGATTAACGCAAGAAAGATTAGTTGAACTAAGGCAAATATTAGCTTTCCAAAAGGATGAATACCAACAGCTTAAAGCTGAAATAAATATGTTAAAATCTGGATCAATATCGGAGGACAAGTTACAAAAAATGTGGCTTGCAATGGAGCAAGAAGAACGGGAACAAGAACAAAAAGCAAGAGCACATTCTGCATGGTTAGCAAAACGACAACAAAAGCAAGAATTAAATTCATCACAAACAGGAACTACTATAATTCAACGTAAATCTACTGAAAGTACAATAGAAATTCAAGAAACAATAGAAAATACAGATGAAGATGAAAAGAAGGCCAGGGGGGGAAGGTCACCATTGTTAACAAGTCTATTAAAATCACCAAGTCCAACAACACAAACCCAAACCACAACTACTACAGCACAAGTAAGCTCTCCTACGATCACAAGCCTACTTAGTTCTAGTCCTAAAGTACCAAATTCTCAATTGACACAAAATGTATCTCCACAATTGCACCAGTTAGTTACTTCTGCAATTTCAAATATATCATCAGAAAGACCATCAGTTGGTGCACCAACCTTATCTATGTTATTAGAAATGCCTGCTAATGCACACAGGGGTCCTCTACCTAATTTACAATCAACTCCAGGTATGGTATCTCAACAAAATGTTCCTACTGAAGTTCACAGTCTTCAACCGCAATCTATGCATCAAGTTACAATACAAAATGAAACATCTGTATCTGCTCAGCCTCTTACAATTAGCACTCCAAATATGCCATCTACAGAAAGTATGGTACAGATTATAGATCATATAGATGATGTAATACGTAAAGATATAATGGCAGACGTAATAGACAAAGATGAAATCAATGAAATTATTGGAGATATAGAAGAGTTGATAAAAGAAGAAATTACTGGTAGTCCACAAACTATAGATACAACTACATCAACAATTAATACCCTTACTGTACCTCAAATTCAAGAAGTACCAGTGGTAACAGAACGCCCAGAACCCAGAGATGTAGATGAAGTTGTATCACTTTCTAATTCACCAGAAAGTGAAATGGCTATTGAAGAAATTGATTCCAGTACATCAAATATTGCAGAAATTATAGGGACAGTTGCTATTGAACCACAAGAACATAAAGTTATTGTTGCGGAAGTATCTGAAACCATACCAAGTGCATCAGAAGAAATAAAATCTGAAGAAAGTACATGTTATGAAAGAGTAACATTGAATGAAGAGCTGAATTGTCCTGAATTAGACACTCAGGATGGTGAAAATAGCAAAGATATTCCAATAGAAGAGAAACAAATCATTGAGGAATTTGATACTATGGATTCTACTTCAAATGTAGAAACTGAAGAAAATGATTCAAAAGTACCTACAAAAGAGTTAATAGAAGAAATAGCAGAAGATGAAGTTGAAGAAGAAGAAGAAACTGAAGTAATTGTACCAGAAATTAAAGAGTCACCTACTAGTAAACTACAAAGAGTGTCCTCTGAAGAGTTAGAAAATAAAGGCAATATGGAATTGGATCAATTAGAAATGCATCTTGCTAAAATTACAGGTGAACAGCAAGATGTTCCATCAGCAGAAGTTGTTAGTGTTTCATCTGAAGTAACAAATGATCTTCCTAGTACCGAGGATACAGAAAAATCACAAGATATTAGTTTAATTTTAGAAGATGATGAAAGTAGCTCTGATGATAAAAAGAAGATAACAGAAGAACAAATAATAGAAAATACAATTGAGAGCACAGAATCTATTGATCTATCATTCAAAGAAGACCCTATAATTGTAGTCAAAGAAAAGACTATTATAGAAGTAAGTGAAGAATCTCCAGAAAAATCTCAAGAGGAACAAACAGAAGAAACTTTAGAAATTTATACAGATGAATTTAAAAAAGAAGATACAAAAGATTCTTCTGAAGATACAACAAGCTCTATTCTGCAAGATATAGAAATAAAAGAAGAGGAAATAGAGGAAACAGCAATTGTGGAAGATTGGTCAATCAAGGTCAAGGAAGATCAACTGGTATCTCCAGAAGATATAGAAACTTCAAAAACAGAACCCGCAGATCCTATTAAATCTGAGTTCGACATTTCCATTGTAAAAAAGGAAGAAAATACATATGAAGACTCAAAAGTCGAAGAGGAGACAAAAATTCAATTGGAAAATGCTGTAATATCAGAAGTTCAAAAAGAAGTTCAAATAAAAGAAGAGAAAGAAGAAAAAAAAGGTATAGATACTGAACAAAATGTAAAAAAAGAGCTAGAATCTATAATAAGTGCTGGAGAAGATACTGCTGAATTAGATGAAGAAGAATCATCATTAAGCAAGTTAAGTGGAGGACGTGCTATGAAAACTTATTCAAAAAAACAAAATGTTTGTATCGATAGTGAACCTGAAAATGAAGGTACTGGAGAAGGTGCAGATTATAGGGCATGGAAGAAGGCAGTCATGTTGGTTTATAATCGACTTGCTACACATAAGTATGCATCTGTATTTTTGAGACCTATTACAGAAGATCAAGCACCTGGATATCATTCAGTTATCTTTAGACCTATGGACTTATCCACTATTAAAAAAAATATAGACAATGGAACAATTAGATCTACGATGCATTTTCAACGTGATGTCATGTTAATGTTTCAAAATGCCATTATGTATAATAAACATGATACATTTATTTACAAAATGGCAGTTTCAATGCAGGAAGAATGTCTACAGCATATGCAGGTAAATATATAAATGTAATATTATTTTCTATGCATATGCATCTAACATCGTTTAATTTTGTTTAGATATTAGTACAAGTTACAGGGGAGGGAACACTCAGGAGAGAAACAAGAACTGCAGCAAGTAGTAGTAGTGAGGCTAGTGAAAGTAGTATAAAAAGAAAAAGAAGTCACATCACTCCAAGTCCTCATGATACAGACAGTCCACGTTCAAAAAAGCGTAGAAAATCAGAGAATGATTAAGGACATTTTTATATTTATGTATATACATATGTGTAATGTGATACGCATTAAAGTTCTAAAGAACTTTACTGGGAAGGATGAAAGAAATGATAAATTTATCCTATCAGCATTAAAGAATGATACTGGACATTTAAGATGTTTGAGATGTATGAAAAGAAATACAGTGATTTGAAATTCTATCTGTTAGAATTATTTTTAAATTATAATAAAAAATACAAAAATAGATTTTGTATTAATAATTACAAGGTTCATTCAATTTATCTTTTAAGACTTTATTACAACTATGTACTATAGTATAATGAATAACAAAAATAATTATTTGCAATATATATGTCGGAGATGGAAAGACAGCGGCATTTCCCGTCCGGAATGTTGGAAAAAACCCCAACACACTAGTTCAAACTTTTACTACAGCTGCCCTTAAGTAATAAAAATAAGAAATAGTCTTAATGTTCCAATCTGATTTTATGACGATGGGTTTGGGCTCGAAGTGACATGGTAGGTCACCGGACGTAGCCACGGTAGCCACGGGCACGGGAGGGACATGTACCTGACAGAGGTATGAAATGATTATATGGCTCTCCTTAAAAACAAAGATTAACCCGAGAAGCGGAAACAGGAGTATATAAGGGCAGCCTCTTTTGGATTACAAGAGTTAGAGTTAGAGTATTAGAGTCATTGGACGAATTGCCGATTGAGTGATCCGAATCGAGTAGTACGTTGATACTTGTCCTCCCGTGGATCGTGGATTCGATCAGGTATCGAACCTGAATTCGTTGTCACCATCATCTCGACCATCCTATTACCATTACTCATAGCCTCTTGTAGTGTCCACATTCGTACTGATAAATATTGGCTACATCCGCGACGGTAAAGTAAGTAAAGGTTCATCGAACGCCTCAAAATGCCAACCTGTCTCCGACATATATATTATTTTAAAGAAAATGTAACATTTTTATTTTAAGGAAGATATAATAAAGACATTTTATAAAGCATAACTTTCTCTTAATATTAAAAAACCAAAAAATGTATTAAATAAATATTCCAAATTATAGCTTATAATGCAACTTGTTCTACCATAATAAAAAAAGCCTGCCATTTATTTTCAATGGCTCTTCTAAACATTAAAATTTTAAACACAAAGTACAAAAAATCATCAGTGTAATCAAACATATGTAGAAAATTTAAATTTTATAATTGTATAACTTATCAAAATTTAAACAAAATTCATAATGGGCTATTATGCTAGCGGTGATACTCGTAAAACGATACAAAATTCCGAGGATGAAGGTTATGAAAATCAATCATCTTGTACCACAATATCTGTTGGGGTATTAAATCAATTAAATGTTAATGACAAACAATATTTTACATTTAGAATTTCTCAAGATATTGTAAGTTACTATTATCAAAAATATGCCTTTATTTAAAGAGAAATATCTTTATTTTTAAGTCACCGGCATCAACAGCACCACCAATATCCGATGACACTGATCGACCGTTTTGGGCTGAAGATGAATTAAGTAGTTCAGAATCAAAGCAGCAGTTAAACGAAAAACAGAAACGTAGGCGTAGTTTGTCTTATCGTAATCGTGTTGCGATACACAGAAGCCGGTCTTTACTTTTTCAATCATCAAGTTCTAGTTTAGATTCGCTATCTGAACAAATTTCATCTGGAGGTACTTATTAATATAAATATTATACAAGAAACACAAGAATCGTAGGTTCTTTGTAATTTTAACATAATTATCATAGTTCTCAAGCAGGAACAATTTACAAGCCAATTCAGTATAGAACTACACAGCTACAATAATAGAAAGAAAAAATATACACGTAAAAGAGGAGCTCCTTTTTTAAATAACGATAAAATTATTTATACAAAATGTAAAACTTCCAATCGAAAATAAATGCAGAAACATCACTCATTTTTAATAGATAAAATGTTTCACTGGTAAATTGTTTATCATCATTTATATTGTTTAAATTACAGCATATCATAATTCTGATAAATCTGTTTGCTTCCTATCACAAACTAATAAGAATTCTATGTATAAAATTATTTTGGAATACATATATAGATAATTAAGAACCTAAACAAATTATGAGCTACTTTATAACCAACGAGCAAGGAAAAAATGAGTATAGGAAGTTTGGCAAACTTCGACTCCGTAAGTTCTTTCATTGAAATTAATAGAATTTATTTTTAATAAATATTCGTATTAATAAATACTCCTTGCATAAATTATTTCTATACGCAATTAATATTGTTAAAATACACATGCATATATATAGTATATATACAATATTATCGCCATATTGCATGTTCTATTACGCATGGTATATTTAAAATTTGAACTTCAAATACGCCCAATGGATTACTTATACAATTATAATATCTACACGTTCATATTCTTCTTTAAATTTCAGAATCAACAATACATCCCGCTTTTAGTTTAACCCTTCTGGGTTTTTGTATGTTAGTTTTAATATTATTAGCATGGAATTTCAATAATATGATAAACCAGAATATTGATAATCATATCCTTCACTTATATTCGAGACAATCACTTTTACACATAGTGTCAGACAAATTTTTGTCATTCGGTCTTGATACATCATTACTTCGTGATATGAAAAGTCTTCCAATAAAGGATAGCAAATTTATAAATTTAGCTCGACTTCTTGGGCCAGCCTATGTTCGGGTAGGCGGTACGTCTGCAGATTGTCTATACTTTAATCAAGTTGGTATATTATTTTATCATTTATGAAATTATCATATATATAATATATATATATATATACATATTTATTTAAAAACACTTAGATAATAATTTATATGAATTATATTGTATAGACAAAAATAGTTTCCGAAAAAGTAATTAATCCGATAGACGGCCAAGATATAAGTAATTTTACTATTAATGAGACAGATTTTGAGAATTTATACAACTTTGCGACAGAATCAAAATTGCGAATGATATTCGATTTAAATGTATTAATTAGAAATGTTAATGACTCTTGGAATGATGTTAATGCTAAAAATATAATCTCATTTGCCAAAAATAAGGGCATGACTCTAGACTGGCAATTAGGAAATGGTAAATGTTTTATTTACTATTTTTTTTTAATATCATATTTTATTATTCAATCTGCTTATCTTTTAAATAGATTTGATACGTAATAATAATAAAATTTCAGAACCAAATTCTTTTCGTCATGTATTTAATAGAAATGTTAATGCAACTCAACTTGCACATGATTATTGTCACTTGAGGGAATTATTAGATGAAATGGGATATAATAAAAGTCTTCTTGTGGGACCAGAAGTAAATCATGTAGAAGATACAATTCATATGGGAGAGCAATATGCGAAAACATTTTTAGAAAATGATAAAAATAGTGTAAACTATGTTACTTGGCATCAATATTACCTTGATGGAAGAGAAGCTCAACTAACTGATTTTATAAATATTTCAACTTTTAATTATTTGCCAAAGCAAATTAAATCCATGCAAAAAGCAATTATATCATCAGGAGGACTTATTCCTATGTGGTTATGTATGTAATCATATTAGATTCTTTGAAATAAAATTTCAAATTTAAGTGATGGAAAAGAATCTTTTTGTAGCAGAAACAAGTACAGCTTATGGTGGAGGTGCACCAAACCTATCAGATAGATTTGTAGCTGGATTTTTATGGCTCGACAAATTGGGATACAGTGCCAGTACAGGAGTAAATGTTGTTACTAGGCAATCATTATTTGGTGGAGACTATGCTATGATTGGATCTGATCTTATACCAAATCCTGACTGGTGGGTTAGTGTAGTGTATAAGAAATTTGTTTCAGAAAAAGTTTTAGAGCTATTACCAATACCTCTTGAGTATGTACGATTGTATGCACATTGCACTCCAAAAAAAGCATGGACTGGCAGATTTCCAGCAATTACAATATATGGAATTAATCTAGCTAACTTCCCTATTCGTACTACTATTCAAGGAATTCCTGTATTTCACAGAAATGCTAAAGTTTATTTATATGCACTTACTTCTGACAAACTACAATCAAGGTATGTAATAATTATTTTACATGAAAATAGATTATGTAACATTTTATTTCAAATTTTTTTAGGACTATAAAAATGAATGGAGAATTATTGAAATTGGAATCTAATGGAAATTTACCACCATTCCGACCTATAGTATTAGAATCTATAGAACAAATTACTTTACCACCCTATTCCATGATATTTATTATAATACATAATGCAAATGTTCCAGCATGTTATACATAGATAATATGCAACAATTTCAATTAAATTATATCATATATTATGTATACGTGTTCTATACATTAAAAATTTATATTATAGAATCTCATAAAACATTTTTACAATCATCACTAACTAGAATAAAGAAAAATTAATAAAAGAATTAAACAATTAAATAATTTTTTATAAGATATTACTATATCTTATATATACGCATTTATGGATTTGTGTGAGCTCGCGTGTGCGTATTATATATATGCAAACAACTATATTATTCAATATATGCATCTTATTACGATTAATGCATAATATTATTATAATACAAAGCATGATATATAAGATTTTTTTATAAACCTTATGCATGTTTCAATCAACTATCAATATATCACAACATTGTTCTATTGTTGAAAGATACATATTTAAAGTAGTTACTTATTTATTCACTAATACATGGTATTGTGTCCTTTGATAATTATAAAACAAAATTTTCTTAGAAATTATATATTGCAGATACTACAGAAAGAAATACTATAATACACAAAAAATATATAAATACTGAAAGTAGTATAATATTAGATAAATGGAATGATTAAATTCACTATTATCTAATAGCAAAATGTTATTGCATCAATGTTATAATTGTTAAATGAAAAATTGATAACATTAACAGCATTAATAAATTTTAATGCACATACATTCTACATATACAAATTACCAACATGACATTGAAAATTTATTTGACAATTGATTAGATTACGAGATACTATGGTATGTATGTACACAATATCTTTAATTATTTAATATTATTATATTATTCCTGAGCTGAAATAGTAATTGTTTTTCCTTTGGGGTCATCAAATCTATCCATTGTACGAATATCTATAATCATAGTAAGAGCCCAAATCATAATTAAAGCTAATATAGCGGTAACAAATATTCCTGTCCAAATTGGAATTGTAGTAAAACCGACACAGTCATATGCATCATTAAATGCAAATATTTTTGTGCCATTAGTCTTTTTGTCTGGTTGTGGATCAAGTTGCACTTGTAAACCTGTTATATTTAAGGCTGTATCGCCATTTTTGAATGTAATAATTTGTGAACAATGATAAGAGAAATTAAATGGAAAAACAATATCTGTATCTGTTGTTAAAATTTGTGGATTACCAGTAGAATTTGCATTAATATAATGTGAGTAATTAATTGTTTTGAGTGTATAATATCCTGCAGTTCTAACTTTAAATATAAAAACAAGTTCATTTTTGATGATAGCACCAGATCCTGTAAATGTCATAGTTAAATTATATGCAGATGTTTTTGGATCCGATTCTTCAGTAATTGTAGGTTTAAGTGGAAGATTTATTACAGCTTTGTCTTTTTCAGGCTATCAAATAAAAGAATTATTATTCACAAAGATGGATTAATTATGGTCATAAAGATCATTAGGTAAAATACTAATAATTAAAATTACCTGCAATGATAATGGTCGATTAGCATATAATAACACTCTTGCTCCTGAAATGACAAAAGATGTAGTAGTATTGTCTGCATCAATGTCCCTTTTTACTCGTTCAGAACGTCTATAACTACAGGCTTTCCCTGTGAGCATAGCTATCAAATTAGGGCTAGAATCCTTTATCGTCTTGTATGTATCTGGGATAATATCCAAATTACTAATTGGCACAATCAGTAATTGTCCATCAGATACAGAATCCACATAATCATTATAAGTTTGGTTGTACAAAGGTAAGTCTTCAACAGTATTCACTGCTTTCTCAACAGCAGGAAAATAACGTAAAGAATCACCACTAATAACTTCCTGAAGATGCTAAGAGATTGTACAAATTATATTAATATTCAAGTCAACAAGTAAATGAGTTCAACTATATAACATTATAAAGTATATTACAATAACCTGTTTGTATTTCACTAAATCTTCAATACACAGATTATCTTTTATATAAAGAAGAACTGGAGGTGAATTTTCTAATTTTTTACGCAGGTAAAGACCAAATTCCTCGCTGGTAGTCTTTAAAAAGGGGTTCACTGCATTTGTTAAATCAGAATTAACTGACTCACCCCATAGCAATACAGGTACTGCATTATCGGCGCGTGAAGGTAAAATTTGAAATGCAACGTTTAAGATAAAAACGAAACAGAAAACATTACAAAATTGTGTCATGATAGTTTTAGTCAAACACAACTGGGCGAGTCAGATAAGTACTGATCGACTGCGATCGAGCAGAATGTAAGGTAACAGAGCACCTGACTAGGCTAGAATCATATGACAGACGTCACGTGATAACTTTGTTTCCGGTTTTCAAATAAACCTTCATTCCAAATTAAGCCATTTCATTTTAAGAAGTTATTCATCAAGCTAAGTGAAATGTGAAAAATTATTTCGTAGAGATAACATTTTTGTCAGTATTAGTTCCTTTTAATATAAATTTGAACAATGGAGAGTACCAAAATTGAGGGACAACAAGAAACTGTTATGTACTCGGTTTGTACTCATGTGAATTTAAATAACAAATTATGCTACTAATTTACTATTTTAATATTAGCAACTTCAACCATGGACTACGGTGGGTGTTCTACCATGTATGGAACAAATTATTGGTCCACCGATTCCAGTAAGAGTTGGAGAATTTCATAAAACTCCAAAACCACATCCATGGCGTCCTACTTTAGGATATGAAATCGTAGAAACATCTCCGCTGTAATATTCTTATTAAAATCCATTCAATCGCTTGTATCTTATTGTTAGTTTATCTTAAAAAATTATTTATCCTTTTGTGATTATTTCAGACCTGCACAACCTATGACAAATTTACTTGCTAATACCTGTTATATGCCAAAAGGAATGACTACGGAACCGTTACGATTTCCTAATCTGGTAACTGGTTTCGATAGAAATCCTGCACACGCCGCACGAGCTGCACTTTTTACAAGATATGGTCCATACGAATGGGTGGAGAATCAGCTAAAACTTTATAATGAATCTGATAGCAACAGAAATTTCTCTGAAAATTTAAGAGCGGATACTGTTCGAATGATGCGGTAAAGTGATTATGATATTTTGTTATATATATATTTTTTGTTACAATACATTACAAATAATAATTAATCTAATTTTAGAGAGGCCGATGAGAAAGTACAGAACGGCCAAACTGAAAGCGGTCGTAAATTGGGAGAAAGAATTACGGATACTACTTTTTGGAGGAATGAAGTGGCTTCAGAACTGGAAAGATTAATAATAGAAAATACAAGAATGCAAGAGTGCCGTCGAAACTTACAAACAACGATACAAAGTTTAGAGGGTCAACTGCACATAGCGCAGGAATGTTTATATTATCGTGAAGCTAGGACAGGTTTATAATATTTATCTCCATAAGTTAATAAATCTCACCAATGTTCATAAAATATCTTATGTCCTTTAAAATACAGGTTCTGATTTGGTACATGACCAAGCTGAGCACGTTCTTTTAAAAGAGGTTGAGGTAGTCAGAAATTGTCAAAATAAGTTAGAACACTTTACGGACAAATGTGTTAATCAGGTAAGTACAAAATCATAATTTCATACTAATCATTGCAATCTCTTGCTTTATACTCAGCTTACAAACAGTAGAGCAGTACAAAATCAGTTAGAAATTGATATAAAAAATAAAGAAACTGCACTTGGAATTGATGTTACTTGTCACCAAATGAATAATTTCAGTCGTGGATTAAAATATTACGGTGGTATTGAAAAATATGATCCAAGGTAAGTTCATATTAAACTGTGATTTACGATCGTAATTTATGTCGTATATCTTAAGTGTTACAGAAGCCGAATCATGGGCTGAAGTTTCCAATAATGTAGTAAAAAAATCACAAAAAGAACGGGAGAAATCTAATCAATTACGAAGCGATATAGAAGTCGCGATAGATGCAGTTGGTCATGAGATGTGGGAAGCATGGGGAAATGCAAATAATGCATTAGCCAGGAGAGCTGCAGAAATGCTTGAAGCAAAAGAAAAATTACAAATACATTTACATAAAGTAATTAAAAATATCTTGATCTTTAAACTTTTGTTGTATAATTGATGTATGTAACTACAGATCCAACAAGAAATTTTTGCAATTGAAAAAAATCTACAATTAATGCAAAAAGCCATCACAGATAAAAGTTCTGCTCTTAAAGTCGCACACACTCGATTAGAAAGCAGAATACATCGACCAGCTGCAGAATTATGTAAAGATCATGCTCAACTTAGGTATAGTCAAGAAATTTATGTAAAATTTAATGATAGTAATCGTAAACATCTTTAAATTTTCAAACAAATTTTCACTTACGTAGGATGATTGAGGAAGTAGAAACAATAAATACAATGATACATGATATGAATTTAAAATTACAAAGATTTGAAGCACAACATCAACAACTTTTACGCACTAGGTCTAATTTAGAAAGTGATTTAAAATCCAAAGTTGATTCATTATTTATTGATAGGGAAAAGTGTATGGGCATGCGAAGAAGTTATCCGATTGCATCAGTTATAAAGTTTTGAATCATATATGCAACACGTTTCTAATTGTAAATATATAAAAAACAATGTCATTTATTTGTTCTGTTTATTCTTTTTTATAATATCATACATAAAAAACTTATTTTATCGTTCGACTGTTTTGTAAAAGTGTAATAAAAATAGCTTTTTACTCTTTTAAGTATGTTTCTGTTTTTAACAATAACAAAAAAGTTATTAACACTGAATTTAATAGTACGTAAGATTACTTTATTAACGAAATAAATCTAATATGTTTAATATATTGTAATATCACATTAGCCATTCTGCTATTGTATTCTTACATACAGTTAATGACCCAAATCTAAACTTTCTGTATTTCTGCTATGAATTTTAGAACTATTCATGCAGAGCAATAAATATTTAATCTACATATTTTAATGTATAAAGAGATTAACACGTTTGCTGTCAGTATCATATATGTATGTGTTAATTTAGATATAATCTTAATGTGTGAGATAAATATTAGGTTGTCTGAAAAGTTTCTTTCGTTTTATAAGGAAATAATAGATGCACAATGTTTTTTGTTTTATATTAGTTTATTGAATTATTCACAAACATAATAGAAATAGAACGAAATGGATCATACCTAATTCAATAAAATAATATAAAACAGAAATTGTTACTCATCTATTATCACCTTATGAAACGAAAGAAACTTTTCGGAAAACCTAATAGATATATTATATTTAGCATGCTTGGATGAAAAAAATCGCAATTATTGACCAGTGATGGATGTTTTGTTCTAATGCACTATAGTAACAAACGTGTTAGGTGATACTTCTTATTTGTAAACCACTATTTACAAAGTTTTTCATATCAAGTTATTCGTTGATGTAAAAAAGTAGTACATTATAGAAATTCATTCAAAAATTTTCATCTTTTTTTTTTCATTTATACTTTTAGTCCATCTGAAAGCTGCTATTTTATCATAGATTTTCATTACAGCTGAGTCTGTATCATATTGATCTTTCAGGTAGAAAATTTTAACATTCTCTTGTGGATAACATTCTAAGATATTCCATTTTTCAAATAATTTTAGGGCATTCTTTATTGAATCAATAGATAAACATTCACCTATATCAAAATAAAATTAATGATACATTACTTTATAATGCAATATATGTACATATATGTATATATTATAAAAATATAGTTATTTGCCATTACTTACTGTATTTTATTATGTCATGATCTATATTTGTCTTTATGTCATTTAAAATTTTTTGAATTAAATCTTTCTCGCTTAGCGATTGACCTACTAAACCTTTAAGAGACAAAATGGTAAAAGTATAAACATCTACTAAAGGTTGTAACATTATATGAAGATATTCCACACGTTTTGCATATTCCGATAGTAAGTTTAACTAGAAGAAACAATTAAATTAGATCACAATTCCGTTATTAGAAAATATGTCTAAATTAAAGAATAACTTACTTTGTACCGAATACTTTTAGATCTATTCTTATTACGATATTCTTCATCTGAACTATCATCAAAATTTTTTGCGAATCTTTTACTCCATAGTTCCTCTTCTAAATAAGATTCCTATCAAATAATTTATATGAGTAACCTATTAGTAATAATGATTAATAATAATAAACCTATTAGAATAACTTTATGTTAAGTATACACTACCTCTTGTAAAATAATAATCTCTTTATGTGAGAGATTTACCACAGTGTCTATAATGACGCGTTCTAATTCCTCACATGGCTTGCAGAAAATAAATTCGTATTTAAAAATATCACAAAGTTTAAGTGATTTTTCTACCAAAAGATCTTGAGACACTATAATATTGTTTTGATCAAAACCTATAGGATCATTGATTTGTGACTGTAATTCAGCATACAAAGCTGTTACTGCAAATGTAGTAAACAAATTATTAAATCGAATAAATTAATATAATTTACGAAATAATATGTTCTCTTACCCACTATGCTATCCATAGCAAAACATGTTACCACTGTATTACTATAATAAGATAGTTCGATTACATTTGGTAGAAACGACATAGGACGGATTACGGTAACGAAATTTGATTGAGTTAACTGACTATCAGCTGTTTCTATAATTTCGTGATTTTTTAGTTTTACTAAATCTGGACCTAAGATGTCTAACTAAAAGAATGAGTCAACATATATTCTTTTATCATAATAAAATATTTATAACATAATTATCTTACTAACAGCATGTTTTATGATATCAATATTTTCTCCACAAAATGCAATGTTTTTAGTACGACTTTCTAACTGGTGTCTTAGGAAATCAAATGCTTCAACTAATTCATCCAAGGTACAACCATCTCGAAATATATATAGAAGGATGAACGCAACAACGTTAGTCGACATTACTGGCATTGCATTACTACAATCTAAAAAATATTGTACATTAACATTGAACAAAGAAACAAATTAATGCTTTTAGAGGTGTTTTGTCCTTACTATATACAACGTGCCGTGCAAGACTGTCAACTAGTTGACGGTATTCTTCTGCAACTACATCTGTACCATACAGCGATGAGCTAGATACTGTCGACCTTAAAGGCTTTTCAGCAGGAGATATTTTTACTCCATTCAATTTTGATTGATTTTGGAAAGACTTTAACATTTCCTTTTCAGAAAGCAATAAAATTATGAAATTTAGTGATAAATGTCATCCATGACATTAAAAAGAATTTAAATAACTTACCTTGAGTGAAAAGGGTTGACAAATATCAATTTTCATAATTCCATAATTTGTTAATAAAGTAGAAAACATGGCTTTCATTGTAGATATAAATGTTTCTTTCTTCTTTGGTTGACCTAGATGCTCTTGAACAAAATTTCCATCAATAAGACGTTCATAATTTGGTACAACAGGTACTATCATTGCATCTTCAATAATTCCCTCCATGTATGCATCAAGAATGACACTCAAAATGCCACCTTTTGGCATGCATGGTTTACCAGTTCTTGTACGTGTACCTTCTAAAAAGAATTCTATAATATGACCCTCTTTTAATTTTTGCAGTATGTATGTTTGAAGAATGGCACGATAAAGAATATCTTTGCGGCCTATGACAGGATCAATTCGACGTTTTATAAAGAATGCGCCCAAGCCTTGCAAAAGCTTCCTGTTTGACACATAAAATTTCGATAATAATAACATGGTATTGTAATAAGATACCCTATATATATTTATAACATACCCAAAAAATGGCATTTTTAGATTATCCCCAGCTGCAATTAATGGACATTTAATACCATACATTACATGAAGGAAGGTAATTATAGAATAATCCATATGACTACGATGTAAAGGAAGTAATATCACAGGAAGACCAGTCTCATTTGCTTTTTTTAACATTTCTATTTGAGATGGTAATATTATAACAGACTGCATAAAACATGGTAACAGTACATAAGTAATCCATGATGTAATTCTAATGAAAAGATTGTTTGGTTTGCTTTCCATTTGTGCTAGTATGGTCTTGGCTCTCTCTTTTGCTTTTTCCAGGGCAACTGTTTCACTACAACCCTCATCCTTAATTATTTCAGAAGCAACCAACTTTGTTGCTTCTTTTAAATTATCACTTTCTAGGATCTATAAAAGAGAAAAGTTATGTACAAAATCGACAAAGAATTAAATTTTTATTTCAATAAATGTAATTATTTTAAGATTTATATCTTACTGATTCCCTTGAATAATCGTGTTCTTTAAAAGAACAAACGCGTATCGCACGAGGTAATATTCTATGGAATAGCGATTGATGTGACTCCATTAATAGGACATTTGTACCAAAAGGCGCATATTGCTTACTAGCAATATTTACTAATGAATTCTGTAAGAAATAAAATTAAATGAAAAAAATATATTTAGTAAAAGCTTATACTCTAATTATTTACGGATATGCTTTAATTGTATGTATTTTATATATTACATTTCTTCAATATTCATGTTGCCACCACAATAATAGTTGCTTAATTAATAATTTAATAAACATTGTTTTTAATTATTACGCATTTGTGAAATTTATTTAACAGTGATAATCATTTATATATTAGCGATTACATTTGAACTTCGTTGATGTTTAGTACATAGATATCAAAATAATAAAATGATTAATTTAACTGTGAGGAAGATCAATTTTTATCATCAGAGATACATATGTGGCCTTCATTAATAACAACCATTATTCGATAAATGTATCGTATAATATCGCAATTCACTTTATATGACTTCTTTTATCTAATTATATTAAAAAGAAACCAGAAACCAGTAGAGATAAAGAGAAAGAGAGAAACCAATACCGCTACGTGCAATATTTTCATATTTATATTAAACGGTATGCAAAAATCATGTGGTATGTGCAACAATATGCAATAACTAAATTACGCATCGAAACTTTTGCATGGTGGATAATATATCAATATCAATAAACTTGTTATATAACTACATTAGTTATGTAAGTAATTAGTTTTATAGTTTCACGTCTGTTTGCACGATATTTAATATTTAAAATATACTACTAGAAGATTTTATTGAAGATCGCATAAAGATATAGATATTTTTTGTAGCCACAGATAATGCTCTTCTTTTAGTACTATCAAATTCAGGGCGAAATATATTGATTATCAAAAATATTACGAATTTTCTGAACAGCACTATATATAAATCAAGCTATTATCACCATTGAAAAATACTTACTACAAATGGTTCTAGATGATCTAAAATCTATACTAAATAAAAAAATGGTTACGCGACCATCTTATGACAAAGTTATAGCACATTAAAGATACACTAGATATAAGCGGTACGTCGAATATCTTTGTTAAAGAACGAACAACAAAATCATTTTATTTTTCATTTACATCAACGTTAAAGAATATGTAATATATGCAAAACCTACTCTAGATGATGGAGTGCAACTGCTGCAGCAATAGTGTAGAAATAAAGAGCTTTCTGTGACAGTAGGGATTAATGGTTCAGTCTCTTTGATTTGAAATAAAGAACTTTCCCGAACTTTTCTTGCTTGTTCCTTATCTTGTAACTTTTTTTTATGCATTTGTTGACCAGTTCGCCGAAGTTCTAAACCATGTGAATATTCGATTAAAATTCTTTCTTAATCAGTTTTCTACCTTTGATAAAAATTCATGTATTTTACATCCTTTATGCATTGAATGAAAGTCTTACCCTTTATCGAAAATCGAACCGTATTCAATTCTGGGTTTCGCTTTATCTCCGTTCTGCGATTCCATTTTGCATACACTTCTTGCAAACGTGTTGAAACTATATCGATCATACTGGAAGCCCTGTTAGTACAGATACTATTTAAAAATATTATCTTTATGAAGTGCAAAGAAATTTTCTTCCATAGAATTTATTACATTTTACTGCATGGTAATTGAAGGTCGCAGTATAATTTTTTGTAGAATCTATATTAAAACAAGTAAATTCTATGGAAAATAGTATAACGTAGAACATAGCTCGAAGCTTTGGAAAAGAGATTGATCAAACATCAGTCAACATTATGGTTTCAATCAAAATAATTCAATGTAAACTTGTGTAAATATTACTGAATAATGAAATCATAATAGAACTGTAATTCATAATGTTGGTAATCACGAACATAATTTCAGGGTTGTTGGTTTTTAATGCAATCATTCACTATTTACGCTCCATCTCCGACGCTTTTAACGGGTCGATGCAGTCGAGTGAAATTGCAACTAACGGATGAGATTTCCTTTTTTACAAACGTGTCGCCTTAAGTTCAATACCAGTACATTCATACATGATTCAGAGATAGATAAATAAAAATATATTGATAATAAAAGAATTTCTCAGCTTATCACAAAACAGATAATTACAAACGTCAGTAATAATTAGATTAACAATAATTAATACTAACAAATAAAGTTTCTCAATAATACGTAAAAAATAACAAAACAAAAACGACGACCAAAGCAGCTAAGTGAAGTTAAGAAATTACAGCCGTTTATTCATCTTTCAGCTTATTATAATCACCATTCAGCTTATTAATGTATTATTCATTCATAATTTTTGGTATAATGGTTTTATTTCTTTAAATACGTTTACAAGAAATAAAAAAATACATCCATATGTATATGAACATACATTCTTTAAAAAAAATGTTTTAAGCTTTAATTTGTACAGTAACTGGAAGTGAAACAAACTGATGATAAAACCAGTCCAGTTACAAATTATAAATGTATATATTTAGAAATACGTGACTTAATCAATTACGATCCAACGTTAGGTTGGCGCAAAATTTTACTTGCAATTTTCTTTTTACATTGTCGAATTATGTTTATTAAAATCGTAACTAAAAAAAGGAATTCCAAGGATTCGCTTAATATTTCCTTTCATTTGGATTCTACAATTTTATGAAATTTAAAGAAACGAAACTATTTATAACATTATGATAAACTATTGAGTGGTCTTTAATGGATTAAGAAATTTTGACGCAAATAAGGGAACAGCATCACAATGCTGATGTCACATCGGTTATCGCCTCTTGATACGATAATTTACGATCTTACCATTTCATCATCAAGAACTTACATTCAATCGGAAAAAATTCAAAGACCCTCTTCATAATTACATATAAAGGATAAGCCATCTAAATTGTATCACCTACATGTTTGGCTTATTTGTTGCAATAGGAAAAATTTTCTCAAGACGAAATTTCATTTCATCTCAAGACACATGTGTAAGGGTAATATTTTTCATGGTCATTTTATCTCAAAACACATGTGTAAGGGTAATATTTTTCATGGTTCTTATTTGTTATACGAGATTTCAGACCCATTAGTATTTTTATTTATATTCGTCTTCCATATCCTTGTAGAACGTGAAAAAAACAAATTCAACGACTTTAACAATCATATTATTCAGATCACTTAATCTTAAAATATTTGTTTCTGAGAATAATTAAAGATCCACAGGACACCCAGGCACCAATATTGACATATTGTTATCCAAAGATAAGCATTGGCTGTTATTTAAAATAGATACGATAGCAGAAGATACGTTTCTCATACAATTCATTGACAATTCCTAAGGCTGTAGATGCTCAAAATGATGGCCCTTACAATACATAGTTGGAATCTTTGAACCTCGGCTAACGGATGCAGGTTCATTTTAACCCAACGGTATTCGTTGCCCTGTTTTTTGTTTTAATCAATTCTTCATGCACATTTTCTATTTCCTGCGATTTTATGGATGTACATGCAGCTACAATTCTCTGCTTGATATTCTCCGGCGTTGTTGGTTTGCTATGATACGCTGTATATTTTAGTTTATTCTATAGATAAAAATTTAACGAAAAGAGGTCAAACAGCCAACGGTCTCACAATCTTCTGTATAATCACTGTCCTTATACATATCCAATAATGTGCTGAATAGTCATCATGTTGATACTACATACATAGATAGCAACATTCGAGCAAGATTGCAGTATATCATATATTTTCTAATACATCATCCATCCACCTCAGCATTCCTTATACAAAAGTATTAACCTAATTACATCGATAATTTATTAGTCTAGCAGATACTTTAATTCTAACATGTCTGTAATGTCGTACGAAAGGCAAGGAAAGATGCGAAGAAATACCCTTATCTTTACGTTTTAACGTATGAAAGACAAAGACAACATTCTTCATACGACAAATTAAAACCAAAATATCTGCAGACTAATAGTTTTTCGACATAAATAGATTAATACCTTCTTACAGAGAATTCCAAGATGTATGGCTAATGTATTACAAAATATATGATTCCATTTAACAAAATAAAGTTGACCTTAAAATCCCTGCACTACTCTAATCTGTAAGAAATAATTTCAACCAGAAGATGTCATCTTTCGAATCAAGCAACTTTTGTCAAAACATTTTTTTAATAACCAATCCCTTATGAGATATTCCACTGTTCTTACTTAAACGGAACGCCCTGTATACCTGTTCTTACAAGTCTCTAGAATAATTTTCAGAAAAGGAAAAAAATTGCGATACTCGTTTCTGTTCTGAAAGTATGAATAAATATCTAACAAATGACAAAACTATACAATCCGACCGAATAATATGTAAAATTCTTTCATAAGGAGCTTTGTTTCCGAGAAAGAATGATTTGGAAATTTATCATACGCAAATTGATACATTTTATTCTACATTTTCGAGTTATTTTCACACGTGGAACGAGCTGCTGTCGATTATTTAGTCCTGTCCAGTCCGGAATAAGCCATGTTCAAGAATACTTGATAAATCTTCAAACTTAATTTTCTGAAAAACTAAGCTGAAACACACATTGTGCTCGTTTTTACATGTTATTCGGTTTGACTCTGTAAGCGCAATAAGTATCCGTACAGTTATCGCTTCATAGGATAAAATATACATCGTAGATGTTTTAAAAAATAATCTGCATTAAAGCGCAGAAAAAATGGCTCTGAACAACAATTTCATCATGATGTAAGATAACGATCCAAAACATAATGTTACTAATATGCGATCGTGGATCTTATATAATATTCGGAAACTGTTAAAAGTAGCTTCACAGTCTCCAAATACAAATATTATAGAAAATGTATGGGACCACCTGACAGAAAAGAATCGGAATCGTCGTATTTCATCAAGAAATTATTGAAAGGGAACTCTTTTAAAAGAATGGAAAAATTTTTCAAGTAGACAACTCATCAATTTGATAAATTCGATTCCACAACGGTTTCAAACCATAATAAAATCGAAAGAAATCTCCATTAGGTATTCATATAATTAAACCTAGCGATTTCCTCTCCAGGATATTTGTTGTTTTATTAGTTTTTCCTATTAAACCGTGACTGTACGAATACTTATTACACATATATTTTTAGATACCCATCATTTCATCGCATCCTCTAGGCATTTGTTAATATTTTCCCAAAGGATATACATAGCCCATCTTTTTTTTTATGAAAATTATTTTGCGGATTTATAAGAACATATTTCTTATTTGTTTAAATTTTGTTAGTAAACGATCTATAATACTTTCGTTTAAATTAATTATTGTACAAACACTTTTTACACTGACTGTATTTGCAATTTTCACAGTTATATGTATCGCCTGAGATAATATAACCTTGTCCTGAGAAGATTTTTCATACAGCAGATATTCAAGTCCATTTAGCTAGTGCACTCTGTATAAAAATGGTCTTGAATAAAACAAATCTAAAGTAACAAAGCTAAATAAATCATAACGTGCAACGCAACGCAGAACTTATTGTCCAGAAGATTGAATATTATAAGCTTACGAAACAATCAAATCTATACCACTCGAGAAAAGAGATACTTGCCATATGATCTAAACTGCACCTATAGCCACACATGAACGTATCATATGTCAGTTATATAAATAAATATTGAACGTTATGTTTCACGTTTAATATAAGCAATTTTATTATTTTGAATATTACGAGCACTATTACAAGAATAGTGCATAGGTTTTCAGAATAAATAATTAATTCTATGTTGATAATGGACTATATTATCGAATAGTAATTCAACAATGGCACAGTTTTGGCCACTTTTCCCCGGTAATGTCGCACATTGGTCAGCGAGTTTCGCATTATATTGTAAATATTATATCGATAGATGTATATAAGAAGATCCAGTAATAATAATTCGGTTAGGTTATTTCAATTTCTTTTTACTATAATTGTCAAAGTCCATGATGATAAGACAGAAGATTCGGAAACATACAGATTAATAAATGATTAATTCATCACGAACTACGCACAAATGATTACGCGTTTCATCTTTTCTGTACTTTTTAATTTGCCTCGTGTAATTTACTAATGAAATTTCAAATAAACAGCATATATATATATATACATATATATGTATTTCGCAACTGTGCTTTTGAATTAAAAATATTTGGAGGAAAAGATGGGAGATAAATCACACTAAAAATCTAAAAAATAATTCAGAGTATCTTCACAAAAATACGTATTGCGGAATTGTACGACTTTTACATTATCCATACTGTTTTAATATGATCGCGAAAATTTGATTAAGTAATTAGATTACATATATTACATGTCGTTATTAGATTATATATTTTTATGCATTTATAGAAAATTTGAAAGTGAAGAAATGGATGTAAGTAATATACAAAAATATATAAAACACTTAAATACTCTTTATGATTTTCAATAGACATTAAAATTTTATCTTCTTAATTATATTACTGAGAAATACAAGCACATGATTGATTGAATTATACAACGCGTACTACTGTAACGATAATTTACTTTTGTTACTCTTTCTTCGTAATGAAATTTTAAACAACTTTGCACATCCATCATGGTTCACTATATTATTGTTAATATGCCGAATTCTACAATTTATTCAATGATCATTCTATGATAAAATAATTCTAAAAATATTTCTACTAAGATGTCAATCAAAGTTTCAAGATTAACGATAAAATTAATTAGATTTAGTAGATTATTATATTTATTAGATTTAGTCGATTTTATTTAGTCGATAGATCTATTTTTTTTATATCGTTAAACTTTGCGGTTTGCAAGAACAAACACGGAAGAAAATAATTTGCAGGATGAAACAGTTCCGTAGCGTGCATGTCAGTAACGAAGAAAATATACGTTACCCAAAGTTGAAGAAATAGAAGAGGACTCCGAAGAAAAGGAAAATTTCAATAAGACCACCCATTTTCCGTGTGAAGGGAGACCGCGTGGCTCTTTTTCTCACCGAACGAAGACTTCAAAACAATGCTAGAATTCTCGTTTAGATTGTTCCTAAAAGCGTAAATGATCAACTGCTCGTTTTCATGCTTTTAATCACCATTTATCTACTTCGCTTGATCACGAATGTTAATGTCGTGCAAACTTTGATCCAACACGTCAATTACCGTGAGAGAAAATTCACAGATCACTTCATCGAGATCCATAAATTCGATTAATTCGATGATTATTATTTTGGCGCCGTTTGTGCTTGTTGCGCTTTGTCACAATTTGTCGATTAGAATTTTTGTCAAACCTTATTATAATAAAAAGCGATGTATATGGAAAAGCTGCACTCTTGCCGCGGCAAACGCCGATTTTCTACTGCAACACGTTAAGTAACCACGGGCAATATACGACGCTGACGACGGTTCAATGACTCGCTTAGTTAATGATGTAGTACGTTGGGATGTTCAGTGTGTTATAACAACAGGAATATGTTTTTAAGACCAAATTTAAACATCCAGTATTGCATAAACTTCTAGATTATCCGGAGCGTTTACCTTTTTTGCAAACGACTTCAAACGGTATACGTGTTTGAAGGCAACATGGCAATCATTCATTTGATTTTCTTTTCTTTTTTCTTTCTTCTTTCGTACTTGAAAATGCAAATTCTATATTGTACTAAAATAATAATTTAATAGTTTTCTTTCGAATTTTTCGCTTGCGATCGCGATCCACTGAAGTAACAGTAGCTTATAACTGCCTGCTTAAGATTCCTGATGTTCCAGAACTATATTAGGATAATTAAACTGACCGGTGAGCGAAAGAGAAATGATAATACCTGAAACGAACATCACGCAATGAAATTTTAACATCGATTACGATCTATAATATCTGTTTCCACGAATTTATGAGAACGGCAAAGAATAATACAATGAGCTGCGAAAATATTTAGATACATACAGAAAACTTTTATGAATATGTCATACATGCCATACGAAACATTTTAAAATTTCATTAACGCCGTAGTGAGACATACTATCGTGATTATATTAATTAAATTTGAAACAAAGTTGAAAATGTACACAAAAGCTGCAAGATATTCTGTACAACTGACCATCCACTACGTCAATAAGCTTCAATATTTAGAGATATGGAACATCTTCGACACTAATTATGCGCTTAGATCGATTATTCATGCCATTACGTACATATGTATATTAATTTTTTGCTAAATACATACTTGTTCATAACAAATATCTTGTAATTTCTATTTCAGTTTTACTTTTACTTTGGTATAATCATGATGATCTGAGATTTGAAAATGTTTTATATAATACATAAAATACACGTAAAAATTTCCTATGACAAGTATCCAAATACTTTTCTGAGCCACTGCAAATGAACAAACAGACACTTATAAGGACATATGTCGTATTTTATGAGATGTAATCAACCTCGACATCTTCGTGTATATTTTTTCTTTTTGTAATTAAGATTCGAGTTAAAAGTGGAAAATTAACTCGTTAATGCGTGTAGGAAGAGATACCTTAATTCCAATGACGTTGACTTCGTCAATTTTAATCGAAACAATTCGAATTTTACGAAGAGGAGTATAATTCCACTTGTTGTGAAAAAACGTAATGACGAAGATCGTATTAATTATCTCTTATGAAATCAGATAAATGTTCATGTACAGAAAAATATTACAAAGAAAACAATGAAAATATATATCCACTTCCAGTTTAATCACTGGACTATCAACATAGTTACTGCAAAGGTCGAAACATAATTACATACATATACAGAACAAACACAGAATAATCAGTTTGACAGTACCGATTTTCTTTTTGCCATAAAACATGGTTGTTGATTAATGTTAATTTAGAAATGATAAGATTAAAGTTTGAAAATATTATATAACGCCTATTATAATCCTTCATAAAATTACATAGTATACGATAGCCAGGGCATCTGTGGCGTTACTCTACAGCAGCCAATAGCATCTTCGCGGTAATTTTACTATTCAAATTACGACATTATTAAAATGTCGTTTACAAACCCGTCACTCGAGCTTTCTTTATTACGTAAATAAAACATATACCATAATCACTTGGGATGACTCCATGCACACTGATTTATTATAATCACATATTAATTCGGTGAAAAATTTTGGAAATTTAACAATTACATGTTTTAAATGCTGATGTAATTTATAAAAAAAGACATCTGATATTGTTTTATATGTATTCGGTACGTTTACACGATGCACTATATGACAAACAGCATCTTGAGCTGCAAAATCGGTGTGACCTGAGGCCCGGTTAGTTCCATGCAACTCATAAATTAATCCTATTGAAAGCCATTAACGTTTAGTGTTGGATTTTATTGTACATCAATTTGTAAGAGTGCATTAAGATTCTCTGTCTGTATATTCAGGGAGTTTCATTGGTAGTTCAAGTCCTTACGAAAGAATGATTTCATGCGTGACTTATTGTTACACACTTTCTTTTTTGTAATGCGCGCTACTTTCACAAAATGGAAATAGCACATGAAAGGAATGACAGTTTTTATCAACATTTAATTATAAGCATTGTCTCCTTTCCTATGTATTATTTTTGTGCTTTTTCGTGTTCTTTTTTTTCTTTTATTGTGTATTATGGTTATAGTTAAGGTATTTTTAACTATTTAATAACATATTGTTAAGTATGCGTACATGTGCGCACGCGCGCTTACATGTATGTGTTTACATATAATTATGTAATTTAATATATAATAATAATTATGTAATATATTGCTAAATATTACTTGTTGTAAATCTTTTTTTATATATGTATAAAGTTGTATGAAGGCTAACATACATACATATATGAATGTATAACCTGGTATAACCATATACGATTTATAGATGGAGCGAAAAATTGTTAACTTTATTTTATGATTATAATAATAATTACAATAAATTATTAAAAAATTCAGAGTTCATTCGGTAGTCTAGTTCACCTAATCTTTACAACGACCTTAATAGAATTTACAAAACATAAGCTTAATTTGTTAAATACGTTGAGTTTAATTGATAACTATAAAAATCATAACTTACCCGTTATCGATATATAAAGAAAGTTTTTATATTAACACAGAATATTACAGTAATTACTTAATATACTAAAGTACAATATGCACGATATCGCACGCCATTACGCTATGACACATTTGTATACATATTAACCTATTTTTTGAACTATATGTATGTGATAAAATCATTGTATATAAAAATATAATGTTAGATATTTAAAGGTTCACTACTATAATAAAAACGTAATTTGCATTATTAATTTGTATTAAAATTTCTTTAATAAAATATTTGAATTATGAACGCTCCATGTTCCTGACATGCTTTGTAACCACATGTATATTTGATGTTGAAGATCGTAAATGTATCGTAATAAAATAGATCGTAAAAGTTACATAAAGACAAAGTCATTTATTTAAAATTAATTTAATATCTATCATATAGAAAAGATTATTATTTCTAATGCAAAACGATATATATATATATATATATATATACATGCAATTGTGTTAAAAGGAATATGGTGCGTGTGCGTGCGTAATGTTTATAATACAACACGTGTAACTTAAGAGGTTATCTTAGAATATCTTACAGGAATGATTTTTTGGTTGTAAGGAAACAATAATTGTTTAATTAGTTTGACAAATACTTTCATTTGAAGTAGCCTAAAGTAATCAAAACTACAGCAAAATGGTGGTAAGTAAATATAGTTTTAATTAATCTGGAACTAATAAAATTGTTAAATTATGAACATATATATGTCATATAGTATCATCTGTTTTAAATACAATAAAAAATATTCCTTTAATTATGTAATTCTTCTATTACTTTTAATTATCAATATATGTATTTTTTAAATTCTTAATCAAATAGAAAAAACTAAAGATCAGTGCAGTTAAAAGAAGTAATCAAAAAAGAACCAAACTTACACGGCAAGGAAAACTTAAAACAAAGAGGCATAAACCAAGGAATGCACATATTAAAAAAAAAGTAATTCCACATGCAGAAACTGTGGAAGAAGAAGAAAGTGATCAGGGTGAAGACCTCATGGACATGGTCGAAGAAGATGATTTAAACTTTTTAGGAGAAGCCATTTCTAACAAATCATATAATTTGCTGAAACAAATACATCTAAATGAGTATGAATATTGTAATAGGTAATGAATATATTTTAATTCAAAATAATTTAAATGATATTCATACTTTTTAGAACAGGTGATGATAAAATAAAAAATAATAAGAAGGAAAAGAAAAGAACATTAGAGGATAGATATGAAAATAGTATGTCAAAAATAGTTGGGATAGAGGGTACGAAAAAGGTTCGTATGTTACTTCCTATAAAAACTCAAAATGGAATTATAGAGAAAAGGATAATTCAAGAAACTCATGCAGAAGATAATGAAAACATGTCTCATGAAGAACATAATATAGAGAAAAGTAACATGGAAATAAAATTCAATTTTCATGTAAGATTTCATTGAAATTTATGAAACACTATCGTAAAAAACCTTTTTTTCATGTATTAATTGATTTTTTAGAATGAAGATAAAGATAAGAAACCTGTGTCTATGATAGAACTTTTAGCATTTCGTGAAGAAGTATTAAGATCTAAACGTTTAAAAATTGGATTATTATCTAGCAGTCTTCTGGAAACACCAGAAGCTAAATGTGATAATTTTAAAATACTATTAGAATTAATGGAAGAAACCAATCCAGAAGTATATATTACCGTGAGAAAATTGGCAACTATTTCTTTGTTAGAAATTTTCAAAGATTTGTTGCCATCTTATCAAATTCTTCAAATTCAACAAGAAGGTGTAAGATGTATGTACCTATAATAATATGTAAATATCATGATTATTGTAGAAATTATAGGTTTTTTACTTTCTTTTTAGTAAAGAAAGAAACACTTGCATTACAAAATTATGAAGCTACATTATTAAGGTATTATAAGCATTATCTACAAAAGTTAGAAAAAATGACTAATATATTAAGAAGAAAAAAGGGAGATACACGACAAATAAAAGAACAAGAAATTGAACTAGGAAAAGTTGCATTAACATGCATGTGTGATCTTCTAACAACTCATCCCTACTTTAACTATTCTATTAATATAGCAAATTTTCTTATACCATTGTTAGATAATAAATATGAACTTATAAGGCAGGAAGTCTTAAAATGCATTTCCCAAGTATTCAAGGAAGACAAACGTGCTGAATTATCTTTAAAAGTAAGAGATTTAAGTGATTGTATTTCATTTAACCTGTATTCTAGGAATATAATGTTTATTAATAAATATTTCAGATAGTACGCAAATTAAACCAATACATAAAATTAAAAGCTCATTCCGTTCATTCTGAGGTTCTATCAGTACTTTTATCACTTCGTATAAAAGATATAAATTTAGATAAAGAAAAAGAAGAAGAGACTAAACAAAGAAAGCTTATGTCTCATAAACAAAGAATTCTTGCCTTAAGTAAGCGTGAAAGGAAGAAAAATAAGAAGCTTGAAGAAGTAGAGAAAGAATTACTTGAAACTAAAGCAGAAGAAAATAAGCAAACTAAACAAAAATTGCTCACTGAAATAACAAGTGTAGTATTTACAATTTATTTTAGAATTTTAAAACAAGCTCCAAATAGTAACATTTTATCTATTTGCTTGGAAGGATTAGCAAAGTATGACAGATTTTTACTAAATTTAATTATATATAAAATTATATGATATCTGATAACATCCAATTACAGATTTGCACAATGCATAAACTTAGATTTTTATCAAGATTTAGTAACTGCCATAGATAAACTAATGGAAGAGGGTAATTTAAATTTGAAAGATCAATTACATTGTATTCAGTGTGTATTTACAATATTATCAGGACAAGGTTCAGCATTGAATCTTGATCCTTACAGGTTTGTATTGAAAAAGAATAAATATCGTAAATAAAAAAACTAAAATTAAATTTATAATCACATGTTATATTTATACAGGTTTTATGCACATTTATACAAAAATTTACTAAATATTCATTGCGGCAAAACTCATATAGAAATGGAAGTTCTTATAAAGATTTTAGTTCAAGCTCTAATTCATCGAAGAAAGAGAATTACACAAAGGCGTTTTGTAGCATTTATCAAAAGAATAGCTATTCTAGCCTTGCAATTGCAACATAATTCAGTACTTGGCATTCTCGGTATTATAAAGCAAAGTATGCAACTTGGAAAAATGCTAGATATTTTGTTGGATACTGATAGTACGACTGGAGATGGTTTCTATCAAGCAGAGCTAGAGGAACCTGAGTATTGCAATGCACACTGTTCAGCATTATGGGAACTTACAGCTTTACAGGTACATATTCACATATTAAGTTATATGATCTTAATATACATAATTATTATTAAACATACTTTTATCTTTCGTTACTAGCGACATTATCACAGTACTGTACAAAAGATGGCAAAAAACGTAGCTTGGAATGTACCACCAATAGGTGAAGGCAGTTTATCTCCAGAAATTGCTAAGCTGTAGGTTTCAATTTTTGTAATATTTAATACAATCATACTTCTATATTGGTGATTTACTGCTATCCGATGAGCTTCATTGTAGAATATCTTGCAATGCACATTTTTTCATTGCTCACAAGCAATAAATGAGCTATGCTAGAATATATTTCTTTATTTGTTCCAGTTCTCCAGAAGAACTTTATACTGAATTTGATCCTACTGGTGTCGTATTTAAACCAGCAGTACCAGTTCCAAAATATACAAATGCTAAGAGAATAATAAAAACTCATCATCTTATAAATAGTGAATTCAAAGAATATATTAATACTATATATAATACTGAATTATTTGCAGATGGATACATAGATTTTTATAAAGCTTGTAATAATTAATACTGTATGTAGCACGAACTATAGAATGGATTGTAAGAATAAAACGAAATTTAATATAAAACATTAAACACTGTACGTATTTTCTAAATAGTAACAATTATTTCTTATAACCATTTTGTTACTTTAAATAACATATTAGATTTGCAACGCCAAGTATCTTAACTATTAAACAGTTATTATTCTCAAATGAAATGATTAGAAAACGAAATGTTAGGGTAATTACAATTTTTAACCAGAAAATGGATATCTGTATCTACAATATTTATCATTTGTTTTGCATTTACAATGCCAAGAAGATTGTTTTTTAGTACAGGTATACATCTTCTGTTGAGATGAAACATTTTATATTTGTAAATTTATTACATCATCGATTGCAGTACATTCTGAATTATCTTCTTTTGTTACATTTAATTTAGCTTCAGTCAAACTTTCTTTTGCCTTGTCACTTGTCTGTAATGATAAGTCAACTCTTTGCAAAGGTACATGTTTACGTTCTATAATATTCATTTTTATAGCATCTTCTATTTCTAATGCCTCATCTACTATGTTATCTTCATTATTTGCCGTTTGCTTTATCGCGATTTGTGCATATCGATGCTCATTTTTATCGAAATTTAGCAACTTAGATGCATTAATTTTGTCAACTGTCTTTGTTACAATGACTTGTTCATTTTTATCATTTTGATGTACTGATTGAGAATTTCTCTTTGCAAGAATTATCTTGGTGTATTTAACAGTGGGTTGATTTGAACGAGTTTGTATTGGAATTGTAGTTTTAGTTTTAGACAAAGTGGAAGTTTGAGGGTTTGTCTGTAGTATCACATGATTTAAATTTTGTACAGCTACATTAGGACATAGAACAGCTTGAGTACAAGGTGTTACAAATTTATTACTTTGCTGTAACTTATCTTGCTTGTTACTTATGAGAACAACTTTGGTATTACTGTTTAATTTAGGTATAGTCTTTTCATGAATATCTACAGCCATTGTCTGAGATAAAGATGAACTTTTCTCAATAGAGTTTAAATTATCATCATCTTTTGCAAAAATTATTGGTATATCTAATATATTTCCCAATTCATCGTCAATCTCGTTTACAAGAGAATTCTTCTGTACTGTTTGCGACTTATGAATTCTTTGTAAATTAGATGCGTTGACTGTTATCTTTGGCATAGATTTGGTCGATTTTTGAGTAACTTTTAGTTTATTAGACAGTGGTAAAATAGTTCCTGAATTATGATTGTTTAATGGTACTATTACGGATGAACAACTGGGTTTAGTACTAAGGGAACTTTCAACCATGATTATATTCCCACATACTGCATTATGAGAGATATCGTTGTTATTACAAGTTGTTACTTGTCGAGGTATTTGTGACATCTTGAATGTGTCCAAGGAATGAGTAGAACTGAGCATCAAATGTGAAGAGCTACTGGTTGTTGCCATGTCGTCCATCACTATAAAACACATATACATGTTTGAACAATTTTCTGAGATATAAATAAATTCAAATAATATTCATTGCATTGTTATGAACATGAACATCATGTAAAAATAAGCATCTTTTTTTCTACATGAGTTATGTAAATATATCTTTAAAACTGGTTATAATTATAACAAAAACCATGCATAAATCTATTATATGTGATAAAAAAATTTGGTTTTTAAATTTCACTTTATCTATGTTGTTAGAAATAACATAGGTAATTGATTAAGTAATTACATAATAAAAATTATAATAATTTATGTACTTTAAACCAAAAAGATTTTCAGACTATATTAATAATATTTAAATAATATTTTGTTTGACAACGTAAAAGATGTGATAAAAAAACATTAGATGATAAATGTAAGAAACAAAAGTTATAATATCTTTAATTTAATTCCAAATTGCTTGGACACAGTTAATATCAAACAGGATTGGGGCAAGGAAACAAATAAATTCAAATCACATGGAAAAATATTTATTTAACACAAAATAAAAGATAGTAGTGATATATTTACAACATATTATTTTAGATGCTTCTAAATATAAACTTATATTAATTGTAAAATAATATAAATACATGCTACATTTGGACACATGTTACATCACATGCTAAACAAATACATACATTTACTGGTGACTTAGTCTAATGACTTTTATATATAACAAAAATAATATATAAAGAATATTTTGTATATATACAATTGCAAAAGAGAATACAAACAAGCTAGAAATAAGAAAAAAGTTTTATGGCTAGAAAACATAAAATCTATTAAGTTTATTAGACTATTTTAATTATTCTACAATAAAAAACATAATTAACATTAAGTTTAAAATCCATTATTATTGATCTACACAATCTCAAAAATATAAATAAAATGAATTTTTTACTTAGTGGATATATTTTCTATAAGAAACTTATTTTATCATATTAATGATATTCATGCACAATACATTTTGTTTTTGCATGTATGAATATGATCCACATGGTTCCATACCAAGATGCATGTATATTTTGAAATCAAAATAGTAAATCATAAAAATATGCTAAATACTAAGAAATTTATTTTGTTACTTAGCATGTTATGCTTTGTTATTGTATTTATATGTAATATCCTAATCTTTTTCGATCGTGTTTATCTTGAGATTTTAACAATCCAATATTGTTTCCACTTTTCACGTTTTTATGTATGAATATATTAAATATATTTCAATTTCAACAGCTGTATAATTTTTATATACATATTTATATACAAATATATTATATACAAATTGTGTTACAAAATTTGGAAAGTAGAATTAAGGCTTGTTCTAAGTTTAAAAAGTTATTTTACAAAATACGAGATTTCTACTATTCAGAATAACTTCCCGAAAGAATAATAATTTGGATCAACTTAATAATTTCCTTTTTATTGATGATGTACCTTTCGTTCGTAAAAATCATATACATTCGATCAAGAAGTAGAAAATGATTATGGTGTAGGTAAATTATTTAATAGCTGATTAGATAATAATATTCTACCTTTTGGTATTATCGATGTGGTTGATGCTGTATTAGTTGCCACAGAATTGTTTGGTGTTAGTAAAATGCTGGAAGCTGCCGATATACGCGCAGACGATGAGCTAGTAGTGAGTGTAAGAGAAGTTTTACCATTTTGTAAAATATTTGATAAAGTTCCATTTGGTGTACCAATCGTAGATTTATTGTGCATTGCTATAAAACAAGGGAAAATGTATATTATACAAAATATGTGAGAATAAAAAGAAATAAAAAGTAATTTTTCATATAAAATGTACCTGCTGCAGTTGAAGTATTCACTCTAATCTGATTTCCTGATGATGTTAAAACGTTAACAAGTTTTGTATCTCCATTCTTGTCAGGAATATTGAGATGCCTATAATTGTTTGATATTACTTTAGAAAAGCCTTTACCTGATGATACAATGGCTTTCATTTTTGGCATGTTCTGTAACTGTACATTCGTTGATACAATTTTAGGCACTTTAGTTGACGCAATCGAAGATTTAGGAATATTTTTTATTGTCGTAGATACACTTTGACCTGATGATGCTGGAGCTAAACGTATTGGTCCAATTGGTGCTAAACTTGCCAATGAGCCAATGTTTAATGTTATACCACCATTATCTGTACCCGAGTTTGGCTAAAAAATGCATATATTATTAGATGCTTCCTCTTTAATAAAAATTAAGGTTGTAACTTACTTGTCCGGAAAGTCTAGATGTTATCAAGTGTTCCACAAAATGACTTTTCTGGTTACTAACAACTCGAGGTTTCCGTTTCACACTCTGCACATGATTTGTATGTATTCCACTCACTGCAATTATATTCTGTTGAGTACTAAATGTTCCTACTCGGGAAATCGTAGCTGATTGTGTATTTTGTCCAATAGATATTACTGAAGAGATTGGTGTATTTGGTCGAGACTTTTTTATTGTAGGAGAATTTGGTTCACTTTCAACAGAACTACTTGTTGAATTTCTTCGCTTCCGTGATTCTTTTCTATTATTTTTATTTTCATAATTTGACAATGATGTTGATCTCAATGGTAGTGGATGTGGTTGCAAAAGAATAGTTCCTACAAAATCTCCAATTTCATCCAAGATACATCTATCTACCATGTTTTGTGTAATACCCTCTGATATCTTTTTAGCAGTAGAAATTCTTAAATGGTCATCAGCAGTTCCAACCACTACCAAACTTGTTTCAACCATCATCCTTTCTCTGAGATCCTCTATATCATCAGGTCTTACAAGTGTAGCATTTTGTCCAATAACAAACATAACTGGGCATCGAATATCCATTAATGTATCATCAGGTGTACCCCTTTTTCCTTCAACTGTAAGAAATGAAAACCCAAGACAAATAACTGCAGTTACATGCTCCATTTGTGCTACCTATAAATATCAAAAGATAATGTGTGAATATCTCAAATCACATTAAAGTTTTCTAACTACTTCAAATTATACTGATGCGTTACACATCATGTGTATATATGTACATATAAATGCTATACCTGACATGCAAGAGCAGCACCAGTATTAAATCCAACAAGAATAATTGGTCTACCAGGACAATCACTTCTAATATCTTGTATCTTAGTTCTAGTGGCTTGAAGTAATTGATCAATGCATACCATCATGGTCATTCTATTAGCTGCTAAACCTAAGTGTGTGTGAACTGTAACAACCATTCCTAAAGCTCCTAATTGTGAAATCCATTTATGTTGCCTTGTAGACATACTAGATCCCACTCCAGAAGGAACTATTATTAAGATTGGATTTCCTGGTAATTTTTTCTGCAATAACAATAATTATCTATAAATAAATATATATATGTAAAATACATTATAATAAAATATGCAATAAAATATACTTACAAGTCTATTACTATTTAAACTAGGAGTAATTGGATCCCATGTACGTTTAAGGAGTGATCCAAGTGTTTCCCATGTTATAGAACCTGTTTTTGCATTAATATTTGGTTGTATAGCAATCATTTTATCAATAAGTTGAGGAATTTTCAGTCTTAAAGATTGTAATATATCAAGATAAATCCCAAGATACTCTTGAGGAAGATGGTCAAACAATAAATTATGTAACCATTGTGCAAGTCTCCAATCCCACCCAACTGAAGCTAATGTTTCTCGAAACCTCCTTGCTGCTGTGTCAACTGATGTTCTTCGATAAATTGGTTCTATTGAACTGCTTACTTTAGCTAATCTTGTAAGTCTCTCTGAATTTAATATTTTAAGAACTTTGGTGAATATTCGATTTTGAACTGGTGTCCATAAAATTTTATCAAGCTTTTCTTCCCAATCTTCATTTTCATCAGGTCTAGCAAAATTTGCTAACCTTTGTAATTCATCCATTTGATGTCGAACTCTAGTAAAATCTATTGGTGGTACTAATGGCTCATTATTAATTTCTTCTATATTAATTTCTTCATCCTGAGTGACTTTTTCCCTAATATATGAAAAGTTGCAATATAATTGTAATTGTTTTATGTTTAATAATTACATTTATAATTTACATTTATTTACATATATAATTTATTTTTATTACTTACGTTAATAAATTTTTCTTTGAGAAAAACAACTTTTTTATTGGCTTTACATAAACATTCTCTGGTTTCCAATTCCATGGACGTGCATAACAATGATCTTTTGCAAGCACATTAATTTCAGTTTCATAGCACCCAGCAAGTTGATGTAAATATGTAGTTAATCTACTAGGATTATCATCAAATGTATCACTGATGGGACTTGGAATTCTAGAAGAGTTTATCGATGTGGATGGCATTGTTAATGTTGTAGTTAACATTACTTATACTCAATATATTTATAATTATAAATAATTCTTTCAACAAATAACACTGTAATCATTTACAGTTTTCCTCACATATCTTGAATCTGTATCACAGAAATTAATAAGATTATTATATAATTAACAAATATGAATTATTTATAAGAGTCGAAACTACTTAACATTTCACAAAACTATTTCTAACCCTTTGCGCTCGAGAGGCTACTCTCAGTCGCCACCGTGTTTTGTGTGGCAACTCCATTGGCAAGTGAGAGACAACAGTCCCCACTTATGCTAGATTTTAACATCTCCAATTGATGAAGCAGCAGTATTGGTTTGTAAATAGGTTCCTTAGTTCTTTATGGTCTTTGTTAGAAGGTGTAAAGTGTTACACTTTAAAATGGAAATAAAATATTTAATCCCAAATCCCTCTGTAACTATGGTTCTGACGTTTCTGATGTTAGTTTGGATTTGACAATCATGGCAAAAGTATTATAGTTTAGAAGCCCCAAAAAAATGGCTTTCATAAGTGAAATTAGCTCAAATGAAGATGAACTTGATTTTGAACTGTTGAATAATGAGATCAATTGTATTCAAGAGCCATATAAGCAAAATAGAGACAATGCAAGCTAAAATTCTCAGAACAATAGTAAAAGCCCCATGGTATGTTAAAAACGAGGACATTCAGAAAGACCTAGGAATACCAACGGTCAAGGAGGAGATTAGCAAATGTGCAAGAAGGTACAGAGAAAGAATAACAACGCACCCAAACTGGCTGGCAGCGGAAACGATCAACACATCAAGCATAGAAAGAAGACTAAAAAGGAGACACCCAACAGATCTCATAAAGGATATAACCTAACAAACACGAAGATGGTACCCCGCTGGGGGTAGCCACCCACATGATAATCAAACAGCCAAAAAATTTTACTCTATGTCCAAATTGAACAAATTGTGAATGTAAACAACTAAATAAAAAAAAGAATTGTATTTAAGAATGCATCTTGGTGAATGCTTTATAAATTATCAAACAAAAAAATACGGAAATTAATATTACAAAATCATATTTTAAAAGATGTAAGTATAGGTTAATTATTAGAATATAATGTTTTTGTAAGTTAATTTGTATATAAAATCATTTTACGCTACCTGTAAGACGCGCATCACATATACGCTAAATAATCTGGAGTTGCTACTTCGCCCGATTGAAAAAGTCCTCGAACGCAAAGAGCTAATTTATAACAATATGAAAAAATTGCTAAATGATATATATAAAAATTAAACTTCTGAATATAAAATTTATACATATATGTATAAATAATTGTTCCTATTACATAAATTATTTCTATGATGAAACTAGCCTTTAAACTATTCCAGGTTGTAATATCACAATAGTAATTATCTTGCAATAACATACAGCTCTACTCCAAACAACAAAAAGCGATGTATTGCGATTTAATGCAAGCTAATGGAAGAACACATGTGGAGCAAGGACATTGTAAATATATAGATAGGTACATACAGATGTATATTACATCAATTTTAGAATAATTATTTTATCGATACAATATGTTATTATGTATTGATTTCCATGATATGTAATGTAACAAAATGCAAGAAATAAAAAAAATAAAATTTTAAGATTAAATGTAGATAGGTAGATACATAGAATTCCAGTTTATGTAATACATAATATTCAAAACAATGAATGTCGAGTAACATCTATGATGCGCTAACCAATCAATCTACAATTGTAAGGTTAAGCTAAATTTTTACGTTTTCTTAAAATTTCTTCGATAATTCCAAAAATAATTTTACAAACAGCCTATAGGAAAATAACATAGTTTACATGGAAAATATTTTGAAAAATTCAAGCATTCAATGTATAGTATAATATATTTTACAATAAAGTCCAATTTTCAAGAAACTTTCAATTTATAGCTACGTTACTATCATTACAAAATAAATGAATATACCATACCATACATAGTACATAGTACATAGTACATGCACTACACAGTACTACAGTGATATCAAATTGAATGTTAGTATTCAAATCGAAATAGTGTAGTTAAAGTTTAATGTTTTCTATATTGGGATTGAAATGTTATATAGCGTTAACATATAATTTAAAAAAATTAAATAATGTCTTAAATTATCTGTAAACGATCGATTAATATTTACTTTTTAGAAAGAAGTGTCTCAGCTTCAATCCAATGTTGAAGGAGGTTGGCGATGAAACCGAATTGCTCATATATTTCCAGTGGAATTTCTGTAATAATTAAAAACATACACTTTTTTAGATAATTTTAAAACCAATGAGTATATAATAACAATTAATAACTTATTCTATTCAAATATACAACTGTATACATACACATTTGCATACTTGTATAATGAGTCATCTGAATTTGTGTAATGTACTATTTGTTTGTATATATTTGTACAATATTTATACTGCATTCACTTTGAATTCATAATGGCTATAACACGTGGTAAAGATTTCTTAACAGAATATTGGTTTGACATATTATTGCGAATTGTCTTAGTGGGATTATTTATGTAAGTTAAATTTAGTCTACCATAGCAATATAGCGGATATACATATAAATGTACTACTTTTTTATATGAACAGTGAATTAGAAAATGCAGAACCATTTACTAGGAAAATTCATGAAGATGAATTATGGTTGTATAAAAATCCAAGGACTGAATCATATGTTCCAACCACCATATTATGGGTAATATAGTCCATATGAAACAACATTATTATACATATTTTGAAATTACAGTTATATTTTATATAAATTAATTTATATATTTATTTTTAGCCTCTGGTTTTTATAATGCCTGCTATAGTAATCTTATTTGTCTTTTTGGTTTACAAGGACAAAACTGACATTTATCAAGCAGTATTATCTGTAACTTTAGCATTAGGATTTAATGGTGTCATTACAGATATTATAAAACTTGTTGTTGGTAAGAATTGTGAAATGTTGATTCTGTTTTGGAAGTATCATTATTCTTATAGATAATACCTTTTGCTAGGTCGCCCCAGACCAGATTTCTTTTGGAGATGCTTTCCTGATGGACAAACAAATCCAGATTTTAAATGTAATGGAAATCCAGTTCTTATAAAAGATGGAAAGAAATCATTTCCAAGTGGTCATTCCTCATGTATGTTAAAAGATAAAGTATAAACTATCAAGTTATATAAATTATATAGAAAACCTTAAATTTTATTGAAAAATCTATTTATCTTTCAGTTGCATTTGCAAGTTTTGGTTTCATTGCGCTGTATATAGCTGGTAAATTACATACATTTAGTTTAATGGGTAAAGGACAATCATGGAAATTATGTGCATTTGTATTACCAATTTGTATTGCTCTCTTAATTGCATTGAGTAGAACTTGTGATTATCATCATCACTGGCAAGGTAAGCATATTTATTTATTGCATCAATAAATAAATATTTTAATTTCAAAAATATTAGACGTGGTTGCAGGCTCAATAATAGGATACATTTTGGCATATATGTGTTATAGACACTATTATCCACCATTAGATTCACAGGTATGCCATAAACCATATGCTGCCCTTACTCATCAAATTCAGTTGGAAAATGTAAGAAACAAAAATGAACAAATCAAATGGATTTAATACATAAGAGAATCCAAAGTATTAAAATTATTACAATAATTTAAATCACATAATAATTCCATGATTTAATTTTTTACTTGTTGATTTTTCTCTTTTATGAGTTATTTATAAATACGATAAGTAATATAAATATATACATTTATATTGTAAATATACACCTTGTATTATTTAAAAATTTCAATTTAATCAATAAAAAAGGACTTGTTCTAATGGAAATGAGGTTTATTTAAAACAGTTCGAAATAGTGTTTTTGAAATATGCGCGGGTACAACAGAGATGGATATATTGTTCATATACGCCATTTTGGAAATTTTGCGTATGGTGCGCCATCAAGTTGATTTTAAGTTAAACAGAAGCAGTGATGAAGTCGGTGGTGTAAAATGGTGTTAGTGCTTCTCGCGAGCTTCTTATCTTGATGGTTGGCCGTGCATATATCTTGATGAATTTTGGAATTCATTTGGATATTTCGTACGTTTCTGAAGAGGATTAATATTAAATTTCTCATATTGTTCACGCATAGGATTTTAATACACATTTTCCATATAAATTAATCGTTATATCAGGTTTCTTGGATTTGTGAAGTGACATAGTTATTTACGAGCTGTTGTGTTGGTGAAATGTTGTCTCAACTTCCTGTACATGGCGAAGACTCATGAGCGTCGTCAGTCGTGTTGAATAGTCAAACGCTAGTGTTCAAAAGGTGTTTTATCCTTTTTACAAGAACTTTTTCCAGCCAAATTGATCCGGTTGTATCATCTGAATCAATTATATTGTGCCAGTTGTGTGTGAAAATGATGAACATGGAAACGGATGAGATTATCGAAGACACAAACACGAATCTTCAGGTACGCAACACATAGTAGTATTTTTGACCTGAAACCTACCGCCATCTTATGTTTCCTTATGATGGAGAAATTCACTAATATTTTATGATCGACCGTTATTTTCTGCAAAGCTTATATCTGTTAATATGCACTTCCCAAAGAAAATTATTAATTGTAGAAATATCTTATGTATACGAGAGGTTATAGAATACAATTGTGTGCTGTCATATATGATCGTGGTCATTTCTCTAAACTCTTATATCAAGATATTTATGTACATCTAATGACAGTTACCTTATTATCTTGACGGAAATTAAGATTGCATCACTTTTAATTTCTTTTATTTGATCAAATCAATACTAGTATATATTATGTTATATGCAGAATATTACAAATATTTAGATTTGATTAGAATCACAGGTATATCTTAAGCAATATGACTCGAAATATTTATATATTCTTACAAGAATCATAACAAAGTATAAATTATACTTACTATGCCATCGCATGATTATTATTAAATTTTTACTATAAATATTTCAATATTTATTCGTATATTCGATTCATATTACTACTTTTGTTTGAACATACCTTTTCTTAAATTTTTTATTTTTGTAAATTTTTGACATAAAGTAAGAATATTTACAGTATAAAATGTAATGATTTTATTTTCAGATTGCTAGAAAATCGTAATATTAACTTGTTATTTACTAATTTATTTTTTAATTTGTTACGTTATTGTACAGTTGCTACATATATCGAAAAATTATTAGTTAGTTACTATTGAACTAGCATAAACTTGACCGGACACGATTGTCTTCGTTGTCAGAACAAAGGATAGATCGTTTAAACATAATCCAAGCTTTGCAGAGTGGAAACAATTTACTACATGATCAATGTTTTAACTCCCTTTTTACCTTTTCTCTTTTGTTTCTCCTCTTTTAAAATCTTTACTTTTTTTAGCTCCCCTTTTTAAATTTTGTGCTAAGTTGCATTACACTCATCGTAACAGTATTGTAAATAATTGAGTAGAATCTACAGTTTAATTCCCTTAAATTTATTTCTTTATACGAGTTTACAATCGTTATAAAAATTAATGATTAATCTTTATTGTCCATTTTTGTCGTTTAATGTTACAGTGATATTGATTTATACGTACAATTGGATATGAGCCAAAACTGTCCAGGAATGAATAATTTGCACTTTTTTATTTTCAACTGCTGGAGTAATTTAAAAAAAATTTGTTGCTTTAGAATTTGTACAGGGATCATATAAAAATTCTGTTTGATACGCGTTATTTGTTACAATAATGATTAATTATCTTCAAGATAAAATATAGAATGATTAGTCTGTAGACAATACAAAGATTTAACGATCTATCCGTGTATTGTGTTTAACTTAAACTATACACGTGTATTTCGAGGAGACCGCCAGAGAGAAAGAGGAATCGATTACAATCCTTGCGTCAGATCTTGTGAATTTATGTAGTATCGTTTTTATCAATATATCTTTTATTCTGTATATAGATACAAATATAAGGCTGTATACAAATGTATATATATACAAAAATATATAATTTTTTCCTACATATTTCACATTTACATAATCTTTAATAGAGTTTATATTGATAGAAAAAAACATGTGTGACTATATTTGTATTATAATTAGAGTTATATCTATCAATATCTTATTAAAGTATGTCTGCCGTTGGCCAATGTAAATGAACTTTATATTGTGTTGTCAAGTTATAAGTACGTGACTTGCCGAAAAAAAGTATTGCTCTTCTATTTAGTGCTAGTGACTCATCATTCCAGTTTCAGTCGTTACTACATTACCATGCGCATTTTTAATTTTCTTTATCGTTTTATTTATATCCAAATGTGTATAAAAAAAATAAAAGGTAATAACTACTTAAGAATAACGAGAAAGTGATGCATCGCGATTATCAATTTGCGATCTTTATAAAATTTTATAAACTCAAAGAGACGTGAATTTTTATACATTTTATTCTAGAAACTTATTATTCTTAGAACTTTCCTTTGTTTTATATTTATGGAGACAAAAAAGTGTTCTGAAATTTAATGCCGTAAGTATTCATAATCAAGGACGACAGGAAATTTCGAAACGTTCCCGTGGTTCATTGTTACATGCTTTGAAATGTACATTATTTTTCATGGGTTTTTTCCACTAATAAACTTTATGTTTCTATTGATAGATGCGTCTCACTTTCACGTTTAAGAATATTTTTCTAATCATATGTGCATACACGTAAATCTGTATCATGCATCGATTTCAACATGCCTATGATACTTATTATTGCTGAACGATAAAAAACAAAGCACTAAAAACCACAAGGTATACGAACATCTTTTCCCACAATTCGTTCTTGATTGTCTTTTATTTATAATCTGGCGCATATGCGAATGCCAGTGATAATAAGTTAGATAGTATTTCGAAGAACTACCGACCAATATGATTTGCTGTTATCGATATCAGAATATTATTTTTTTATCCTATATACGACCGTATTAATCTGTAAAAACCAATAAAGAATGCTTTATCAGCATTCCAGTACATGTAGGTGGTATTAGTATTAATTTCTTTATGAAATTTTTAAATTTATTATAATATTTGTATTATACATTTACTTGGAAGTTTTCGCGTTTTGCGTGACTACTTGCTAAAATGGAGAGAACACGTAAGGGGTACGAAGACAAAGAGATACAAAGAGCATAGATTCGACACGAGTTCGCGATCCCGTTATACTGGAACACCGTACTGAGAAACATTTTCAGATGATCGAGGTGTACTCCTCGGTCGCCAGGACTCTTCAATGTTGCTATGCTACCTTTTACAGTCGAGTGATCATGAGATCTTAAATCGAAGAATCATACTATGCACAATATACACATGTATATATATGTATATGATATGATATATATATCATATACATATCTAGTATGATATATATATATATATATATATATACATATAAAATCATAATATATATATATATAATCATAATATATATATATATATATAATCATAATATATATATATATATATATAATCATACATTTTATAGAGTTTCGTGTGTTGATCTTCATAAAAAGACACATTGATGGATGTTTTATTTTTATCATTGAAGAAATGCGAAAAATCAAACTTGAGTTTCTGGTGAATGATATTACGGGAATACATCATCTTGAGGCATCTAAAAATAACTTAAAATTGCAAATTCTTTTTATAAGTAACTAAAAAGTGAAAAATTCAGATTTTTGTGGATGATACAAATTCAGTCTTTAATTTTAGTTTGTAATTTTTTTTTAAGAAATCTGTTGCAAAATGGTGAAGTTATTTGTCATATTCGAGACCTCTTCTTCTGCTAGAACATCGATGACTACCCATCACTTCGGGGGAAACAAGAACATTTAAAATAAAAATTAATAAAGATAAATTTTTTAATTTTTTCAGTCAGCTATTGATTCATATTGGTTTGAATTATATTTTCTTGTGGGAGACAAAAGATTGCCTTGATTATCTTATTTCTTTTGCTTTGTGAAACTATTTTGCATGACAGGATTTGCCTATTCATCTCTGTAACTTCATCAGGAGCTTTAATTTTGATAAATCGTTTTGGCACAATATTTTATGTGCTTAAACTTTACTATTGCCATTACGATATTGCAAACGTGTTTCAATCGTTTGAATTTTGAAGTATAAATGTTTAACTTCTATTGCGAAATATTTAATAAGATATGCGTCTATTATGAGTTTTCGCTTCCAGAAGTAAATGGCAAGCGCTAACAAGTAGGCCGCACACGAAATATTGGATTAGTGCAGGTCACGGTCCGTTGATGCAATTTTCTTTATACAAATCGTTCGCTAATACGAATTAAGTAGCAAGCTATTTTCTTTTCTCCTCGTTTCTTCTAATTATAAATTTTATTACAAATTTCAAATATTGCAATTAATTTTTTAAATAAAAAAAAATAACAGTATTACTGTTTTGTATTTTGCTACAAATAATTGTGTTTAGTTAATAATTTTTAAATATTTTATTTGCGATTTTATTTTAAAGCATGATCATCAATAAATTATATTTATAGACAGTACCATGATTCAAAAAGGACAAATTGCATGTTCGAACGTCAATTTCTGTGAGCGTTTAATATTGTTTTGTATAGTATAGTCTATCTGAGGTCAAGAACCTGATACCACACTCTATCTTAAAATACATGTGTCACCTAATAGTTTTGCTGCTGTTTTATATAATACTTATAACTATTACGATTTAATTGTATTATGTATTAAACAGTTTTTAAATATACAATAAAAAATATATCTGAGTATCTTTATATGTATCCCTTAAAGTATATAATATTTACAGTATAATTGATCAAGGTATATTTTTGCATTCTTATCAAATCTGAATTAAATTTAAATAAAATAATATTTTAAAAGTATACTTTTTCAATTAGGAAAATCTTTATAATGTGTACAATTTTTATAATGTTTTTACAGTATCCAATAACAATACTTTATGATCCTACTCGCAAGAAAGAACTGCCATCTGGGGTATCTGCGCAATATAGGCAAGAAAAGGAAACTTGTATGAAACTCTTTGAGAAGTGGAGTGAACCCGAACAAGTTAACTTTGTTGAACAATTGTTGACAAGAATGTGCCACTATCAGCATGGTCACATCAATGCATATCTGAAACCAATGTTGCAGAGAGATTTTATTTCTCTACTACCAAGTGAGTATTTCTGTCGAGATATTTTTATTTAAATGTTGGAATATATATATATATATATAAATTAGATCTTTTATAACTTATATTTCGGTTATCAGAAAAAGGATTGGACCATGTGGCAGAAAGTATTCTTTCCTATCTAGATGCTGATTCATTAATTGCTGCTGAATTAGTATGTAAAGAATGGCTCAGAGTAATTAGTGAAGGAATGCTTTGGAAGAAATTAATTGAATGTAAAGTTCGGACTGATTCAATATGGAGAGGTCTTGCAGAAAGGAGAGGATGGTTAGTTAATACATTCTATGAAATCTCATTCTGTGGTATCTGTTTATTTATTAATGTTTTTAGGATTCAGTATTTGTTCAAGCCAAGGCCGGGGGAAAGCCACCCAAATCACAATTTCTATAGATCTCTTTATCCCAAAATAGTTAAAGATATTGATAGTATAGATAACAATTGGAGAATGGGAAGATTTAATCTTCAACGAATAAATTGTAGAAGTGAAAATTCAAAAGGTGTTTACTGTTTACAATATGATGACCAAAAAATTGTCTCTGGTCTTAGAGACAATACAATTAAAATCTGGGACAGAAGTACACTACAGTGCATTAAAGTCTTAACAGGACACACTGGTTCTGTTTTATGTTTACAGTATGATGACAAAGCAATAATATCTGGTTCCTCTGATAGCACTGTAAGAGTTTGGGATGCTAATACTGGAGAAATGGTTAATACATTGATACACCATTGTGAGGCAGTTCTACATCTCAGATTTAATAATGGCATGATGGTCACTTGTTCAAAGGTCAATAAACTTTTTATATATTTAGCTTATATTTTAATACATCATATTTCTATATTAAATTAATATATTTTTATATCTCATAAATTGTAAAAAATAACTATTTGTTAATTGTATTTAGGATCGTTCAATTGCTGTATGGGATATGACATCACAAACGGAAATTGCATTAAGAAGGGTATTAGTGGGGCATAGGGCAGCAGTAAATGTTGTTGATTTTGATGAAAAATATATCGTTTCTGCTAGTGGTGATAGGACTATTAAAGTATGGAAAACATCTACTTGCGAATTTGTGCGAACATTAAATGGACATAAACGGGGTATAGCGTGTTTGCAATATAAGGACTGCTTAGTAGTTAGTGGTAGCAGTGATAATACAATCAGATTATGGGATATTGAATGTGGTGCGTGCTTACGCGTCCTAGAAGGACATGACGAATTGGTCAGATGTATTAGATTTGATAGCAAGCATATAGTTAGTGGAGCTTATGATGGGTGAGTAAAAAATTTTTTTAATTGTATGTTATATTGTCTTTTACAGTATTACAATAACATGTTTATTGCTTTATGTTATAGAAAAATTAAAGTATGGGATTTGGTGGCTGCACTAGATCCACGTGCTCTAACTAACTCGCTTTGTATACGTACATTAGTGGTGAGATATTTTACATACTTTATTTTATTCTGTTCTATAAAAAGGCTTTAATAGTAATAAGTTATATCTGCAATATAGGAACACACAGGTCGTGTATTTCGTCTTCAGTTCGATGAGTTCCAGATAGTATCGTCGTCGCACGATGATACAATATTAATATGGGATTTTCTCAATTTTAATCCATCAAATGGATCTGTATCATCCTGTGGGCCTGCAGCAATAAATGCATCAGGTGTGAATCAATCTGATACTAGATCTCCATCTCGTAAGTACGATGAGAAAGATCTTTGTTCCATGTACTTGATATTTTCTAACGTTATGAATTATTTTTATAGCATTTGAGTGACGCATCCCTATGAATATTCCTTCATTGTGATATAATTGTAAGTTTAATATACTGTTTAAGATAGAAGATAAACTCATATATGCTTATAAATTTGTGTTCCTTTCTTTTTCGTAATTATAAAATATTTGTTGCTTGTTACTATACTTTCTAGAGATATGTTATATTCGTATGTTTGTTTCAGACAAGTGATTAGTGAGTGAGTTCAATGTGTTCACGGTAGTGTACGCAGGAAATGAAGAATCAGTGTCCAGTGTGAACAGCGCCTAGAAAAAAAAAGAAAATCTCAGCAAAACACGGTCATTGATTTTGGTTTATTATTTGCTGTGAAAAGCAAAAGAAATTCTCTCAATAATAGGATATATATGGGGTGACAGATAAAACTACGAATTAATTTATATGCGCTTGACGCACTGCGTTTAGTAACGAACAGTATAATTAAAAATCACATAAATACATCCCATGGATGTAAACAATTGTTTGCTTTGGCCATATTTGGAATTCTTCTACGCTCTATGACATGATAGAAGTTGACCACTTTCCTACTACTATGAAAAAAAGACTTAAGATACGTAAAGGAAATGAAAACGTTTTTAGGCTGGATACACTTAATAAGATGGTAGCTGTATTATAGTAAATTAATAATTTCTTTTTTTTTAATGTAATTAATTTATAGTAAGGAGATTGTAAAATGCCGTTTGATTGGAGTACTTATCTGGTGTGAATGTGGACATTCAAGTCTTGATATGTGGAAGGATTATTATAACTATCATATTTCATTACCTTTTAAATCTAGCTAATGTGAATTACTATACCCATGTTTAGTATTATAAATGTACAGCCGTTAATCGAAGACATAGTAGTTTCCATGGACATTAATTTTATGAAATTTATATTATATAATGAAAAGTAAATGGAAAGCTAATAACCTCTGCACAGTCATTGATATAAAATACCATTTGCATTTAAAATATAAAGTTTCATTATACCGAGATGTAAATATTGATTCATAAAAAAGCAATATAGTGACTCTGAGGTAATCTTAGCTGCTGTGAAGAAATTATTGTGTTTTGACTAATGATCTTGGATCATATGTTTCAACTTTTGTTTAAGCTACATCACATTTTCAATTATAAGTTATAAGTGTGCTCTGAACAATATTATATGAGTTAAAATATAATTGTCATTTTCGAGATTTTATAAATGCTATCAACGACATTATTTTTATTCCTATGGTAGTAGTAGCACTAAGAAAAATATGTTTACTTATTGATATATTGAATAATAGAATAAAAATGATATCTTCTCAAATTTTTCACGAAATAGTAATATATATATAAATATATATACATATATATTTCAGTAAATATTGCGATAGTAATTCGATATTTTGACCACATTGAAAAATTCAAAGCCAAGCTTACAAATATGTAATCCTTGATATTGATTTCAATACATATATTTTAAATTTTATACAACATAGATTTTGCATGAGAATTAAATTGTGAATATGTGCTTAAAAAAAGAAAAAAGAAAAGAATTAAATATCACAGATAAAATATGTCAAGTTACTTGACTTTTGCATTACATAAGTAACAGATAGTGTATTTAGTAGTACTTGTACATTATTCTAATATTATACAAATTTTTACATTAAAAGTAAAACATATTATGCAAAATTATGAACTGCATGTAGTCAAATCGGGTACAAAGAATTGTGATTTTTAAGCTAGAATGGTGGCATGAAAAATTTTCTATAACTTTGTGGTATGTATATATGGGACTCCAGTGCAAACATTACTTTTGTAGTATGCAGCATGTTCTCAATTCATAAAATTTAATGAAAAACATAGAGCACAATAGAGAAAAATAGTGTAGCTGTGACAGTTATTAAGATAATCTCTTTATAAGCACATACTTCATTATATTGCAGCTATCTAAATACGTACATATATAGGTAGTATTAATTATATATTGCTGTTTCTTGGATTCCACTTTGGAATGTAAAAATATAAGTATATATATTTTTTATTTAGATTGGGGTCTTAAAATACTTTGGTGAATCCAATATGTAAAATTTCTTTATACAAAAAATTGTTTATTTCATAGTAATTATGATAATTATTTAAAGATAGAAAATACAAAACCCTGAGATATTTCATTTCTAAAAGTTTCGTAAAGAGCGACAATGTGTCTTATACATAATTTAGTTTTGATCATAACGTGAATGTTACATTTGTTCAAAATAATATTATGACAAGAAGTATCTTTAAGAAAACATTGTGATGTTTATTGTTAATATTAACATAAAGTTTCATGTATGAAATTAATTACACAAGAATAATATGAAGGCTGTGGAAAAGCTATACTTGAAATACAATACCTATGCAAGAAGATGCAATTTTAATGGAAACAATATCCATCACTATCCCTTAAATTTAACATACTTTCGTCAAAATCAGATTGTGATTAATAGAAAATTTATTTTGAAATGTCATATTTTTTATAAACATAGTGAAGCTGTAATCTTTTTGAATTTAAATGTACAAAGTTTACTGGAAAAATATGTACTATGCTAGTATTAATGATCAAAGCTATTATATACTGATAAAATTAATATTTGCATTACAAATTTAGGTAACATTTTCAATATTTATGGTCGATCTGTTACCTGCATTTAATTATTTTCCGTTAAAACTAACTAGTATTTCACGATACAGTTCCTGATAAATTTTGTCAGATTATTATGACTTACATTATTCCAGATTTGAATACATTATATATATATAATATTACAAGATTTTACCTACAAAATTACGAGAGAAGGTATTTCATATATATTTGAAGTTAATATATTAATTTTGTATGTAACAGCACGAAATAACTCGCTTTACAGAGATAAAATTTTACAAAATTTTGTGAACATTTAGAAATTACTTTGGCAAGAAAAGGCCCCAATCTGAATATTATATTTTCATTTTATTATTTATGCATTATATATCGTCATAACACAATGCTACATAGTATACAAAAATTAGATGCATAGTCAATCATAAATCATCATTAAGTCACTTTTTATCCAATCCCAATTGTTTCTTATTTCATGTCATTATACTATTACAAAAAACTCAAACTAAAACAAAAAATATATAACACAATTATCAAATTATTTATGTATAATTTTGTTAAAAAAGGAACAACGATATCTATTTTATTATATATGTTTCTATTATTTGAAATATTGGAAAGTTGTTCAAAAAATTATTTAGTTTCAAGGAGTGCATTGTCTCATTTAATATGTTTCATGTTTTGTCATTTTTAATTTTATAATAATTCTTGCAAATTGTAAATTTTTATTTTTGTAATGAACGTTTTATAAAAATTATTCAAAAAATTATTTATGAGATACATATATCTAAAAAATAAAACACTAGAAATCTTTTATAACTACATATTAAAAAGCTCCATAAAATTATTGTTTATCACAGCATCTTTCATTTGAAAAAATATACGCTTGTATTTTGTTTTTCATTGAAAATTTTGTTTAGATTTCGTGCGAAATAACTACAAATTGTTGACTTTTTATCCTACTTTTTTTTTATTATACCGAAGAATACTATACTGTCTATTATAAAATTTTATTCTTTATTATTTTATACAATATAAATACATTATAAATATCAAATTTTTATTGTTTATAATAAATACTAGACAAAGATAATGATCAACGACAGAACTAGTTACCAAAGTAGTTTCTCCGATTGAATTACGAAACATAATTAAATATATTCTAACGTAATATAATCGGTAATTTATTTGTAATTTCTATAATGAAAATAGTGAAGATTTGGCTTAATTTTTCTTCCATCTTTGTAAGGTAGGCGGGTATGAATTTTGTTTCTTTTGTTAATAAAGGTGGCGTTGTTGATGCTTCCGATGTAGGAAAACGTCGCTTCTACATAACATGTTGTGGCAGTCGAGTTTAAAGCATGTGATCCTGCCTTCATTGTAGATAATACAAAGCTGCGAAAATGGCGGACGAACAGGTGAGTTACCTATCAAAATAACGTGCAAACCTCAACCAAAAAAGTGGAGTTATTTATGATGAAGTGATTTCAAAAATCGTGTGGTAAGCCAGCCGGTGGTAAATCTGTTGCAAGTTATGTGGTGTCGACGTGTGTCCCAAACATTTTGCTGCTGGGAAACTTAAGTATTTCTTGGAAGCTACGTTGTTTGTTGCCGGACCATAGTGATAATTTTATCGCACTGTCAATAAAAATGCAATCATAAATTAACAGATTTTCCCGCTTTAGCTTTATTGACATCTTGTTGTACGAACAAAATCATGTAGCCGATATGTAAAACTTTAACCTTGTTTTCGTAAATACTATTTTGTGTAGATATAGTTCTGAAGTTTCAAAAGATAATTAATGGATGAGAATATCATCTAAATCTTGAATTTTAAGTTTGAATATTATTATTTAAGAGAAATTTTGTTTGTTTACATCGTAATGATATCAAACTATTATTTGAAATTACTTACAAAAATATGGCATAACCTATCCACTTTAATTTTATAACATAAACTAAGATGTTTTTTCTGTTACTTTATACTTAGCTCGTACTGTTTATCTCACGTTAGTTATAAATGTCTTTTTTATTAATCATAATCTTTTGATTAAATAAAAAATAATATGAAAATACGTTGGTATACGTTTGTAATTTTTTTAAGCAAGTGGCGGTTTGGAATTCCGATAATTAATATGTGCTGTACATTTATAAAATTTAAATAAATGTGTAACCTCTAAAATGCCTAAAAGTTAAAAACACTAATTATCACATTGATTTTATAATATAGAATAAAACTGTGATTATTATAATCCTATCTAATTTCTATTTATGTATTTAAAAAGTGAAAATATCTATAGGTTTATAATTATTATATTTACTTGTATTGTTTTAGTTCTAAAAAATGTTAATAGATAATAATTAGTTTAATATTTTTATGCATCTTTTTAAAATTTTAATTTGATACATTTTTTAAAATATTAATCATGTTTGTTGATATTAATAAGAAAAATATATTATAAATAAATTACATGATTTTAAAGTATTGCCTATTTGTTATAATGTATTTGAGAAATATTTAAATGACAGTTTTTATATATCCAAAATAAGTGATTAAATTTATTAAAGAACTTGGGAAGTAAAATAATATTTTTGAAGTATATAAAATAAAAATAACTACACAGAAATATTGTTTATTTGGGATGAATTATATCATTAAGAATGGATCACATACAGGAAGTACGGCAGCTGGAGTTGCTATGCAAGCAGTTGTATGAATCACAAGATTCTACACATCGTGCAGAGGCTGAAAAAGCACTTGTTGCTTTTCAAAATACTCCTGATACGCTTACAAAGTGTCAGCTTCTACTTGATCGAGGAGATTCTCCATATGCTCAATTATTGGCAGCCACTACCTTGACAAAATTGGCTTCCCGTTCATCAGGACTTAGTTTACGACAGAGGCTTGACATACGTAAGTCTATTTATTCTATCATAAAGCAACGCAATTAAACATACTTGGGTTTAATATCTATAATTTTATTTTAGGAAATTATATTCTCAATTATTTAGCAACTCAGCCAAAGTTACCAAACTTTGTAATACAAGCTCTGGTTACACTGTTTGCCAGGATATCAAAGTTTGGGTGGTTTGATATTGATAAAGAAAGAAATGTGGTTAGTGATGTAACAAAGTTTCTTCAGGTTAGTTACTATCTTCTTTGTTCCAAAATGTTTATTTTTCATAATTATACCATATTTTGATATAATATACAGGGATCGGTAGAACACTGTATGATAGGAGTCCAATTACTTTCTCAACTAACGTGTGAAATGAATCAAGTGTCGGATGCAGATGCAACCAGATCTATTACAAAACATAGAAAAATTGCTAGCCACTTCAGAGATACACAACTTTTTGAAATATTTAGGTTATCGTATACTTTATTAAGTACAGCTCGAGAAAATTGTAAAAACTTAAATTTTAATGATGAAGCACAGGTATATATTTTGCTATTTTTTTCTGTATTTGTAATAATATCCTAAATTAATATTATTATTATTGTTTTGTTTTTTTTAGCATGGTTTGATCAGACAACTTTTAAAACTAGCACAAAATTGTTTGACATTTGACTTTATTGGGACTTCAACAGATGAAAGTTCTGATGATCTTAGTACAGTACAAATTCCGACCTGTTGGAGACCTGTATTTTTGGACTTTACATCACTGAAACTTTTCTTTGATTTATATCATAGTTTACCTAACTCACTGTCATCTTTGGCTCTTTCATGTTTGGTCCAAATAGCATCTGTTAGAAGGAGTTTATTTTCAAATCCAGAAAGGGCACAATTTTTAACACACTTAGTTAGCGGTATAAAACACATACTACAAAACCCTCAAGGTCTCAGTGATCCTGAAAATTACCATGAATTTTGTAGACTATTATCAAGGCTAAAGAGCAATTTTCAGCTTGGGGAGTTGGTCTTAGTCAAAGACTACCCAGAAGCTATACAATTAATTGCAAAATTTACAATCCAAAGTTTACAGATGTGGCAGTTTGCACCAAACAGTTTACATTATTTACTAACATTGTGGCAAAGAATGGTATCATCCATGCCATATGTAAAAGCAGGTGATCCACACCTGTTAAATACATATACTCCAGAAATTGTAAATGCATATATTACTTCAAGACTTGAATCAGTTGCAATAGTAGTTAGAGAGGGTTTAGAAGATCCACTTGATGATTTAGGAATAGTTCATCAGCAATTGGAGCAAATATCTGTAATTGTAAGGTGTGAATATCAAAAGACATGTACTTTGTTAGTACAACTTTTTGATCAGGCTGCTAGGACATACCAAGAATTAATGACACAAACAGCATCTCCAACACAACGAATGGATATCACTATACAAGAGGGTCAACTCACTTGGCTTGTATATATCATAGGTAAGTAAATTTGTAAATCATATAGAAAAGTAAACATGTTTAATAGTGAATTATTACATTGATATTTAAAAAATAGGTGGTGTTATTGGCGGAAAAGTAACATTTAACAGCAATGAAGAGTATGATGCAATGGATGGTGAATTAGTTTGCAGAGTACTCCAATTGATGAATTTGACTGATTCAAGACTTGCACAAGGTGGCTGTGAGAAATTGGAATTAGCAATGTTGAGCTTCTTTGAACAATTTCGTAAAGTATATGTAGGTGATCAAGTTCAAAAAAATTCTAAAGTATATAGAAGACTGTCAGATGTTTTAGGAGTTAATGACGAATCCATGGTACTTGGTATTCTTATCCGGAAAATGTAAGTAGGAAGTTACTTTCAGGAATATTATTTATACTATTTCAAGATTTATGATCTTAATTTTGCATTTACAGAATAACAAATTTGAAGTATTGGGGTCGTAGTAAACAAATTATTTCAAAAACATTACAATTATTAAATGATTTATCTGTAGGATATAGTTGTGTCCGTAAACTTGTAAAATTAGAGGAAGTACAATTTATGCTCAATAATCACACGGTGTGTATATATAAAAATATGTAAAATTTACTTACAAAAAATTAAGAATAAAATTGTATATATTCTTTTTTTTTACTAACAGAGAGAGCATTTTCCATTTTTGGGAAATAATGTTGCTGTAACAGAAATGCGTTGTAGATCAATGTTTTACACATCCTTGGGAAGATTATTGATGGTAGATCTAGGAGAAGATGAGGAAAGGTTTCATACATTTATGTTACCTTTAACAAGTATGGAAAGCTTTTTTGTATCCAAAATTGTACTACTTACTTATTTAATACTTACACTTACGTTTTCCACCTATAGATGCATTTGAAAGTTTAGGACAGTTAATTGGGCCAGCTGACCCTTCACTTTTTACAGCAGAAGAAGCAAAAAAGGCATTGATTGGTTTAGCAAGAGATTTAAGAGGTTTAGCTTATGCATTCAACACAAAAACATCCTATATGATGCTCTTTGATTGGATGTATCCTTTTTTTAAATATAATTTGATAAATGATTAAGAGTCATTAATAATAATTTGCTTTAATTTTTGATAAATGTAAAGTACCTTAATTTACACATAGTTATCCTAATTATACACCGATTTTATTACATGCTGTGGAATTGTGGCATTATGAGCCACAAGTTACTACACCCGTCCTAAAATTATTTGCTGAATTAGTACAAAATAGGAGTCAACGATTACAGTTTGATGCATCTTCTCCAAATGGAATTTTATTATTTCGTGAAGCTAGTAAAGTAATATGTAGTTATGGTAATCGTATATTAAACGTTGAAGTTCCAAAGGATCAAATATACCCCTTAAAGCTTAAAGGAATAAGTATATGCTTCAGTATGTTAAAAGCAGCTTTATGTGGAAGTTACGTAAATTTTGGTGTGTTCAGATTATATGGTGACGAGGCATTGGATAATGCACTCAACACATTTGTAAAATTACTTCTTAGTATACCACAAAGTGATTTATTGGTATGCATCAATTAACTTATGTTCATATTCAAAAGATGTAAAGATAGATATCTTACAACTTAATATTGTTGTTTTTTTTGTAGGATTATCCGAAATTATCTACAACATATTTTGTGTTACTCGAGTGTTTAGCTCAAGATCACATGGTGTTCCTTTCTACTTTGGAACCGAGAGTATTCTTATACATTCTATCAAGCATCAGTGAAGGGCTTACAGCACTAGGTGCGCAAAAAGACTACTATACAGGTCTGTGCGGCTGATTCTATTTTATTATCATTCTCTTATCCTCTATGCCATGCCACAGGATTATAAGACCCAAATCATTTAAAATTCCTTTTTTATAAGAAAAATGTTTGTTAAATATTTTATATTCTATTTCAGTAAAATATTAGTAAATTATGAATAATTACTTATAATTGAAGTATAGTAGAGATTTCAATCGCAATTAAACAAAATTTAATAGTATATATATCAGATTTGTTTTTAATGAAAAAATATATATAAACATAAGTAATCTTGTATCATGCATGTTTGAATTCTTGAACACATGAATTCTTATTTGGCGATATTAATACAATTTTATGATTTTAAATATGAAGCATAAAAAAATCGGGAGAAATATTAGTTAATAAGAATGTTTAATTTTGTTTATGTTTATTTGCTTTTTGCATTGTTGCTTGGAATGTAAACCTGCATTTAGGTATATTAGTTACTGCTATAGTTTCGAAATTACAGAAACAAATGTATGCTGAGTAATATTTATGCATATAAGGAGAATGATTGAATCACCATAATCATATAGGCAATGAGAGGATTGGAGTTTGTAGAATCTAGACCCTAATTGCTATTGTTCTATTGCCTTTTTCTTTTTCTTCCTTTTTCAAATTTTTATTCCTATTTTTAATGTTGTATTAAACAACTTATGAATTCTTCATTTCTTTAAAATTAAATTACATAGCACAGATAGGGTCTAGCACACATAGTCAGCCGCACAGCTGGCATGCTACTAAAATATATTACTATTCATAGTCATAAGTTCTTAAGTTACTAATTTACTAATCTTTATGTGTTGTTTTTACATTTTATGCTTTGTTTTCCATTCAATGTATAACATGCAAAATTATGAACAACAAACAAATACTTCAAATATGAATGATTATTGTTTGTTCATTTACTTTTTCAAAATTGATAAAAATTATGTTTTGATTCAATAAGTCATCATTTATAATGACAGATTCTTTTAACTCTTTTTATATATAAGTAAAATTGTGTTTTGATAAATTAACTAGCCAACATAATAAGTGAACAAATAATTTTACAGAATTTACATTATTTTCAAGGTAGGTTTCTATATTAAATTCCACGATAGACACAGATTATGTTTATATATTTTTTATATTATTATTCTTTTAATGGTTACTTTTATTTAACAGTTCCTATTTTACTTCAGATAAATATAAAATATGAAATATAAATAACAAAACTTCATTGCAGATACAATGGTCTGTACTGGTTGTTGCGCAACACTTGATCATATTGTGACTTACATATTTAAACAATTATATCAAAAAGGTATTTATCTCATGTATTTACTAGTATTTAGCTTATGTACCTACATTAATATTTGAATACATGTACCCTTTTTGTTAGGGGGTTACCCGGGCAGGAAAAATACAGTAGTTCCAGGAGGTGGAGACTTATTCTTACAAGTTCTAAAGCAACATCCTGAAATTCTTCAACAAATGTTAAGTACTGTTTTAAATGTGATAATGTTTGAAGATTGTAGAAATCAATGGAGTATGTCACGTCCTCTCTTGGGATTAATTCTTTTAAATGAAGAAGTAAGTATTTTTTATTTATTATAAAAATTATGTTAAGAGGTGAAAATTTTCTAATTTTACGCCGAAACTAAATATTTATTGTTGCAGTATTTTAATCAGTTACGAGAAAATATTATTAGAAGTCAACCAGTTGATAAACAAACAACAATGGCACACTGGTTTGAACATTTAATGGAAGGAATCGAAAGAAACTTACTCACGAAAAATAGAGATAGGTAAGAGGAATACGAGATACGAAATTATACATAGACATTTATCCATGTTATGTATGTATTTTTCTTTTCTCAGGTTTACACAAAATTTATCATTGTTTAGAAGAGATATAAATGATATTTTAAAAGGACCTAATACAACTTCAAATCCTATCGGTGATATGATGACCTTAACCTTCAATTAGATTCTCCTAGGTTCTTGCCTGCCAAATGCTTGAATGTGTGTGCGAGTGAATTATAAATTATGGTGGAATTAAAATTGATTTTAGCTGAGTATAAAGATAATAAATTACATACTGTTATTTTACAAAAGCATTATTGTTTGGCTTCCTATTCTTTTATACTTTTAACTTTTGTTTTTTCAATTTTGTTGAACATAATTGTTTCCAAATTTAAGATATTGAAACCTATACAGAGTGTATACAATTCATTCTAAAAATTCATAAACAGAAAAGACTAAATCCTTCTTATTACCTTTATACTCCAGTTGCTTTGATTTAATATAATATTGGAGCATAAAAATTCGTACACATATATTTTAAGTATAAAAATTCATTGGTAATAAATATATTAAATTTCATAAATCAACGATTATTCGATATCAAGCAACTTTGTATGGATAAAAAATTTGATTTATTTCAATTGCCTTTTGCAAACGTTTATAATGTTATCAATTTAAGATTACAATATTTTTTATCTTATGTTAATATTAAAGCATGTATTTCAGACATGAATGATTTGTTTCGTACTATATTATAGTAAAAATTTAAGTTTCAGTAATAAGAATTATTTTTTTCGACATATTATTCAATATATATATATATCCACATTTTATTTTAAATAAACAACAAATTATTATTTTGATTGCTAAATAGTATGTTAAAGATATAGTGTAGAATAGGAAGCCAACTTCATAAACTATTATCGTAGTTTTTATTCCATTATTTTTACACGCAACCGACTTCCATTTATATGTTAAAATGTTTCATTATCAACATTTTTTATTGTAACAAATTATAATTTTAAGATCGTTTTATAAAATTGAAAAAAATTGATGAGGCATGAAGAAAATATTAATCTTCAATTATTAGTATTCTTTAACTAAAAAGTTAAATTGTTCATCAAAATCAGTAAATCAATATTATTGAATAAATCATTCATAATGTTAATGATATTAGAAAGAACATCAAGCTAATAATGCATAATTTACTTACAATAATATCTCATTATTATTATTATCATCATCGTCGTCGTCGTCATCATCATCATCATCATCATCATCATCATCATCATCATCATCATCATCATCATCATCATCATCATCATCATTTGTCGTTGTCGTCGTCGTCGTCGTCGTCGTCGTCGTCGTCGTCGTCGTCGTCGTAGTCGTCGTCGTCGTCGTCGTTATCATCATCATCAGCATCATCATCATCATCATCATTATGAAATTATAATTTTCATTAATGGTTCACTGAAACAAGATTGAAAACTGTCAACATGCATTTTTAATATTTATTGTAGTTTATATGTTTTTAAATTGGAATGAAAAAGTTTCTAACAAATTTTTGTATTGTGTTCATAAAAAAAATATATGTGTGTATTATTAGCACATACATATAAAAAATATTCATCAGTCAATATTATATCATTCATTTAATAGAATGCATGTTAACAGAAGAAGAGATTAAAAGGTATCAATATTCTTAACTAATGTTAAATGTACTACACTTAAACTTTATTATTTAGAATCTAAATTTTCAACTCGAACGTTTTAATCACTTCGCGCATGCAGTATTTTATATTTTATTACGATTTATCTTGTAATATTTACAATATATGACACTTTCAAAAGAGAGTTTGAAAACAAAAAATTAACTTTCCTTTTTTTATTCAATTTTTAAAGTTATTTCAAATTTCAAAAAATTTAGTAATAATAACAATTATAATATATCTTGATATGCATATATATATATACACGTAAATGTGTGAAGTTTTTATCAAAGCATCTGAAGTTTACACTCCCGATTAAACCAATCGTCAAACAAACATATATCATATTTTTTTTCTAAAAGCTATTTGTAACATTAAACAGTGAGAATCAAATGTATGAGGAATGCGTGTAAAAAATTTCATGTGAGAGTTATGTAATATTAGTCTGTATACAGTTAATAATAATTTAGTGGAAGTTATATTGAATATTTACAAACAATTTCGTTTAGATTGCATTTAATCATTTATATATTTTTTACTGTAAGATAGTAGAAAAAGTTGATATGAGGTGGTTTGAATCTTCTTTCTTTTTATAACAAATTTTTAGATATCTTATGTTTAATAAATACTTGTAAAAATGTTAGAAAATTACTTTTATTAACCGACTATCATAGTTGAATTTGCCGTAAACAAATGTATTGTATATACCTTTGGTATAGTAAAAATGTTATATTTCATATCATATAAGATATCCAAAAATATCTAGCGCAAAATTGGACTAAATAAATAAATTTAAGGAATGTATCTGTATAACTATAAAATAGTTTTTATCGTTCAGTTGTGTTTTTGCATTCAGTCAAATTGTGCGCTAGATTTTTAAATAATTAATACCTAAAAAGTTATTAAAGCTTTTATATGTACTTAATATTATTCATTTGTACAATATATAGGTACGAATAATTTTCTAGCTTTTATTATTCATGAAATAAGTAGAAAACTATATTATTATAAAATAGTTAATTTATTATTATTTTTCAGTTGGACATTAGATGAATGAAAATAGAATAACAAAGAGCCATCTGCTAACTATAATATTTCTATTTGTACACTTATTGAACTTTGTTAAAAATATAATTCAACTTAATACATTTTCACCATTTTTAGATGAGAACATTAAATAGACTTTTTTACTTAATTCTGGGCCAACTTTACGTACAGTTGTAAGAGGTCCAGCTGCTCTTCTAATCTGTAAAGTGTTAAAAATATATTTATGAAGTGTAAGTAAAAATAACAGCATTAAACTATAACCATTCTTTAATTTATTGTATACATAAATTATTTTTTTAAAAGCTCATCTTATTTGAAACATTGTAATGAATGTTTTTTATTTACCGGAATATCTTTCAACAAATTTACTCCTTCAGTATCTGTACAGTTCATATAAGCCTGGAAAAAAGGAAAAGAAAGATAGGAAAAGGAAATAAATCATATATTTGGTATATATCAATATTTACTTCTATCAAATTTGCAGGGCTTGGATACACAGAACAAATTGCTTCTGCAATTTCAAGACTGCTCAAATTAAATTGACAAAGCTGCTGTTGCCATAATCTTTTCAATCCATTTCCACTTTTATCTACTTTAACAGTGTTTCTATTATCTCCCATTACATACCAATCAAATTTATTTGTTAAATTTTTATTCTTTTCTGATTTATATGGTATCTCTGCTATAGCTTTCGTATATTGATATATCATTAATGCTAAATCTTGAGAGTTGTTAATTAATCTACTGCTACAATCTGAAATAATTTGTATTTCATTGAGACATGTTTCAAGATGTTTCCTTGATATTTTGTGAGGATATGTAGACATTTGATGATACTTTTCGATGTAGGTTTTCTTTTTTGTTCTACTTTCCTTTAAATTTCTTCTTTGTTCTCTACATGCAAAATAATCCTCTATTCCAAAAATTACGAGTGTTATTTTGTAATCTGGTAATGAAGATTTAATGCTAGAGATAGATGTACAAAAGCTACCATCTGTTACTTTTATTACTGCCTCATCCCAATTCCAAATTATCAATATTTGACTAATTTGTTCAACATCAGTTACTGTACATATTTTATTGGTGTCATCAATATAGCTATTTTCAATGCTTCTTTTCCATGTAATGCTATTTGAAATAAATTCTGTTTTAACAGTATATGTTACACCAGCATTTCTCAATGTATCTATTATATCTGTAATAGGAGCAACATTTTTAATATCGTTGTCAAGAACAACTTCTATAAATTTCATACATTCACCAGGTTTTATATCTTTTGATTTTTTAACTGCAATTGCTTTCAATGCTTTTTCTCTCATTAAGCACTCTTGTTTTTTTAATTTTTCTTCATTTAGTTCAATTCTACTTTTCTTTTTTACAGTACCTTTACCTTTCCTTTGTCTTTCTGTATTGCTACTCTTTTCATCTGAGTCAGATGAATTAGAAACATTGTACGAAAACTTTCTAACATTATATTGTTTGAAATTTTTGCTATTAGCGGTATGTTTATCATCAGTCTGATATGATGATCCATTTGTGTTAAAATTAGATGAACAGCTTGCAATATCAATATTCCGTGATTTACTTACATCGTCTTCGTTAATGATATGATGAAAATTTATTGCAGGAAATTCAAGATCACTTGAATTATCATTATGAGATAAAGATCTATTATTCGAATTCGATTGAACGGATAAAGAAGATTCGTTCGAATCGCTTAAAACAACAACATCTGTAATCATTTCATTAAACTATCTATAAGAAAATTATACAAAATTTCTATAAGATTCAATTCAGCTTTCTAATTAAGATTCAAATATCTGTATTTCAGAGTGTATATCACACAATCACACATAACAGAAACGACAAAAGCTTATAGGAATATACAGTGAATGTGATAAGGATAGATACAATAACCAATGAAATAATCTGACGATATATAACTTTGTGAAACATTAAAAAAGATATTCTTTGATTGGCTGCTGCATTCTTACGGCAAGTTGCATGCACACATACATATATGTATGTATATGTACATATAAGCTTCGCTTTAGCATTCGTGTTTCGAGCTTCGGGCGTAGACCGGTTCTCTGGAGGTGTCGTTCATTTTCTAACTTCAGCGGAAATAATGACGTCATGAATGAAGAGTAGATGGCAAATAGGTGATACATCGAAGTGATATGGGATTGTTTGTGTTGAAATTTTGATTTCCAATGTGACTGATTTTTCAAACAAACGTGTTGTTTTACGTGGATTTTATTAACGATCTATACATTTTCTTTTCAACTGTAAATTTTTCATGAAGGTAAGAAAATTGTTATAGTTAATGCATTGTATCGTGAGCAGGAATTCTGCCCTGTATTGTACACTATCTTCACCATTACTTAAAACTGCTTTCGTAGAGTGAGAGTTCTTGTGATATGTATCTAACATAAACAAATGTAACCGCCAGTACCGCCACTGACTCACTCTCACTCTATCCATCTATTTCACGCCGAGGCAGAATTCCTGGTATAGACCCTCCCTTGCATTCTGGCCAGATTCGGCCCCGAACTGTGGCCAGAACACAAAGTAGTAGTGTATCTCATACTAAATATTTTCTATGTGTGAATCTTTTGTGAATAATCAGACCTGACGCACCCTGATTTTTTCAAATATTCATATCTTCTAATCAAAGTTATATCGTCTAGTCGCTTTCGTTTTATAGATAAGTAAGTGGAAAAGTGGAATTTTATTCTACTAGTATTACATGTTATTTAAATAAATGTTACAAATATAATGATAATAAAAAAATAATTGATAAGGAAAAAGGTTTAATTTACTTTAGTTTGATAAATTATCTGTACTATATTATAAGAGCACAGGTAATGTTGTATTATACTATAGAAATTTATTAATTATGTATTTGTGTATTATTATTTTGATTTACAGAATTAATTTGTTTGAAATAACAAAAATGTCTGATCACTTTGGTCCAATAACTTTGAAATGGGATCCCAAGAATTTGGAGATCCGTACCATGTCTGTAGAAAAAACATTGGAACCCTTGGTTTTACAAGTTACTACGCTTGTAAATACAAAGGGTCCTAGCAAGAAAAAGAAAGGAAAATCAAAAAGGGCTAGTGCTTTAGTTGGAACTGTTGAGAAAGCAACTAGCAATTTTATTGAGAAAGGTGAACAAATAGCTTATGAAAATCCTGACATTACTGCAGAAATGTTAAGTGCTGTTGAGGAAGTGAAAAAGACAGGTGCTGCAATGAGCATTGCTGCTAGGTACTATATTTGTTTTATATTTTTCTAAAATATACAGAGAATGTTAAGTAAATTTTAACGTTATTGTTAATTAATTACAGAGAGTTTTCTGAAGATCCTTGTTCTTCTTTAAAAAGAGGGAACATGGTTCGTGCAGCAAGGAACTTGTTATCTGCAGTAACACGTTTGCTTATTTTAGCAGATATGGTTGATGTGCATTTGTTGCTGAAATCACTTCATGTGGTAGAAGATGATTTAAAAAAATTGAAGAATGCATCTTCACAAGGAGAATTATTAGAAAACATAAAACAATTTGGAAGAAATGCATCAGAACTTATGAATCAAGCTGCAAAACGTCAGCAAGAGTTAAAAGATCCTCAATTAAGAGATGACTTAGCTGCAGCAAGAGCTGTTCTTAAAAAGCATTCTACTATGCTTCTTACTGCCTCCAAAGTTTATGTTCGACATCCTGAACTAGCTGCAGCAAAAGCAAACCGTGATTATGTTCTGAAGCAAGTATGTGAAGCTGTAAATACCATTAATGACGTAGCACAAGGAAAGACTCCAGTTGATAGCCAACATCCTTATGAAGGACCTGGAGAATTAGCTGCTGCATTAGATGATTTTGATGAAAGAATGGTAATGTCTCCACTTGCATATAATGAAGTACGTACAAGACCTAGTCTTGAGGAAAGGTTGGAAAGTATCATCAGTGGTGCTGCATTGATGGCGGATTCTTCATGCACTCGAGATGAACGCAGAGAACGCATTGTTGCAGAATGTAATGCAGTTAGGCAAGCACTTCAGGATTTGTTGAGTGAATATATGAATAATGTAAGTACATTGTGGATTTTTGTACTTCCATGACTTAAACATATACTTTGTATGTATATAAGTTATGTATACATACAATAACACATATTTAACACGTTGACGCTGGCGCGACCCATCGGCGGGTCGCACGTGTATTTCACAAAATAGGTAGTGACCCAGCGCCGCGCCACGAATCAGACACTGAATTCGGGCGCCGCCCCACGGAGAAAACCCTGAATATCGGCACCGGCGTCAATATGTTAAATAAACTTTATTAATAATTGCAGCGATGTAGAGAAATTTAATATTATATTTATTTTATATAATCTATTTTAGTTTGTATCTTACTCTGTAACATATAGCATTTAAACGTACAATATGTAATGATACATTCGTTATATGATGCATTTATAAGTAAATATATACAAAAACAAATATATCCAGAAACACATTTAAAACACAAATAATTATATTATTATTTATCACAATTGATTTATGTATGATTGGTATGTTCATTTTACTCATTTGTTTTTTATTTTTGATGACTGCAGTTACAGCTTGCTCGGGGTGGGAAACGGGTAAATATGAAAATCTTGTGTTTTCTTATTATTCTTGCATATAATTTACAAATTAAGCAAGAAGTTTTTATATTATTAAAATATTGTACTTTTCCACACATGATCTATATATTATTTAACAACAAGCACTAATCAAATAATTTTTAATAACTCAGTGTACATTTTGCAATTATCCTCTAAATTGCACAATTGTATATACTATGTAGATATATAAAATAGAAGAAAAGCACCAAATGTAATATAATTACATATTCATAGAAATTAAATAAATAAAATAGTGTAGACAAATAGTTTATAGTTCAAACATAACTTAAGATTTGCAATGTAAAATTAAATAGACATAAAATTATTTTTAAGTTGATTTTAACTGTATACATATATATTTTTTATTTACAAGATTCTTTTCACAATGAAGCAAATCATTGCTTTCTTTATATCATACTACAATGTGCTATGGTATATTACTATACTATATTATTTTTTTATATTTGCTTATGTACATAGCTTCTTTTGAGAAAGGTTTATTTTCATTAAGTTAAATAGAAGTATAATTTTCATAACTAGTATGTTAATTTGTAAGATATATATATATTAAAATACTTGCATTGAAAAAATATAGATACATCTAGATTAGAATACATCTTCCAAATAATAAAATAAAATAATCTCTTAGCTAATTATCATTTATCCGTTTAACAATTATTAAAAAAAAGAGTTCTATCTTACACTTTAATGCTATTAGTAAAGAAATAGCTTAGATCTTACTTGAATGCTCATAAAACATTTTTTTTTATTGTTTCTATTTTTAATTTTACATGTATTTTAACAGATGGGTGTCAAGGAACAATCCGAAGGTTTAGAAAGAGCAATTGATCATATGTGCAGAAAAACTCGTGATCTTCGTAGACAATTACGAAAAGCCGTAGTAGATCATGTATCTGATAGTTTTTTGGAAACAAGTGTACCTTTATTGGTCCTCATTGAAGCTGCAAGAAATGGTCGTGATAAAGAAGTGGAAGAATATGCACTTGTTTTTACAGAGCATGCCAATAAGCTAGTTGAGGTATGTTATTAAACTACATATATCTAAAATATTAATTTTATTGTAATAACTTTAATATGATATTGACTATTCAGGTTGCCAATTTAGTATGTAGTATGTCCGGAAACGAAGATGGTGTAAAAATGGTTCGATATGCGGCAGCACAAATTGGAAACCTGTGTCCACAAGTAATCAATGCAGCCCGTGTTCTTGCAGCTCGTAATCGATCTAAAGTAGCGTTAGATAACATGGAAGTATTTCGGCAAGCATGGGAGAATCAAGTAAGAGTATTAACAGAAGCTGTCGATGATATTACTACCATTGATGATTTCTTAGCTGTATCTGAAAATCATATCTTGGAAGACGTAAATAAATGTGTATTGGCATTACAAGAAGGTGATGCTGATACTTTAGATAGAACCGCGGGTGCAATCCGTGGACGATCTGCCAGAGTGTGTAACGTTGTTCAAGCAGAAATGGATAATTATGAGCCTTGTATCTATACGAAACGAGTTTTAGAAGCCGTGAAAGTTTTAAGGGAACAAGTGATGCCAAAATTTGCACAGAGAGTAGAAGTCGCGGTAGATGCATTGGGTAGTAATCCTGCTAAAGATGTGGATGAAAATGATTTTATAGATGCTTCGAGATTGGTTTATGACGGTGTTCGTGAAATTAGGCGAGCCGTACTGATGAACAGAGTAAGTAAATGCAGTATAAGCTTCTAGTTTGTATCTTTATTACTATATTTGCTTTATTTATATATACTATATTTTAGGCGGATGAAGATTTGGATCCAGAAGACGTGGAACTTGATGAACATTATACATTAGAAACTCGTAGTAAATCGAGTGCTCAAACTGGTGAACATGGTGTTGATGAATATCCAGAAATTAGCGGAATTACTACGGCTCGTGAAGCTATGCGTAAAATGCCAGAAGAAGATAAACAAAAAATCTTACAGCAAGTAGAATACTTCAAGAGTGAGAAACTAAAGTTCGATAAAGAAGTTGCCAAGTGGGACGATGCAGGAAACGATATTATTGTTCTTGCTAAGCACATGTGTATGATCATGATGGAAATGACTGATTTCACTAGAGGTCGTGGACCTTTAAAGACAACTATGGATGTCATCAACGCTGCAAAGAAAATTTCTGAAGCCGGGACTAAATTAGATAAATTAACGAGACAAATAGCAGATCAGTGTCCAGAAAGTTCTACTAAAAAAGATCTGTTAGCATACTTACAACGTATAGCATTATATTGTCATCAAATGAATATTACGAGCAAAGTTAAAGCAGACGTACAAAATATCAGTGGAGAATTAATTGTATCTGGACTTGATAGTGCAACTTCTCTCATTCAGGCAGCTAAAAATCTAATGAATGCAGTTGTACTAACTGTTAAGGCTTCGTATGTTGCTTCAACCAAATATCCTCGACAATCTACAGTAACTGTAAGTACCTTTCATATATTAAAATGACTTCTTCGATTTCTGTATTTTAAGTCCTAAACAAGTGAATTACATATATACGATTCATATACTTAATTAATATTAATGTTAAAACTTTCTTACTGACTAACTATTGGATTTTGTAGTATGTAAGTATCTATGTAACAAATATATATTTACAGTTTTAAACATCGGAGAAACTATAATTATTATCTTCCTTATACATTCGTAATTGATATTTGTTCTGTTTATACAGTCTCCAATTGTTGTATGGAAAATGAAAGCACCAGAAAAGAAACCATTGGTACGTCCTGAAAGACCAGAAGAAGTCAGGGCAAAAGTACGTAAAGGTTCACAGAAAAAAGTGCAAAACCCGATACATGCACTTTCCGAATTTCAGAGTCCTACAGAAAGTGTTTAAGACCTTATGTGTAAGTAATTTAATAAAGATAGAGTCTAGTATACAGCATCACCTTTAAAAAATTGTATGAATAAAATGTTTTATTTTCTACTAAGTATAAAATTAAAACACAGAATCTATGTTTATTATTAATTTATTGTCATGAAGTACAGGGTGCTCCAGCAATCGTGGTATAACCGAGCAGGAAGTAATTTCTCATATAAAAATAAATTAAAAAAACAGAATAAGATTTTTGCATGTAAGGCTTCATTTTCAAGAAAAATTATCTAATTGTACTACCATTGTTGGAATATTTTGTATTTTTTTGCAAACGAAATTCACAATTTGAACATTTCTATAATATTTAAATGTACAATAAAATTTTTATTATTGATTAAGTATCAATTCTAAAGAAATGCTATTCTTTTTATCATTATTTATAAAAGATAAAAATTTAAATTAAACGCATAACAATTTTTTAACAAAATTTTATTAAGTGGTATTAAATGTTGAGCAACGTATATATACTTACGTACATACATACATAAACTTATCAAAGATCTCATATTTTTGTTGTAATATCAAACATTTGTATTGGACTGAAATTGGTAATTATTTTTCTGTTTTGTTAATATATAGATCACCCTATTCAACGATTTTATAACCAGCACACATTCTTATACATATCCAGCAATAAGGTCTCTAACAATAAAAAGATGTATAAGGCTGTTATTTTAAGTAATGTTAATAACAATTACAGGCCTTGAATTTTTGCTACTATGTTACACGGAGGTCAGTTTCTTACTATAATGAATTTTTTGACAATAATATTGATAAATACTTTGCTATGATTTTACAAAAAGAAAAAAATAACTAAGATACAAATAATAATGTTAGCATTCTTCCAAGTGGTAATTATATTAATAATTCCAAGTAATCAATATGAAAGTATAAGAATTCATTTGTATAAATATATTTGATGTAACAAATTATATTTTTTCTATACATAAATCTTTTACTTATATAATTTAACTTTATATATCTGTCTTGCATACATGTTTTAATGTATTTTACGATTTCCTAGAGAATTTGATTAAAAATTGGACTTTTTGTTATTCAATATCATATTCGTAATTAGGTGGAAGACGTGTTACTGTGTGTCAACAAAACTTGCATAAAAGCAATATAAATAAAACAGTATTGCATTGGAATAAAGAGACTGCAGATCAAAGTATTTAATGATTGTATATAAGTAAATATGATTACAATTATACATTTAAAAAAAATCTTCTTTATGATGATTTTATATTACCTATAGCATATAAGAAATAATTGTAAAAAAACTGATACCAATTTCATACTTTATATAATGAGTGAAATATTATATTCGAAAAACAATTGAAATTTATTACATTTACAAATTTTGTAGCAAATATTAAATTATGATTCTCTGGTTATTACAAAAATAACATGTTGTACGTGTGGCAAATACATAATAGAAATATATAATTGTGCTTAACATTATAATATGTATTGTTTTATTTATATTAGTATAGTTATTGTAGTAAATGTTGCATTGGAATATATTAAAGAGTTTGCAGAATATATGGAATAAAACATTTTACATTTCATAGCTTTTAATGCAATATGTATTGGTATCAATTTTTTACTATTGTAAAACTGATACTAATTTATATAGAAATAATTGTAAGATTTAATTGTAGTTATATATATACTGATATGCTGCCAAATACAAGGTGATGCTTTTAACAAATGTTTCTTTTTTACTATTACTAATATTTTATGCATTATATTCACAAATAAATTGTTTATTCCACATGAAAAATTATAATAATCACTATTATAAATCAATAGGAAAGGACATCATAAATGCAATACATAAATTTATATTTTATATAATTCATTTATATACTAAATATTACAGAAATAATAATACAATACAGGAAATTGCAAATGCAAATGATTAATGGCAATGATATAATAATACACACTTGCTTAAACAATATAATTATTTTTATCTTAATCCTCTACACATTACTTTTATAGTGGCACTTAAAAAAAGATTTATTGCTACAAAAAGTTTATCTGTATTTTTTACATTTTAAATTTTTTGTTTTTTTTCGTTTTATATTAACATAAAATTGAAAAAAATATATGTATATCCTGCACAACCACATAAATTAAATAAAAGCAAAATAGTATTTGTGCTTGTTGATCTAGATTTAAGTTATGCGTACTACTGAATAATAATTTTTTTTCATGACTTTTAAAGTATTTTTCATCGTACATAATATGAAACGGTTATAATTGCTCACTTCTTAAAATTTAAATTATCTTATTATTATTAGTACGAATATAATGAAACACCAAATAAATACAGGTACTATTGAAATAACTCATAAAAAACGTGATATTTATTTTCAGACATTATTTAAATTTGAGATAATTTAAGTGTTGGAAAACATGAAGTATTATGCAGTAATACATTATATGGTGTTTATATAGTTATATAGCATAACCAGATGAATTTTGTTATATTTTTCTACCGATAAAATACAGCTTTTATTGATATACATGACATGCTACTAAAAATGTTAATAATATGATTGATATAAACATTGCATGTCATTTGAATTGACACATATTTAATGACTACAAGATATATATTTATATGACTATTAGTAATGTTTCATACTTACATTCTTTTTTTAAATTTTATCGCAGAAAGTAAAATTATATAAACTAAATAGGTGCTTTTAATTGATATATTTTACCGATATTATTTAACAAATTGGTAAAGAATTAAATATACATCAGATCCTGTTAAAGAAATAAGCTTAAATCTAGAAAACAGTCTCTTTTCATACTAAAATAAATTTAAAAGTTAAAAGAAATTGCTGTTTCATATGATTAATGCACCACTAAATTTGAATCTTTTAAATAAATCTATAAATATCTGTTTCTTCACTCTACTTTTAACTAAATATGTTATTTTGTTTTTCTTCTATTTTTTTACTTTTATTTTTTTATGAGGATCCATAAGTAGGAGAGACACATAGAAAAAGAATTAAAAGCAGAATAATGTGAAACATCATGAAATCGATGCAAGGTTCTTTAACTGTGAACAATCTATATGATAAATCTATTTAATTTGCTTCATAATCACAGTTGCTGCATTTATAGTAAAGTATGTTGTGACTAAAGTAATACAAATTTAGTTCATGCAATCTTATAAAATCCTGACGGTATGTATCTATCACAATGCAAAAAATATTAATAGAATTTGTACATAAATACGTGTATCCAAAGAGCACATATAAGTGGCGTGTATAATTAACGTTATTAAAATATAATTTTATTCCTTAAAAGTTTCATTATTATAGAATTTATAAGGTGGTTCACAAAATGTAAACAGATAACACGGTAATGAAAAGGGTTGAAAAATTTATACTTGTACCATTTGTATCAGCTGAATTTTGGTTAACAATTGAAAATACAATCACCACTTATAGTATTTTTCAATAATATTACATTTCATATACATATCCTAATCAATTTCAAAATATTATATTTTATAGAAATTTTATTACTTAATTAAAGTAAGTAATACATTGACTCTCAACATTATAAAAGAGAGTCAGAAAAACTGTCCTTCACAGCCCGTGTAAGACTTTCACTTGAGATCTTCAAGTCTTTCAAGACATATGCTGATAGAGGACGAGAATTATGACATAGGTATTTTTAAATAAAAGAATTGACAATAAAAATAAAGATTAAAACTGTTCTCGTATAATTAGATGCGTTAAGTATTGTTTTATCAACGAAATATGTATTGGATGCAATACAATTTTTAATGCAACATTTTACTTACATCAGTCTTAACGACTTCAGTATATATTCTTAATTCATGTTAATGATTACAGAAGATGTATACCAGTATAAAATAAGTGTTACAAAAGGAACTCTTAGAAAAGTGTTTCATTCAGAAACGCATACTATAGTATATAAAAACTCTCAGATCAGAATAAAAGGAGTATTCTGAAAGTATTAAAAAAAAAGTAGTGTTCACTTGGATGCAACAATTCATTGTTGAATGTGTATACATATAACTTATGAAACTTCGTATATGTATTCTTTTCTTCCAACCAAATGTATAAATTATATAGATCACATTTGAATATATTTTTCTTCAGTTAAAAATAAAAACAATAAATTGGAAATTTTCATAACAAGTGATTTTGGCATGTCACGTTGTTCAATATATGGCCGAAAAATATATATGTAAAATTAAATGTTTATAATATTATGCAATATCTCACGACTATAAAAATTTGAATATATATTTTTCAATTTTATGGTTATGCAACTGACTTCATTACTCGTAAATATCATATAACAGCATTATGTATTATCTGCTTTGATGATCATTATACCTTTGTACGTGTAGGGACAGTCATTTAACTTTTAATGCAATTCAGTTAATACAACTGTGTTACTGAAGTTGGTAAACATTAGCCATATATATAGCCTATGTTTTATTCAGTTAAACAAATGAATATATGGCTTCTATGATGATTCTGCAGTAACTTCTGGTGGTGTACTTACAGATGTTACTGCTGATTTGAATGCTGGAACAAATTCAGCTGCATTTGGATTCAATGTACTCTGAAAACAAATTACCTGTATGAAATTCTGTATATATAAAATATAGTATGATATTCTTTATCTATACAGTATTCGTATGTAATTAAATTTCTATTGAAAGATAAATTGAGATATACCTGCTTAGCAAGGTCATCATGCATTTTTAGATTGTTAAGTTGCTGACAAAGTTCTGCACCATTCTCAGGCATGCTAGTAGCAGTGGACCAAGCAATAGAATTTGTATTTCGTTCATGTTGTCTTTCATCTTCCCACATTGCTTTTAAACATTCCTCTGTCAACTCCTCTTCCATTAATTGTTGGATCACCTATGATTTTTAATTACTATCATGTTATCAAAATCTTATAAAAAAGAGTTTCATGTTTGAATACTTCAATCATTATTGAAACAATAGTTACAAAACCTCTTTATCAAATTCTTCCTCATTTTCCATCCAAAGGTATTCAGAAAAATCGCTCTCTTCCGTTCCTTGTACATCAATTTCAGATTCAAAACTATTATCCATATAGGAAATAATCCCTGTTTCATTTCCATAATCGTTCCCCGAACGATTGTTTGGAATCTTCATTTTCATTCCAGATATGTGTTTAGCAATACAGTGAATAATCTATAAAAATATCTATTTACTTTTTAATTTTTTATGAAGATTTCATATCCATATAGTTATATTTACATTTTTTTCATAAATAATTCTTACATATTAGTTTTTAATAATGAAGTTATTTAGGTAATTTTATTAGCTATTATTAGCATTAGCGCAATATTTAAGAATTATAAAATGTTTATGAGAGAGAAGCTTGAATTCTGTTACATGAACGAAGCTTGTGAACGAAATAAATATACAATAGCTTCGTTTACGCATATGGCAGCATCAACTACGAAATTACATTTTATATCATAGAAACTAGTTAGCTCTTGCATTTACTTTAAATTTATCGTCGAACACGCTGACAACTAAAAATTTAGAGTTATAGTATTTACTGCATCGTAACGATCGGATATGGTAAAATATTGCTTGACAGATCTGTTACAAGGCGACCATTTTTAACTGTCTACTTTTAGTATCGACAAAGCAATATTTATTAATCTTTATTCATAATTATACCGCCTATCCGTTGTTATTACAGGAAGAGATGATAATTTCACAAATGTAAAGTATAGATATACCTTTTAATGGTGTAGTTTCGAACAATTTGTGATAGAAAATACGATTTACGCAGTTCATGGATAAAATACGTGTCGTGCAACACAAATTAACCCTTGAAGTAAAACTGGGATGGTGCTGCCACCACATATAAAAGGAGCAATGTGCTTTGTGCTCCAAAACTTGATAAATATATATAATTTTCATAATCTAGTCTGATCTAAATGTTATAATGATTAAATATACTTAATCAGATCTTAAACCTTTTACTAATCTATGTTCTTACATTTTAGGTAATTTAGATGATTTATTATGATTTTATAATAAATTTCTAGCAGACAGACTAGATATAAGAGAATAATTTTATTTCATCAACAAATAAAACATCAATCAGATAAATTTTATTCTACAATTCATTTGTTATTTTTTGTTGGCATATGTTTGTATTGTATCCTATGAGAAAAAGTAAGCTATGCTACCATATAATATATGTAACCTTTAGTGAATGCGTAAATAGAAAGATTATAAAAATTTAAATTTTCCATTATAGGAGGAAATGCGTACTATGAATCCTACATAGCTAAATTCAATGTTTTTTAAATTCAAATTTTAAAACAAATAACTCGGTTAATTTTTGCTTCAGATTTTTGAGATATTTGTTCAGAGTTTCAGCATCAAACCAAGTGGTAAGAACGTTTAATGAGTCACGTAGTGGTTGCTTTGACTCACATAGTTGTATTTACATTGAAGCCGCACATCGCGTGATTGGTCGGCTTGGTTGACGTACGTGTGTTGATGTTCCATCAAAACAAAGCACAGTCGCGCGTCTCACCGAGCATTCTATCACGGTGATTCGTTGTGAGTGCGTCGTCCTTCGTTAACGTGTTCCTCGCGAAAGTGTTGGTCGACCACTCGTGTTTGTTTCAATCGTATTCTAAGTGAGTTAATGTGTGGATCCCAATGTCGTCCACAGGAAAATTCACCTCAGACGAGATCCTGGGCGGTAAGTAAATATTCGTTTCTTCGAACGACGCGAGCAGCTGTCTATCGAACGTTGCGGCCATTTCGCATGCCGCGGCTGACACATAAACAAATGCGATCTTCCTTCCTTTTACGCTGTAGGCATATTTTTCTTTGCAAGGATACCTTACCTCAGATATTTTCTATAACAATAGCCGTTTCCTTTAAAATGAACGCGAGCGTATTATTGCATTATTATCAATATAAAATAATGTAAATTTCAAAGATTTTGGCGCCATCATCTATTTGACTTTAAACTGGTCGTGCCGGTGTTTTATTACAGAGCATTATTCATGCCTAAAAATTTCACGCGAGTCAATTATTTGCATTTATTTATCATATGCTATTGTTTTTTTATGATCGTAACTATTGTTTTTTATGATCGTATGTAACAATTTCGTCATCTGTAATTTTATTTTTATTTTGTTTAAAAAATTATACATAGTTAAGACATTAACTGATGTTACATTATAGTATAAGTACTTGTACCTACATAACTAAGGATATGGGACAGACAGAACAATTGTGCCTCTTAGCTTAACTGACTCTTAACAAATTATTGGACTCCAATGCGTTAAACGATACAAATTTGACATTTGTGAGGTTTGTTTATGTTTTCATAATAAAGAAAGATAACTTCTGATCAATTTTATTTGCTTTGTATGTGTACACAATTTTATTCTAATCTTCAATAAAATTGGGGCGATCGATTTTCAATTCAAATGGCTTAAAGTGAAATTTCGTTCGTAAGAAAAAGCCACATATGTAAATTCTATTCTTCGGTGGACATCCATTGAAAGTCCTTGGAAAATGAATCGCTTTGTAACATCTGGTTGGTTGCTCACTTTGTGGTATAAGGGGGAAGCACAAAGGAGAAAGAACGCATCAAGAAACATATTTATGTTTCACCGACGCTTGTGAAGCTTTTGAACTCGATTTGGCCATATTTTAAACTTACTTTCAGAAGATATAATAAATCAATTTTTTTAGCAATAAATTATAACAATTTAATTATATCAAACAATTTTGTAACAAATTAGAAGTCGTTAAGAATTTTGGTTTAGGTTAGAAAAATCATGACTATTCTAACACGGTGTAAAATTCAAAATCGCGTTTCCATCAGCTCCGCTTAAAAAGTGAGTCTCCTTGGTAATTCTCCAACGTCGAATCGCGTGACAAACAATTGGGTCAGTGATCTATAAAACGGTCGAGTCGTTTAAATCAGTTCAAAAAGATTCAAACGAATATGACAGGCGGTTAAGTTCAAGAACATCTCTTCAGGGTCATCCATATATTATAAATCCAAACAGGTTGCTTTCATATAATTAAAGAAACGTGAATGTGATCGATGTTAGGAAAGCGTCGTCAACTTATTATCGTGACGTAACCTCTTTTTCCCCGTTGCACATTCGTACGCTCAACAGGTATCTTTGTGTATAATTGAAAAGAAATAGGAATAGTTGAGACAAATATAGCGGATGTAAGTTAAAAGAGTTCATGGGACGATTAGACACAAACCGAACGGCCGATACGGTATCCCGTTAGTGATTATCGCATCCTAATAAAACAGTCTTTTCCAAGAACATCGAATGGCTTCAGACTTGATGTTTTAGTTACGTGATATTCCTCAGGAACGCAGCTAAGTGACGTCAGCCGTTCGATGCCACTTTCCTTGAAGAAGGTTGACCTGCGTTAAAAGCTAACCTAACATTAACAGTAACGTTCTGGAACGTGACTCAGCTCACGAGCGCATTGTCCCTACAGTGGTGAGCGTGACTGAAGGTCCTAGGTAGGGCTGTCAGATAGGATCGTTTAGGTAGGACATCCCTCGATTAGTTTGTCTCTTATTTTAACTCGTACATTGTTAGAAATATGATTCTTACGCTTTTTTAACGTTATTGTGGAATTTTTTTATTTTTTTACTATCGAATTAAATTTCGTTTTAGATTACTATGAAAAATATTATTCTAACAGATATCTGTAAATCTAATAGATATCATTTTATGTGAAATTTAGAGTCTAACAATAATTCAACAAAAGAGTATTTGAGACAATCTAATGCAAATTTATTCATTCACGAATAAACGTGCTTACAAATGGATCTTTTATTCATCCATATATAAACGTTCATTGTTAATTGTGAAAATAATAAGCATTATTGCATCCTGTGCATCAAGTTTTTTTTCGAACACAACCTGAAGGAGATTTGTAGTCGAAACTAAGGGTCTGTTCGTATGTAGCGTCGTTTGACTTTGGACGTTTGATTAAAATGACGGACCGATGAAAGGGGGTCACGTTCGCTTCTATTTTTAACCATAACGCTCGTTGGTGGACTTTAATTCAATTCATTAAGGCCACCTACCCGCCGTGATTTCGTGGCACGTGACGCTTCCTGGCCATTTTCGTGCATTCGTCTGGTTACTATCGGAACCCTTTTGTCTTTTATGTTTCATATAAATTGACACGTTGTCGACATATTAATTCACTCTATACTAGTCGATTTTATTCTGTGATTTTCTTACTAGAATAACAGTCTTTACTTTTAATACGAGTTCACCAGACGTTAAAGGGAGAGCTGTCATGAAATATTGGAATATGGAATATTCATGGAAATCCTCTTAATTACAGAGCTTAAAACTTAAATGAGTATCTTATTGTGTATATATATATATACATTTGTTTATCTATTTATTTTATTATATTACACAATAAATATTACATATAAGTTTAATTTCAATGAAATTTGATATTAATTTGACAAAAGTATCAAATGTTCATAGACAAAGAAAGAGAAACTGAAACCCGTCATTTTGAAAGGTTCATGTTGCGGCTTTGTCATTAGTGTTCAGTGTTAACCCTTGCATTGCTTTATTATAGCTATGTACACGATGCGAACAACAATTTTATACCTCGATATACAAAAAATGCATTTTTTAATTTCAATAATGATATCAGATTAAATAACAAATCAAAATTGTCATTCTTTATATATTTCTATTTCTATATTAGTTCTTTACCATTGTCTCAATCTAATAGGGAGAATCAAATTAAGTTGGTAGAATGAGTAGGCAGATAAGGCACAAGTCGGAAGCCATCAGCTACTCTTAATTAAACGTTCACTCGTCTTACGGAAGTCGAAGAACGATATTAAACACCAGTCGTCCCAGAATCGAATGAGCCTTTTTAAACGATATTTCTCAAGTTGAATATTACCGCGTCGAGTGGGTTGCGCGCTACAAACATTAAGCTGCGCGCGCACCATTTGATGACTAATGCGGCTGCCGGTGCAGATCCATCCGGAAAAGAATTAATTCACTATCTCACCTAATTATCTTATCTTTATTTTTTTAACATTATTTGAAGAAAATAGCATGAGTGATTGTTTTATGACGTGAATGTATAGAGCTTAAGAATAAAACGTCGGGGTATAAAGTCGATAATCGAATGCATAAGTAAACGACTACGTCAAAGAGTTGCATTTGCTTATCGTGCTTTAACTTCAAGCAGCAGCTTGTAAACCTTATCGTCGACGTTTGTTGACAAAAAATATCCCAGTGTTTTGTAAATTGGTCGCTCGGAGTACGTTAACAGGCGTCTTCTTTCGGTCATTCATGCATCTTTTGCCATCGTTACTATACAATAACGAGCATACAGATAGGGAAAGACCTTACACTCGATTCTGTTTAATTCAATTTGTAATTATTCCCCGAGATACAAATTTGAAAGGTTTTTTATATTTATGATACTTTAAACTATTGTGAAATTTACAAATGTATTTTTAAATTAAATTAAATAAATTTAAATATTATTATATTATAGAAACGAAATTTTTTATAAATTTTTTATAATATTTTTTTATAAATTTTTTTTATAATTTTTTATAAAAAATCCAATTTGTTGGATTTACAAGAAATATATCTTTGTTTTATGTATATAAATATATAAAATACAATAGAAATAAAACCTTTCGTAATACAATACAATACAAACACGCTCGTTGCTGCATTTTTCAACCATTTTTGGTACATGAAATTGCAGAAATTTCATTCCTTTCCGATATCAAAATTATCAAACAGCAAAAGATACAGGGTAATAAACGCATTGAAATTACCAGATGTCTGAAAACGTAGATACGAAGGATTATATAACCATATTGAGAATTTTTTTTGAGAGTTTTGTCCAACGATTACGTTGTTCGAACACTTGAGTAACGTTTCTAGAAAAAGTTATTCAGAGTTATTGTAACATAGTCAGATGATTTACATGTTTTATCACGTATTATGATTACTATTAATATTCTTCGTAAGTGAATGTATTTGCGCAGGAAAATATCGAGAAGAGAGGCGGAGCAGAACCACGTTATTCTTTTTTGCGCGGTACATTCTGTAAAATCATCGCGATGCATTCGCTAAGTCAACACGTGTGACCTTGCTTTGCACGTGCTTATTTATTTCGATTAAACAGAGGAGCTCCTTTATGATACGTCTTGTAAAACGAATTTGATCGTTTCACCGCCTTCGTTGCTGTTTCTATATCTGATACTTGTCCCTTAAAGGGAAGCTTTCCAAAGTTTTCCAAAAGTTCTGCATGAAACTATCGATGGTTCTCAATTGAAGCGTTTGCGGTAATAAGCAGTTGGCTACAATATTTAAATGTATTTATTGAAAGAAAAAGAAAGATGTAGATTTGATATTTAAAAGTGCAGAAGTTTATCTCTAATATTACTTGACTATGAATTTGTAACGCGTTAAAATGTAGTTTGATTTTGAATTGTTTCTTGTTGGTTCCCACTTCTCACCTAAATTGAGAAACAAAGTTGCCTTCTTATTGCAGCAGTCCCTTTAATCACGTTCAGCGTGGTAGAAATTCTTGATGAAGCTATCGATCGTTCTCGAATCGCATTGGTAAGTGAATTGCAGTATCAGAGGTTGAAAAAAATAAGTTAATCATATTTTGCGACAGCCGAGCGACGCTTCTTATCCAATTTTTTCTTCTTTTTTGCTCGTAGTCCACTCAACTTGCCATATTTCGCTCGAATCTGGTGTCTAATGAAGTTCGATAACTCGACCAGCTGCCACAATCTGCTCATATTTATTCGGACCAGATCACGAGTATATACATAACGACAGTTCTTTATTTCTTCCAAATCCACCTTATTCTTATAACACGGTTTAATCGCCATTTCCTCCCTCCCCCCCTCTCTCTTTCTCTCTGTTTACACATAAAAATTTAATTCCAATTAATTACAATCGTATTGACGTTTCAAGCGAACGAGAACGTGTGAACGTTGCGGAATAAAAGACGATAAGAGAAGCCATCGTCGGTTAAATTTGGTGTATATACCGAATGCAAAAGCTTTCGTTGTACACAAAGTTATCGTTATGCATATTTGACATTGATGATAAAATGGATTATGCTTACATTGGGTTTATACTTGTACGCGTTTATGTATGCCACGATTTATCGCGTTACCACACACGCCTGGCGCAAAGTTAACAAAACAGAGTAGTAAATGATGTCATTCGATGACCGCCAGCTTGCCGCACTTTTTTAACCTGATAATTAAATCAGCTGTTTAAAAATCTGAGTCCATTTACTGTCGTTTTGATTTACGCGTTGATTGAAAAATTAAATTTTGTGGATGATTTTTCTATAGCAAACCCACATTCAGGTAAGACGAACAAATGGGAACGGATGAGCAAGATTTTGCTGTATGATTTATATTTTTACTTCTCGTATTGATTTAACAGATATTTGAGTTTTAAGAGTTCATTAATACAATGCAAACGAACGTTCAGTTTCTCCTTTCTAATTTCCAATTTATAACTAATTGAATGAAAGTTTTACGCCATATGATAGAGAACATAAGATTCTACTATTCTACTATCTTTGCTATTCATTTTTAGAACGTTCATAGTGTAATAATAATTTATTGAAAGCCTTTTTTTTATGTTATATAGAAACATAATTTAGTAGAATAAGAGGTTCCTCGTTATTGTGAATTCTGGTTCACATAGAGCAGTGTTGTAATTTGAAGCGTATAGAATTTCTCTTGTTTTCACACAAGATTTGCAATGCGTTATATTTCATTGGAGATAATGACTTAGAATACTCTATATCGTGCAACTTTGCTAAATTTCAGCAATTTCCTTGATAATTTCAACGAAACATCAATTATACCTATATGAAAATCGTTCAATATATGATTTATTTCGACGATCAATTGAATCGGTATTTCACTGTAATTGTCTACCATTACGTGAAGCGGTTGCGTTATTCAAGAGGCGTTCCTGTAATTCGCTTAATTGGCGCATGCGGAAATGCGGATGCTGAGGAGAATTCACTGTTCCTTGAAATTCAAATAGACGACCCGTTAAGCGGTTTTAAAGCGGATGCATAGCGAAGAACAAAAATGTTGGCCAAATATCGACTTACTAAATTCGACGCGTTAATGTTAGGTTGGCAACTAAGTAATTGCGGACAAAATGACAAAATTTGGTGGTATTGACAAAATCCGCAATCACTTAGTTGCCAACCCAATACGTATTCTCGTTCATCGCTGTATGTTTGAAAAAGAAGATGAATGAAAAAATAGGACAGAGACGCTTGGCGTTACGAAATCTATCAAACAATCGAACGTAGATTTCACTTTTGTGAAAACTGCGATTCTCGGACCAAGAAACTTTTATCTTATATCGAATATCGCGATTCGATAATTTTCTTTGAATACATAGAAGCGTTTCGAAATTGCATTGTCTAAAAATTGGAACGCTGCATATCGTATCGACGTTTATATATAATTCATGTGTAAATATAATTCCCGTTTTTATTTCTTATTTTCTTATTTCAGTCATAGATAAGGAGCAAAGGAGTGATGATGATTCACTAATTGGAAAATGTACAGACCACACGAGAATGTTTCTTTATTCCATCGTGCACGTAACATTGTCAGCTAATCGCGTAGAAACTAAATGGGAAACGTGGAAGAGGAAACGTATTTCTAATGACTCACGAAAGTGTCCAGCCACTTAGCATAGAAAATCTTTATCTGCATATTTAGTTATATAAAACATTTTGAAATGTTAATAGCATTCTAATGAAATGCGACTGTCATGATTATATCGATAAGGTTCTGTTTTGTCGTTCGTTTAATTACCGTGCTTGAACTTTCGAATTCTACGATTCTTATCCTATGTTCGTTACGAAGGTATTTAATAAATACAATTTTGATTGCAGAATTTGTGTCGAAGATAAGTTAAAGTGTTAAAATTGCAAGCGCGAAGGAAAAGTCTAACATTGCCAACTTCAAAAGCCAGAGAAAGATAACGTGCAGTCTTTCCATGCGTTTAAAAATATTTTGCGTTTTAAAAATATATTTCATCGTTTATTTGCGTTCAGTCACGTTCGCTGGAGTAGGTGCACATATACGTTATTACTCGTGAAATGTTCTTCGTAATAGAAATTGGTAATAAAATTAAGTTAAATAAAAAGATTCCAAAATCAAATAATCCAGTTTTGGTATCGTCATGGTCTTTAATGGTCCAATGAGTAAAAGTTAAATTACGCACATATCCTGTCGAAGAGAAACGAGCACCTAAATACTTTCGAACGATAGTCCACACACGATCCTAGAACTTGTCCGTGGCTTTCTATCACGAAATCACTGTTAGATTTGCAAACAAAGAAATTGTACCCGGAAGATATCAAAGACTCGCCGATATCCAGAATAATTGATAATAAATTCCACGTTTTTCTCCGGAAATACAAGATAAATTTTGTATTATGACTGTGTTAAGTCATTCATGTATCGTGTTCTGTAATGACGCAAAACGCTCTATATATGTATATACATGCGTATACGTAGGGAACGTCAAAGCTAACGAACCTTGGCCATCAACCTCCTTGGTAATCGAGTCGATGATTCTTCGACAAATATTATCGCTTCATCGCGTTTTACGTTTCTATAAACACTGTATGAACTAGGATATGTTAGACTTGTTTCCACTTTTACCAGGAAATCCTGTTTCCTTCGTTTTTACTATTAGCGTGCGGGTTTCGATAGAAACATACGATTCAACGCTAAGTATCCTGTTTTCAGACTTTGATACTGTTTCAACGAATGTATCGTGTATCGTGCAAACGAACGTTATTATGTCAACAAATAACTACGCAACAAGGAAATATCGTCTTTAAAGATCGATATAGAGGCACGACTGTTCGTATGTTTAGTAGGCAAGAATGCTTTACCGGCAAAAATATATGAAACAAACTCAATATTTCAGATGGAAAAGAGATCTTTTTATTTAATTTAAGATTAATCGGGAATATTTGAAATTCAACTCGTTGTCTTTCTATCATTTTTATTTTTATGCAATTTGGTATCGTTTTTCAAAAATAATTCTGGCTCATTTGGTAAGGCGATTTGGTATATAATATGGTAAAGCGAAGTGCCATCAAAATTTTCATACCTGCCATACGGATTTATTTCATAATTTTTATTTGTCCTTTTACAGAGTCATGGGTGGAATTGACTTCCGTGCCCGACAGGGTAACACCGTTACCGTTCAGTAGTGGCGGAGAAGAATATTTGCGACTTCTTAGGGAAGCGCAAAGGGATTCTCTGCCTTCGTCCGCTAGGCATTCTTTGGCATCTTCCCGTAAAGGCACGCCGAGAGATAGGTAAAATTATTTACTTTATTACTAGATTGCGGATATTTCTGCCTATTTATATTTTATAATCGCCAGACGCAATGTAATGTAAATTAGAACTGAAGCAAAAATTTCTGTTACAATTTATCGCGAGGCGTTTGAAAGCAACTTCCGAAGATTGATTATTCAAATTTTTCCACTCCAGCCATCAATATCTAATCTAATCTGATGAATACCATTCGATATAGGAATCAAGCAAATTTGTAATTCGATTAAATTTAATCTAAAAACTCCGAAACGTTGCTCAAGATGCCTAAAATTCGTGTTGTTCCTAATATGCTCCGAAACTCTATCGTGTTACGAATTTCTTTTTCTGAGACGACAAATCCCAACAGCCTGCGCTTGGATCCTCGAAAAGGGTCATTAGATCAAGTCTGGTTTATCTTGTTCCTCGTGTACAAGTACGATGCAGCCGAGGAAGAAAGGAAAAAAGAAAAACATGAGTCAGATGCCGGTTCCGAAGAAAGCGAAGGAGAAATCTTTTTCTGGCCAGTTTCTTTGTGCTCGTAGGCGTTGGAACGTCTCAAGGACTATAGGCTGAAAGAGGAAAAGGCAAACAGCCGCGCTTTCATCGTGACTCTGACCTGGCGTACAAACGAATTTTCCAAATCTTTTGTACGATTTTTCTTTGATGTCTGCGACGTTAGAAATTTCCACGTTAAGGCTTTTTAAATGATTTAACAGTATTTTTAGGTTCAGAATGAATACGTGGTGGATTTATATCCGCTTTATAGCCGCGCTACAAATAAAATCAGGAAGTTTCTAATCAAATCATATCTTTGTTAGAAATAAACATACGTTCAAACGTTAGCGTGTTGCTTGTATTCTTAATCTTTACTATTTGCGACGTTTAATTTGAAGTGTGTCGCAAATATTCGATAAGCTCATCTATTATCATTTGTAGTTCCGTGTGAAATATAGAAAAAAAAAACATGATACGATGCGGAGATCGTATAATCGAGAGTGTTTTACATTAGTGTACATCGAATTATATTACCGATAAGAAAATCGAAGTCGAAATGAGCCAAGAAGTTTCTTATTATTTCTCTAATTTTCTATCTGAATAACGCTGTTTGTTGTATTTAATTTTTTCACGTTCAATATTGCGAATACACGACATATTTACTTCAGTAACTTACTTAAAAATCATGAAATAAATTTTTAGTAACATCTCTACTTTAATACTTTAGTAAATCATTAATCAATTAAGCAAAAATATATGTCCATTTTCGGGAAATTTGCTCTAAAATGTTAATCTATTGCACATGAAAATTTATTTTTCGTAACTGATAAAGAAAATTTTTTTCACGGGCTAAACAAAAATTCAATTCTGCAAATTTATGGATCTGGTTTGCTGTTAAAACTTCTTAACCGAAATCTGTTCGATCAAAATCTCGGAGCGCAACAATATTTTGAATGCTCCATAAGTAATAAAAAAATGTGTAAAATTTGTGAAATCTTTTCTTACAGCCCAAAGAGCCCTCCGAACAGTCCGAACACAGAATTATCTACCGAAGATGAGCTCAAAGGAGTCTATATAAATTACTGCTGCAACAAGGTCAGTTTCATAATCGATTTCTAATACCGTGTGCCTGTGTGGTTCACCATCACATAGGATTTTACGTATTCGTATTTCGTTCGTTCAATTTATCAAACTACATTCATCGTGGAATCGAGTCGAGTAGTCTTTATTCAATAGCCAATTATACATCTAAACCTTGTTACGTAATATTCAATATATATCGTTTTAAGAATAATATAGCACGAGCGAAAAGTCACGTAAAAGAGATCGTGTAATTGTTACACCATTTTCTCTATGGCGCATGCCTAAGTGAAGTATGTACTTCGAAATGGAGACCTGTGCAACTGGTTTTATCGAACGAAACAAAACAGGGGCTACACTTTCCATATAAGGTCTACGGATCAACGACTCTTTTAGCGTGCATTGTGGGTCATAGAACACGCGAAGTGCTTTATGCGAGTTCGTGGAAAACCGCGGTGTCTTCGTGTGCGGTGAATACCAAGCCTGTTTCGCATCGACGAAACTGCGAGACGTAGTTGAAGAGTTTAACGAGAAAGTGCTAAAGCCGATGGTTTTGAGAAAACTTACCTCATCTTCGAAAAAGATATATTTATATTTCACTGAATTTCTCAACTATAGAACGCAATATGTATAGACAATTTCAAGCCATTTACATGTTTATTATTTTGTTTGTTCAAATTCTATGTATCTGCCCGATATGAAAACCAATAAAGCTCTATCTAGCGATTAGACAAGCTATATTCAAATCAGCACGATAACTGTAGCGAAGCTCTTTTATTGATGGTTTGTGTGCCGACGACTTATTTATTCACATCGGTAAGGAGTCCTCGTGAAAGAACAGCTAACTACACCTTATCTTTGCTATATTTTTCGAACTACGCGCAACTCGTTGGAAAAACATTGTTAATTGACAGGTATGCTCGCTAATTCGTCCTTGAGGAGGGAAATCAGTGAGGTTATCAGTGAAGTAAGATGGTGGAAAAATACGGCGTCGACGATGAGAATAATGACAAAAACAATCGGTACGAGACAAAGGCAAAATGAGTTAGGTCGATAACGAGTCGCGAGAGGCGAGGATTTTTCATGAGTCAGTTGCCCGACCGCGTTTTTAACGCAAGTTCTCTCCTCCTTTATGTTCCACCGTTTCTCTTTGTAGAGACAAGGTCTTGAAAAGCTAAGCTGTGTTCTCGAGTCTTCTTTGAGAATCCTCGGTTTCTCGATTCAACCGTTTAGATAACGCATTAAAAATAGAATATCTTCAGAAGCTTCTGTTTTCCAGGCTCTGTACGTCTTATCTCCGATGCGACAGTCTTTTTCGTCTCCTGTTGTTCTCCTCGCCGAGTTTCACGATCTCTCAGCGTGTTGATTCGTTCATCTTCGTTTTATTTCTATCAACGATCGTGTTGGCAAGCGATAAAATCAAGGTGAAAGAACGACCTTGATATTCGCAGCGACGAGAAAAATAATAGAAGGAAAGGAAATTGAAGAAAACATGCCTCTGTTGATTGATACTGAGTCGCTGAATCGAGACTCGACAAATTGCGCATTATTCGTAATCATAGGCAAGCGTTTTGCACCTAGTATCGTAATCCACTTACAGATACCCCCAAGGATACCCGGATTCGAGGCACCGGTTATAGTTTCGTACTTTCGCAACTACGTATGTTTCTATGTGCCTCCGTTGGGGACCTTGGCAAACTTTTCATCGTGTCGTTATCGATCCTACTTTGCTTTTAAAGGAGAGACACGAGGAACGCATAGAAAGCATATCGCCAGTTTAACTGGAAGAGTGACGCACGTAAAAAATCGTTGCTTTTGAAATATTCTAAAAAAATCAGTTCTAAAAGCTGTTCTGCCATTTTGGTAGCTGTTATTTGCTGCGTAGATCGAATATGATTTAGGCTGTTATTTCTTTTTTATCTAAATGCGATAATTTCATGAAATTTGTGGGAATTGAAATACGTTATAACACCGTGCTAACTATTTCTTTTTTTTATTTTTAAATTATATAATTTCTTTTTGTGTCTTCAGTTTGAATAGCGAGCTTCTGCAATGCATGCGTTGCTTTTGTATCCATTACTCTTTCGTATCGTGATAGAACAGTAATTATATGTTTATTCAATGATTCAGCGTCTATGCAAAGATCGAGTAATTCATAATTTCCTGTTTTGAAATTTTTGTTGTAAGCGTTCAAACAATTTAATGAGATATTACACGAAACTCTAATATGGAGCGAAGTCAAGTGGAATCAGCCCGATGAACTAAACGCGTAAAAAGTTCCACGGTTTTACCAAAGAAAGAACGCAGAAGTATACCGCTTTGCTGTGCTAGTTCGTTCACCTGAGTTTGTGTTTATTGATGTAACGCGCGTGTTCCGCTGTTACCGCGGACAGATCACGCGATCACGAACGAGCGAATCGGCGGCGTTCTCTACGGTTACGCTTACGTGTCTCATCTTGGGCAGAAACCGGTCCTCTCACGCGGTGTGTATTGCATTCGAGAAACGGGTTCCACTTCACGGTGAGTTAGCGAACGAGAAAAACACGAGGAGTAAGAAGGGAGACACTCGATATACGTAGCCGATGTACGATGCATTACGCTTCTATTGGATTAAGTCGAACAGCCGTTATGCTCATTCCAACCGAGCGCATTCGCGCTGTTCCGTGGAATGCGATAAATACAGGTATATAAGCGAACGATTACGTATTAGAGAAATGCTTAATGATGATCTATCGTATGTAGCGTCGAACAGGTTTCAGCATATTTGACTTGCAATCGAAATAAACGAATAGAAATTTTAAATGACGAATACTTCCAATTATTACGTTATTTTCGTTTTAGAAACAATGTAGGAAAAATTACTTTGTTACAAAGTTAAAAGATATTGCTTTCAAATAATTAGGCATAATAATTAGGTTAGGTTAGGTTTTAAATATTGGGTTCAAATCCCTTTAGTTGCTTTATTAATTTTATTTTAGATATAACATAGGGAAAGAAATAGTATTTACATATGAGGTAAATTCTGACTGTCTCTCTTAAATTACATAACTGCCCATTAAGTAAAATTTCTGAACTCTTTTCGACAAAAATAAAAATTCCTAGAGGATGAAGTTCGATGTTGAAATTCTGTTGCAGAGGATTTATGTTATAATGAAAGCGCTTCGAAAGATTAAAAGTCCCAAGTTTCTTATTAGCACTTCGTTAAGTAAGCTTCCATATATATACATATATTCGATTGTTCGCAAAATAATTGCGTAGAAAGTTAGCATTCGCGAATTCTCAGGAAATATAATACGGAAACTTGACGCGAAAAGGAGAACATGCGATAAAAACTTCTCTAGAATTTGTTACACTTGTGCCTTGTCGGTGTGTCGATGTGTTTTACTTGCAAGTCATTTCCAAGAGAAATTACATTTCCGAACAGTACGATTTTTATCTAACTCTGTCAATTGTTTTTAAAATGAAATTCTAAAAAGTGTAAAATTTCTGTGTAAGTAATTCCATAAAATGGAACAGAATTGTAAGTATTTGTTTAGATATTAATGCCTAACATAAAATAGCAAGTGTTATTTCAACATACCAATCCGGCTGCTGAACCACGCATGTTCCACAGCCGTAGTTTATTTATATTTCTACTCTCGTTTATCGTGCACGAGCAGTATATCCGTTTCGCTTGCTAATAAAAACCATCTTTCTATCCAGTCACCCTGTTTCGCGAAATAACTCTTCTCATGCTATGTTGGAATACCAACAATTTCGTCATGGTTAAACCGAGAATGCAAATTCAAATCTTTATAGTTATAACCAGACGTGATAATCATTTTAAGCCAAATTAAACAAGTTGTATCTACCGTAAGAATTCATTTTTCTAGTTTAAATAACCGTAGTTCTTCTCAATGACATTTTACGTAAGAAATTTAAAAATTATTTATTCTTGGTTTCATCCTCTAAATATTATAATTCTTGCATTCGTTATGTATTCTGCACGATCTTGAATATTTAAATTTCCAACAAATGCACAAGTATCCGCAGTCTGATGGCACCGCATGATATTCGATCGTTCTCCATCGACTTCTAAGGTTTTCGCAGGATAATTTTTAATGGAGGACGAAATTAGATTCCGGTTTGATTCCCAAGAGATTGCCCCGGTTGTCACGATTAATTTCAAGAGAACCATTCCCAAGCTCTGTAAGTCGTTGATCGACTATTTCAGTGACGTTCTTTCTCCAATATTTTCTTGAAATATTCGCAAAAAAACTAACATCGTGTGAGACGAGCTTAGACGAGAGAAGTTTTCTATGTGGTATGCGATACTAAAGAAAAAAAAGGAGAAAAAGAAGAAAACATCGTTAGTGTTAAGGTCGCGAGAGTTGAACGGTAGTTATTGAATTCAGGATTGTGTTTCTCGGATTCTACTACCATTTTGCACGTTCTGTTGGCACGATATATGTACATTAGAAAAAAAGGTAATAAAGTAGATGTTTGATTTCGACGTTCGAAATAAAGCGACTTTCATCGTGTATCTAAAAAAAAGTAGGACGCTCTGTTTTTTTCACGTTGTCGAGGATGAGCCGGATTTTACTCCTCTTAACAATGTTCTAATCGACAGTGGCAAATTAATCCAGATTGCGATATACAGCAGATTAGTCAGCACAAAGGCGATCAATTATAAGAAGGCGATTGGAGAGGAGGGATAAGGACCGTGCCAACTGTCACGTATGCCATCTTGCACGATCGCATAAAATATTGCCACGTATGTGATCCCCGTCACGTTCACGACAACGCATCGGTTATATATCAATGCAAATTATTTCTGATATCTTTTGTGTTTAACGACAAAGAAAAATTGATTTCGATAAACATGCAGCGTTCATTTTGACACCTTGCAAAGATATATGTTCTCGTTGCTGATAAGATCAAATATATACGTTGCCAATAGATGTAAACATCGACTTTCTAAATTTTCTATGGGCCAATATCCACTCGAAGATTATTCAAAGTGATTTGCTGTCGAGAGTTGATTGATAAGCACTTTAAGCTTCATTTGATGTAGACTACGAGCTGGGAGAAGTTAAACGGAAATAGTAATCCTCTCGCGATTTTCAGCTGAATCGACGTTGAATCATTGATCCGAAGATTCACGATAAGTAAATTTTAATATTTAACGCGATCCACCCAAAATCAACTTGTTAGTGGAATTAATCTGTAAAATACACATTGAACTTTTTTCCATGACTACCTGTTGTGTTACATTTAAACGAAGAACTGCTAGCTCGTTCTTATTAGACTCTGAAATTGCACGTAGCATAGTCTCGAGACAGAATAGAATAATGGAGCTATATACAGAAAGCGTAGCTCGTCATTGACCCTCTCGAGCCAGCACTGCAAAGCTACACAGTGAAATGCCGTCGGTAGCTAGGGGTTTCCTCGTTGAATGAATCCGAAACACGCCAGCAGTGGACGTAATTCCCTGTTATTACGTCCGCCAAAGGGAAGTAAGGGACACACCGAAGAAACTTATGGGCAATTGCAACTAGAAAAGACCGAGATAAAGCGTAGATCGCTTTTCAACGTCGCTGGTCAGTGGTTAGTGGTCTGTCTGTAAACCAATCCGAAACCGTTTCGACATAACGTTGCTGCGTAATATCGAATGAATTCCTCGAATTTGGTCGAGCCAACTGCCATACAGAGAGGACACGAAGCACGCGTGGCCTGCTTTTTCTTCGACCGTATCGTACGTTCGTATTGATCCTTTTCCCGTCTCGCACTTGTACATCAATTGTAGTGTCGAAGTTTGATGCGCAGTTGCTTGAATTTTTTTTTTTTTTTAAGTTAGTCTTCATTGTAGATTGAAATTATCAGAAGCTTTACGAGTGGCTACTTGATTAATTTAAATGTAGAAAAAATTAATTTAATTTAATTTTTTTAAATTAAAAAATAAAATTGTTTGTGTTTTATAGTAGTTTACATTATTACTGCGACGTTAAAAATATTATAAACTATTATTTAATTTATATATTTCGATTAATTCGCTCGTGGTCAGCCATGTTTTCCCTTACTTCATAGCTTCAGTAACAAGTCTAATGCCAGTCGCCAATAAAACCCCCATAATATTCAACGTGTTACAGCAGGGGGATCGAAATACATTAATTTACACTCGATATAGTAAGACGTTGAGGATTCTACAAATGCCGGAACAATGAAACAGGATTTTCCGTTTGAATCATGTTCTTAATTTTTAGCGATTAAGTATTTATGTATGCGAGAATGAAATTGGAGAAGCGATGCTCAGCAGGAATATCTTTCGTTGCCACTTCTTTACGAATGACCTGAATACCAAAGAGTATAGCGGCTCATATTCGTCTAAGCAGCACGGGGGCTGCCAGCCACTTATGGATGTAAATAAAATGAAATTTACTTTGGTTCAGTTTATTTTCATATGTATATTATCGTTCATAAATATTTAGGTACCTGATGTAATTTAATAACAAAATTCATTATTATTACACTTTCAAAGCTATGGATTGAAGAACGTTTCCCTACTGTTATTTTTTTTATTACCTTTATTGTACGTTAAGACAAATATAATACAGTTAGTAAAAATACATATCACATACACACATTGAAATAAGAAACAATGCATTGTATATGCCCAAATTTTCAAATTAATGTGTCACCGTATATATCGTAAGTATATACAACTACTATAAAAATACATGCAGTCTTTTATTACGCAAAATCGTTGTCCTGAAGCCCTGAAGTATTATTAGCTATTGGTTGATTCGTCGATCTAGCTCAAGTCATGCGTGGGAAGATAAACAGTTCCGATTGCTTGTGCCATGCGATTATTTCTCGATGAAATCACCCGACTAAGACCCTTTTAAGGTCGTTCCTCGTGAGTCGTAACCTAGTTATAAGTCCTTGGTTCGCTTGCACATTGCAATGTTTATTCCAAGTGCGTTGAACTCGCCAGTTAACCTCGTATTTAATCATTTCTCTATCTGGATCCTATTTTAATCTCTAAAATAGAGTCACTGCGTCGTTTACTAAATTTGGCCCGGTTCACGATAGTTTTATGTCTTGTGAAGTAAATTGTGTTTTTTTTTTTGTGAGGCAATAAAAAGATCAACGCGAAGATTCTGCGTTCTAAATTAGTCCAATAGAAGGACAGAACACTAATACAAGTGATTTAGAAGTATACTACGTGTTCTTAGATTTTTCTGTTAGCACGTTCACGAGAATTCAAAACTATGTGTCTTCAAAAAACAATGTCTTTGAGCGTAAATCTGGTTAGGATGAGTCGCGCTTATTCACATTCAAGATTTATTACGCATTACCTAAAACACTATTTCGAGAAATAGAATAGACGATGCTTAGCGAACTCGTTGACGAACTTGGCAAAACATTTGGATAATTTGGAGTTTGGATCATGGATAATAAACGCAAAATATCTATTATTATCTAGTATTGAAATATCTAGTTTTCGTCGTTGCTGTATGTCTCAATATTTTGTAATTTCATATGACACGTATGCATAAAAAATTTGTGTAGTAAGTGTTTAAATATTTTCATGAGTCACTCTATGTTCGAACAAATTGTGACAATATTTGTCCTACGTTTATTTGAGCGTGCAAATATGGATGTAGATATGGGATGAGCATCTCTTAATTTCAGAAGTCGCATATGTATTTAAATTATCGTATTATATGGGTTAGGTTAGGATATACTATCAATCCGATCGCCGTTAGTCTTGAATTAAAGTACGTTTTTAACTCGAACTAAAGCTAATCTAAACCTAACCTAAATCTATTCCAAACATTAGAAACCTAATATACATTTGTACATGACTTGTCATGTAAAGACGAGCGGGGGACATATGTACATATATATACGGAAAGATTACTGAAAAGAGTATCGTTAATAATATACTTCAAGTCCATAAAAATTCGCGAGGCCACTTTTCTGCATAATTACCGTAACTTATTGCCACAATGAATCATATATAATTATATATTTTGCCACAACATAATTATATCGATAGTAATTCAAGTGTCATCCACTTTATTGCATGATTCATTCGAATGAATGCGCAAATCACTTTCCTTTTTAAAGTAGCTGAATTGTTTACAAACAGTCGCACGCCTTGTTTGATACGCATTATAGTATACATATGTATATCGTAATATAGCGATACGACAGTTGCGCTCGTGACGTGATTGGCTGATTGCCTGGCAAGTTATCCTTGGCTATTCTTCGAGTCATTCACAGATAAGAGATGTATAAGTATTTCACTGAAATGTGAATCGTGACACAAGTACTTCTTCCACTTTTATTTCCCCTTATATGTTTCAGTAATTCTATAATTTTATTTACTCTTGGATAAACATTTTTAATTGAAGCTAAAATTATTCAAGTCCCCGAGTTTTACGATAAGACGACACTTTTGTGCCTTTTTTTACATTGATATTTAATATCGTATCAACTACCAAGTTATTTACGACACTCTGGGGAAAACCGAACATTATATTTAGTAATTTATCGAGCAATTTGGTATTCTTTGGAGGTCTTTTTGTCTTCTAAATTATCTTCGACGTTGTATTTCGGGTAATTTAAAATTAGGTCATACTGTTAGCAGTAAGTCGTATTTTATGAAACAGGTTCTCTCGGCGACAGATACGAATGTATGAATCTGAGAATGTTCTATTCTGTAATATGTGTATGCAGATGATAGTTACTTGATCCCTCAAGGTCTTCTGTCATTCCCGAAAAGGTTCTTATCTTCAGATAAAAATCATCGATAATAGGCAACCATTCTTTAACGCTTGTCGCTGTTTATCCCTTGTTGTTTATTTTCTCGTAGGGTCATTGACAACGATCGTTCGATAAATATAATCTACTTTTTCATTTCCGCGATAATGATTCACTGCGACTGTGAAGCAAAAGTATTTTGATCCGCTTGTGCAAGGAAAGCGTGATTGATTTACAGCGGTTAACGAGTTCTCATACACAGATACAAGTCTGATCTTGGTGATTTTTGAGTTAGACACGTTGCGTAGTGGAAAACTAAACATCTGGCATTATGTTGCTCGTGTGAAGATTCTCGTTTGGTAAACTGATCCTCGGCTTCAATTGACGGTCAACGTAGAAGCCGCGAGTATCTTCAATTTCATCATACGATAGAGGATTCATTTGTCTGTATTGCTTAAACACTTCTAAATCGGATTACCAGGGATTACTGGGACAACTCGTAGTGAAGCCAGATAACGACGCTCTTTTTTCGTACGACCAAAAGATTTAGCAAATCTTTTAAATATCGTTCGTTCCTTTTTCTCTGCGCAGGAAGCCGCTGAGCTTTTGGAGAAGAACACCGATTGGATTTACGAATGGAGCTCGCGTCCAGATCAAGCACCACCGAAGTAAGAAAATATTCTACTTTTGACTCATTGACAGTGCAATGAAATAGCGAAGAATTCAGAATGAACGATTTATCTGTTTATCTTTGAGGTTTCCTGCATTTAAGAGTATGATAAGAAGAATATACGGTTATAAATAATTTCATAAGAAATAAATAATAAATAAAAGTATTAATAAATTAAATAATTTCATAGAAAATACATAGTTTAGATATAGTGATGTTTAAGATGTAAAGCTTGTAGTATTATATTTGATTGCTGACTCGAGTCATTCTCGGGTTACATTGTTAAAGTTACATTGTTAATTAATACTTGAGTGACACGGGACATTCGATCATGCAGCAGGTTGCTTATCGATTCTTTTTTTTTTACTACAGAGACTGGAAGTTCAAGCATCCTCAGGGAGTGAATAAAAAGAAATCTTATAGCATTCGTACGACAAAAGTGGGCAAGGTTGGGTTGTTCTCAAAAGAGGTCCTTTATACTCTTTTTATCACAAACATTCTTTCTGTCTTGGTTGGAGCTGGCCTGGGGTAAGAGAAACTTCCTAAAACATATATCTAGATCTTTTCCCTAAAAGTAAGGATAGATAAATGGAACACTTTTAAAACGATGTACCGTTATTTCAGGGTTTGGTTGTCCAGGCGAGGATCGATAACGTCCAGCGTAACCATTGAATGAAAGAAAAGAACAGTCAGGGGCGCAAGAGTCAGGATTGCTGCGCTAGAGTTTGCAAGAAAACGGAGTAATGGATTGTCGTTTATGTGGAGCCGCTAGAAAGACTGAAATGCCAAGAGATAAAGGGTCGATTGAGCCTAACGAAACACGCAACATATTGTTTCGATTACCACAATTTAATATTAGCACTGTTTATTCTATTCTTCCTTGTCCGAAAAAAACTTAACGGTATACTTATTGAAACGCCGTATTATTGTGCAAAGTGTAAGTCATATGCGATTATATAATTAAACAAGAGAACGATAAAAAAAAGAAAAAGATACAAAGAAAAGAAAAAAAATTATAATATGATTTATATATTTAGTGTTGTTAAGAAGGTGATGAATGTCCATTTTATACCGTTTGTAATGCGTTTCTATCAGTGATAGTCTATAGGTATAGCCTGGGTAGTATTTATCGATAATAATAATTATTAGTCGTTAATTGAACAAAAAATAAAGGTTTGAAAGAGAGAGAGAAAGAGAGAAGAACATAATACAGAATGTTTGCGCAAGAAGAGATTTATCGTTTTATGTATAAAAATGATTCAAGAAAATTAATCTATGAAACAAAAGAAAAAGCAGGGAGGCTTTTTGCAGTGAGAGAACAATGTACACATAGTAACAGTTACACCTCCGTTTAGATTACGAATGCCCCCCGAATGTATTGAGTTTTGTGTTGATACATCGAATACCTTTATTGTTGGGATGAATTCGAAAAAGTGTCTTTTGCCATTTATTTGGGAGCGCAATGTGATAGAAAAAGTAGGCGTTGTATTTAATAAATGGAAATTCATTTTTTTACAAAATTGCAAGCAGCGACTTATAAGTTTTAATAACGTATGATAAGTTGCTTAAGTAATTGAGAAAAGTTAATAATTATCGTCCGATTCTCATACCTTTTGATTTTGTAAAGTTAAGATTCTAAAGATGGTGTATAGGAAAGAGTATAATACAACATATTCTTAGTTTTTAATTATCGATTCGTTACCAATTAAATGCCGAATTGATTATTTGAATACAATCACTTGTTGATTGGTATTTCTTTGATTTTAGGTATGTATAATATGTGTTTTGAATACCTGACGGAAATTTTACACGGCATAAATAATTTGATATTTAACAATAGATACGGATTTTTGAAAAATGATGATAATTAGTAAAAATGATAAAAAAAAAGAATACAAAAATAAGGTAAAGTGTAATATTGTATGATTCGATAAATTCATTTGTAATTGAAGAAGTCGTCTGTAACTTTCGTACTCCAAGATCTTTAGGAGGTTTTGAGTTTTTATTTCATTGAAAGATAAGCATATTATTAATTTATAATTTTATGTGTTAAAGAAAGTTACAATTTTTTCGTATAGTTAATATACGAGTCGCTTTGCGCAATAGCACAATGTGTGATTTGTATTCGACTATTACGAAATAAAAGACTCGATATTAATCGTATCACGTTGACGATTTTCCGATATAACGTTTTTCACAGAATATGATATAAATATACATATGTATTAAGTGTAAGATGCTGTATATTATAAGAATAATACGTAATCAATGTAAGTAGAAATTAGAATTGCAGGTCTTTTGTATTTTCAATATAATTCTATATATTCTACATGCAAATTATTGTTTTCGGAAACCCACAAAACTAAAATTACACAAGCATATGTTATTATCGGTTTTTTTTTTTTAAGTATCTGTCACAATATGTCATCAATTACCCTCCATTCGTTAGGGTTACACCAATCGACTCTAAAAAATGTTACGGCAACAAAAAAAAAAAAAAAAAATAGAAATTCCCCGAAAAAATGAATGTCCAGAAGAAAGCCTTTAATCATTCATAACTTCGCACCATCAACAAAATAATCGTAACGCAATAGCCTCAAACGAATAGCTTTCTCTTGAGTATGACGGATTACGATGATGCGAATGTTAACGAGAAAAACATGAAGATTTTCATCAGAATTCTTCCAGTTGAGAGACCGTGTAAATCGTGCGTGAGAATCGACATCGAACGCAAGGTAATGAAATTCCTCTTCCACCTGAGATATGACTATTCTCTTCGATAATTGGATATTAGAAAGGAACAATTTCTTCCTGACTCGATGCAGAAGGTCTACGTACGGTGTCTACAAGAAATGCAACCAAATAGAATAGCCGTTTCGAAGAAACCAACTTACTGGTGCTTTCAAACAGATGGAATATTTTGTGACTCTTCGCAAGAAGAGGTTTACCATGTTACAACCGAAGACCTCGCGCCAAAGTAAAGAAAGATGTACAGCGGCTCATGAAAGTATTTAGACACTTATCATAGAATCATTTTGTGAATATATTACGTGTTTCATAAAAACGCATAAAAGGTAAAATCCTTATAATATTTGTCGGAGTCAAGTTGGCATTTTGGGGAATTCCATGAACCTTTACTTACTTTACCGTCGCGGATGCAACTAATATTTATCGGTACAAATGGGGGCACTACAAGAGGCTATGAGTAATGGCAATAGGATGGTCGAGATGATGGTAACAACGAATTCAGGTTCGATGACAAATCCATGGTCCACGGGAGGACAAGTATCAACGTAATACTCGATTCGGGTAACTTCTCGATAACTCAATCAGCAATTCGTCCTTACGCAACTTACTAAAGAAAACAATGACATATTATTTCGAATCACTTTTACTGCTTAGTTTGCCCGTTAGGTCCACGTGAACTGTATGCCAAGGTATGGTATGCTGGCCTTAGGAATAGGATGTAGTTCAGCTGGTATTTTACCTGAACTAGCCTTCGAAACTCGACAAGCATGACAGTTCTCAATGAATTTACGAACATATTTCGCCATTCTTAACAGTTTTTTAAGCGTCTTATCCCAACCTAAGTGCATAATTGACTGTTGCGCATGGTTAATAACGGACCACATAAAATCTCTTGGGACAATGGGCAAGGAGAGAGTCCTGCCTTTTCTTTGTATTTTACGATAAAGGGTACCAGATCGTAATTCATACGCATTTGCGACATCTTCCGCGAGCTCTTCATTTTGCAATTTAGTGACGATTTCTGAAATTTGTGGATCCCGACGTTATTCTGTTAAAAGCCAAGCTTCTGAGATTTCGGTCAGATTAATTTCTTTTCCTTGACTTCGTTAATTATATTATGATCAATGTCTATGGGATTCCGCGGAAAGAAATCTACGTGAGCCATTCGTTTACCTTCTCGATACACAATGTCAAAACTAAAGGTTTGTAAGTAAGTATCACCTTATTATTAGATGCCTTCAAGGAATTGCAACCAGTGACAACAAGAAATTCTCTTTCATGTAATTAGTGGCGAAAATGTTTAGCAGCGTTTAACAACTGCTACCATCTTCAGTTCATATGAATGATACTTAGATTCCGCAGGGCTAATCCTTATACTGTAATATTCTATTACTCTATTTTTTCTTCCGTCTTATGCATTAAAATAGCCCCATATCCATCCGAACTAGCGTCTGTATGAAGTTCTATCGGATAGGTCGGGTCAAATACCATTAACACCGGCGCGTCGGTCTAGATAGAAATTATCTTTTGCCTTATTCTTTTCTTGCCTATCCGTCCAAGTTATGTTTTTATTATCGGAAGTAAGTGCGTACAAGGGTTTCATTACCTGCGAAGATTTAGGGACGAATTTTCGGAAATAAAAAGCTAAACCTATGAACTGTCTATGCTGTGTGACGGTCGTTCAGGTAAAGGACTCAAGGTTTGTATTTTACCCGGATTGGGGCGGACTTTTCCGTTATGAATTACATGTCCCAAATAGAGTACCGACGTGTTTGGGAAAGAGCATTTAGAAAAATTAGAAGAAAATTCGGCATTTACGAGGATATTTAATACGGTGTACAATGTTTCTAGAGCTTGATCCATGGAGTAGGCAATGATTAGAACATGGTCCAAATAAACAACAACGTACGAATGACACGTTGGCTGCCATACGTGTTTTCAAAGGAATCTCAAGAATGATCTTTCGTTTTGTTTGTTCTCAACATTAAAATCACCAACCGCTGTTGAATACAATGAAGAAAAGTGTGGTACAGATCACTCCTACCAAATGGTTTCTTATGTCACCACAACCAGAAAAAGGATCAAATGGCACAGAAGACCTGGCATGCGACTACCTCTGGGGATCTCTGTGGCAAACGCTTTGACGGCTTTAAAAAAAATTGCAGCAAGGAAGAAATTAGAATATTCAGAATTATTTGTCTTACACATAGCGAGGCTATTTTGTGTAATATTATGTCAAAACCTTGCTTTGTGTAATATTACGTCAAAACCTTGACTTAAAATTTCACGGTCAATCACGGTATCATATTTTAAAATAACTATCAGTGAGGACATGACGAATTTATTTCTAATGTAAAACCACTAACACCGGCAACGGACAAGAGTTGAGATGTACAAATATTTCTCATTCCTCGCATTACGACTATATCAATCGTTCTTTTGCCAGAAAATCTCAAGACTACGGATTCTTTAATTAGTGAACACTCGGCTCCAAAATCGGGGTAAAATGGACTCACCTGGATGACTTGATCCACCAGTTGATGCTTCCACTATGTAGAAATCGACACTTTTTAGTATTTAGACACTTATCATAGAATCATTTTGTGAATATATTACGTGTTTCATAAAAACGCATAAAAGGTAAAATCCTTATAATATTTAGTCGGAGTCAAGTTGGCATTTTGGGGCGTTCGATGAACTTTACTTACTTTACCGTCGTGGATGTAGCTAATGTTTATTGGTACAAATAGGGGCACTACAAGAGGCTATGAGTAATGGCGATAGGATGGTCGAGATGATGGTGACAACAAATTCAGGTTCGATGACGAATCCACGGTCCACGAGAGGACAAGTATCAACGTAATACTCGATTCGGGTAACTTCTCGATAACTCACTCAATCAGCAATTCGTCCAACTAAGAAACTAACTCACCCGTAGTCCAAAAGAAACTGCCCTTATATACTCCTGTCCCCACTTCTCGGGTCAACCTTTGCGTTAGGTCGAGCGACCGTCTACCTGGACCAGGCCATACACTGCGGGCCAGCCGGACACCAGATGTCCGCTTATCCTTACGACGTACCCTCAATAGTCTTAAGGACCCATCGTAAATCCTACTACTTTGCTAGCTAAGGTCCTTCAGACCCAAGAAATATCTTCTTGCGAATCATTTCTAAAGACTATGGTCTACTACGGCTTGACAAGGGATTGTTAGTTTTTCTCACGTACGATGCTTCCTACTTTTTTTTTTATTTATTTGTTGAAATTACAATCAATTCTCGCGTTGAGAATTTTCAGTAATTTTTCTGGCGTGGCGCAGTGACATGGCTGTTTATTTATAATAAGTTAATACTTATTATAGATAGGTACAATTGATAAGTATTATAAGTAAGTGCATATGCTTAATTTGGATAACTAAATGAATCTAGCGTTTAGGTCTAGCGGGTAGTGCCTCTTCAGCCTGCGAATCTGGTCCGTCGTATCAAGTAGTCCAGTGATTATGGGGTTTCGGTGCTTGTTGAATCTTTTGCTATACCTGTCGCTATATTTTGCTATTTCCTCTTTGACTGTGGGTATCTTGAGGTCGCGATGGATGGTTTCTTGGTAACATACCAAGGTTCGTCTATTAAGGATCTTAGCGTTTTCGATTGGAAGCGTTGTAGTATTTCGATGTTGGAGTTACTTGCTGTTCCCCATAGTTGGATTCCGTAGGTCCAGACAGGTTTTATTACGGTCTTGTAGAGGGTAATTTTATTCTGTATGTTTAGTTTGGAGCGTCGGCCCGTGAGCCAATAGAGTTTTTTTAGTTTGTCCTTTAGTTGCTTCGTTTTATCCTGAGATGTGTTTTTTCCACGTTAGTCTCCTGTCCAGGGTCATGCCCAGGTATCGGACTGAGTCCCTGCTAGGAACTGTTGCATTGTTGATGGTAACCTGGGGGCAGGTTTGGATGCTTCCTACTATCAACTTTCTATCGAGGGCGGCCAAGACCTTCCTAATCCACCTACCCTCGTTTATTCAATCAGAAGCAATGTATACTGCCCTCACTTCCTGATCCAAAATGTCATGATCAAATCCGATGCGATAGACACACCCATCGCTAGCTTTCCTCCGACACAGCATCGTCACTCAACTTTAATTCTTCTACACCGCTAGAAAAGTCAACAACTAAGTACAAATCTAACGCTTGACGTCTAAGTCTAAGCACGAACACTCACTTCCTTTATTAAGTGTCCTCTAGTGCTACATCCATTAACATACGAAGTTAAATTATAAGAGCCTTGCTCTAGCGTGCATATCTATCTTACCTTCGGGCGACAAGTTGTCATCTAGGAATTATATCTACTCAACAGTGTAAATTGACTGTTGGAAATAAAAACTTATAATTCTGTGAATCACCCCTACTAACTGAATCACCCCTATTATCTTAACTGAAATCAGGGGATCGATCAACTCGTGGTGTCGATTGCTATAATCGTAACGGGAATTTACGACTCCCGTTGACGTCTCTCCTCGCGAAAATACACTTTATTTTTAAGGAGAGCCATATAATCATTTCATACCTCTGTCAGGTACACGTCTCTCCCGTGACCGTGGTTACGTCTAGTGACCCGCTATGTCACTTCGAGCCCGAACCCATCGTCATAAAATCAGATTGGAACATTAAAACTATTTCTTATTTTTATTACTTAAATGCAGCTATAGTAAAAGTCTGGACTAGAGTATTGGGGTTTTTCCAACATTCCGGACGGGAAATCCCGATGTTCTTTCATCTCCGACATATTTAATAAGCAAAACAACCTTCTACTTAAACACCATTTTTGTAATTATCTTTTAAAAAAAAGTATGAAATTGCATATAAATTACTAGTTTGATGATCATGATAGTCGTATCATGTATATGTGTCATAAAAGTCTTTTATATAAGATACATTTATTTATTTATTTATTTATTTATATTTTATTTATTTATTTATATTTTTTTATTTTTTTATTTATTTACATTTTACAATTTGTCCAATAGGACATTTGGTAGAATATTATAGCTTAGTGATATAGTAATATAACATGTGGATGGCTACCCCCAGTGGGATACCATCTTCGAATTTGATTGACATATAAGATACATGATACGTTAAAATAATGTTTCCGTTAGTGTTTCAACACTTTCACGAGTCACTGTGTTACCTTCTGGTGAGTGCTGTTCGAGACTTCCGTTATAGATCATCGAGTTAGTAATTTTTCAAACAACGGAAGTCTTAAACGGTATCGATTATAAATAGGAAGTATATATAATATATAGTCGAAGAACCGCAATTTCAGAATTTTAGACGGTGTGAGCTGTATTTTGATGGGCTACGGACAAAGTGGTTCAGGAAAGAGTTTCACCATGAGCGGTCTGAGAAACAACTGGGAAGTACGATTATGTCGAATATTTTGTATTTTCGATTTTAAGGAGCTCTTAACAAAAACAATTCTTCTCAAAGTTCATGACTTTTTACGTAATTTTAAATATGACGAATTTAAAAGAAAGAAATTAAAGATCCTAGAATATTCTTTCTCTTTCCCGAAGAAGAGAAATCTAGACGAGGACCGTTTTTGCTATGAGTTCATCAATTGTGCAAACACAGTGATGACATTCGTTTTCTCAGCACAGAGGCCTGGTCACTCGACTTCTGTCCCGAATGTTCGCTGAAAAAGCGAACAGAACGGAAGTCAGCAAGATAGAGTACCATGTCAGCTTTGTCGAGTTGTACGGGAAAGAGGCGAGAGATTTACTGGTCTCTGACACGGATAACAATAAAGTCAAGATAAACGATCGAGAACCCTTCAAGGTGTTATAAAATATTTTACGAAAAAATGCAACGAGACGTCCGATAGAATTTTAGTGAGAAAAATTCCAGGATATCTCCGTGGTGTGCATGGATAACGAAAAAGAAGGTTTGAAGAGAATTTTCGAAGGGGAAGTCAGAAGATCGATTGCGAAAGAATCGGCTTATCCGGCGTCTCATTTAGCCACGTCTGTGATTACCTTTCACGTGTCTAACACGAGCCTAATTACATCCTGGGGCATTGTAACCACAGCCAAAGTAATTGTTCGACTCGTGATCCGTCTACAAATTTTACGGATTGAGGCACTGAGAATCGTAGAACTTGAAACGTTTGCTCGTTAATCTCGCTTTAAGCTTCGAAAGTCATCGTAGAAGGAAATCGCGATATTATCGATGAAATTTCACTGCATTTGCATTTTTTCATTTTAGATATCAATAAGTTCGATCGAATCCAATTATCCTGTAGTATTGAGATAAAATTTTCGCACGACGTAAACTTTTAATCTGACGATAGTCTTTAATGATTAATTAGGAATTTAATTAAAACGTTAGGTACATATCGTGGAAGCAGCTGGCACAGGAACAGTGGGAAGAAATAATTGTGGGAAACCGGCCGTGGATATAGGTGTGGCGAATTTAATGAAGACTGAGCTCGAGCAATTCTTTTCGTATGTAGGAAGATCAAGATCATCCGTCGTTAACGTAATACGCTCCAGTAATTTGCTGAAGATTTTGGGAAATACTCTTTTGGTCTCTTCCATAATTCGGTAATGAAAATTTCATTTGTATCATAAATTTCAAGCCGCGGTATATAATGTAATTAAAATAGGTTGATATCTCACATTCGGATCACAAGAGAAGATCTTGACATCACATTGTCGACTTTAAAATTCACTGCTAAAATTGCAAGATTAAAACCGGTCAGGATAAAAGAAGATATTAAATATCAATCAGATTTGATAGTGCATAAGCTCCGAGAGGACGTTAATGCGTTGAAGAAGGAACTGATGTTGAACGATATGCTTCTGCATCAAGAAGCATTCATGAATATCTCGAAGGCCCGGATGGAACAGATCAATCGGAGTATTCTTCTATTTTTAAACGGCAAGATTTCGGATTTTACGTTGTTTAGTGTGTCTCAGGCTCAAGTATTGCTAAAGAATATCAAGGATCTATATAACAGGTTGCATGATCTGTGTTATCTATGGGATAATTTTCGGTTCGATTTCTAAATGATTGAATTGTTAGATTAAGCGTCAAGGAAGTTGAAGTTGACAAGTTAAAGGAGACGTACGAGGGTTTAGTGAAAAGTATAGCGGAAGCTACCCCAGCAGAAAGTCTACTTAAGGTTTGATTATGAGATTAATGAGATTGCGAATATTTATGCAACAATTTATAGTTTTTAAATATAACTAAAGAAATGAAAACACACAACACGACAAACACACAAAAACATGATGTGCGCATCTTCACACTTTTTCAAATTTCAAATCCGTAGTCTATTAATAAATGTTTTTTTTATAGCTCATCCGTGCTATGTATATTGAAATACTTACAGGAAATTGAATTATCCGAAGATGAAGTCAGTAAACGGAAACGAGTTAGGAGTTCCGCAGAAGATTTTAAAACTGAAGAAGATACGAAAAAGTTAGAAGAAAGAGTTGGTAGTTTAGATAAATCTAGTAAGCCAACACTTACTCGGCTAATATAATTTTAAAGAATATTCATAAGAAAACTAAAATTTAACGTTGAATAGCGATAGGCGTGACTTTAGGCCCCTACGCAGATGTACTCTCTCCCGACAAAAGTCTGGAATACAGACATTCAGCAATGTCTAAACAAATTCTGAAAATTAATAGCGAGAATATTATGACGGTTAGACTTTATTATACTACATTTCTTCGAACCATTTGAATGTGTCACTAATTTACATATATTGAAAAAAGGTTCGACGTTTATTTGATTCTTTCTTAAAAGAGGAACTAAAATATGCAAAAATGAAGGAAATATTTGATAGAAACGAAAGGACTCTTGCCGTTGTTCGACAAAGATTTACAAACATGGTTGATAAATATTTCCAGGTATATTGCAGTTTACTATCAATGTTTAAACAAATTTTCTCCAAAGATTTGAAATGGTTAATTCTTCGAAATTATTCGTTAGGCAAAGAGAAATTTAGACGATGCACGAGATAAACTTAGCAAACATCAGCAAATTCGACAGATAATGAAATTAGAAAGTCCAGAGGAGATCAAAACAATATATGAAATCGAAAGAACGATCGAGCGAGATATTTCGTGTTATCAAAAAGTGTTAATCAATTTAGAAGAAGAAGTCGATCAAGCTCGTCGTGAAATTGTCACGTTATCCAATCAACATCTTGAAATGAAATCGAAATTGGAATCCGGTTTTCGAGACTATAGCGAAAGAAATGCCTATTTATTGCATTATACTGATAAATCGATGAAAGCATTACTAAAATCTGAGAAAAAATCGTTCGATATGATTCGGCACAAGTTTGACAAGTTTCAACGAGAAATATTGCGTAAAACAGAGGTAAATTTTTCATTCTAAATTCAAATATTTTGTAATTAATACCGTTATTATTTTCAAAAATTTATCTTTTTGAATATTTTATAAATTTTTTAAACTTCCATATTAGGAAACAGAGAAAAGGAAGAAAGCACGACTTGACAATAAAGGGACGTGCGCTAGTACTAATCTGTAGCTAACAAAAATATTATCTTCTTAGCAATAAGTACTAATATTTAATAAATCAATAAACGCATTTTTTAGTAAATTTAAACTTTATTTCGAATTTAAAACGAAAGCGGTAATTTACCGCCAAAATGAACGAATACCATCTATCGATATCATATTGAACTACGTCAGTGATACATACCGACAGAAACAAACTCATTTTTGTCGGTTAAAAGTCACTGTTTACGGTAATCATCAGATTTTCATCGATATTGTGAAAATTACACCATATTAGGAAATTTTCCGTACAGAAGGTAATTTATAATCATTTACTTTAATGCCACATTACGCATAATTTAACAAGTACTACTAAAATCAATTTAATATCTATTTGTCTTCGACTTGATCTATAAGTTTTATTTTTTATATACAGATTATATCAATTAAAACTATCATAATCAATTCAGTACATAGTCTAAAACTTAATAATCACGTGTATATTAACCGTTTCGATACATTTCTATTCAAATACAATTGATTACACGTTGTTATGTACATATAATCACTAGGCATCACAATGTTTCTTAAGATTATAAATTCTAAGATTAATCTAATCATATAAATTAACCAATTTCTATACGACAGAAAAATTTACTATGTTTAGAGGATTAACTTACGAGTAATAGGAAAAGGAACTAAGACACTTTACTAACATCGGTTTGATCTTCATATTCGTGGACCGTTGTTGGCCAAATCGTCTTATCCGACTGTTAGTGTCACGTTACAAAATTGTAAACAGAAATTCAGTTAACCGTTCGACAGCAGACGAAGATAGATTTTGTTAGCTGTCAATTGTTTCAGTTGTGAATAGTGTATGAAACATTCTGAGAAAATCGAAATCTTGTTTTGTATATGTTTAAGTTACTTTCAGTTCAAGTGTAATTTAAAAAGCTTACAATGGAATTTGGGTTTTGTTTAGTTTTATAAAATATTTGACTCTAGGATAAAAACTGTGTGCACTTAGCGCTGGTGTTTAAGAATATTAACGAAAGTTGCCATATCTTACTTGTTAGAATGACAAGTAAAAAGGTAGTAAGTACGCTATATACAGACTGTCACAGTATATCATGGTATAATAGGCGAGGGAGTAATTTTATGTGGAAAACACGTCGGAAATATAGGATAAGTTATCTTCACTGCCCACCGTTTTTAAGAAAATCGAATTTGAAAATTTATCAAGTATACTCGGATTTGACCTGTTCTTCGTTGGACAAGAATAAATAATCGACATGAGGTTATTCTGTGTGTGAGAATTTGAAAAAATCAAATCAAAATCAACTTTGAAAATTTATCAAGTACACGTGTATCAGATAAATTCTTAACTTCTTTTTTCATTATTGTAATTTGCGTGCGTACAATCTATCATGTAATGATAATTAGCTCAGACTATGGTAACTTAAGTTATAATATAATAATATTATGTATCACTATGATATTATTTAATTTATGTATTCTTAACTAAACCTGTTCAAATGTAGTTTTTTAAAAACGATATCTTAGATGGAAAAATTTTATTCTACATTTCTTACCTGTTTCTGCATATAGAATAATCTTTTGTTAATTGTTTACTAGTATCCAGTAATTAATTAACCAAATTTACATATGCTACAAGCGAATATTATACACTATTATAAATAAATTTTCAAATTCGATTTTAATGAAAATGAAGTGCCACATAAACAAATTTTATTCTATATTTTCTACTTATTTTGCCATGCAGTATCGTTTGTCGATTGTATCATGATTATTACTAGGATACCCTATATAAAATCTTTTTCTATCGATTCTTTTACATCGAAAATCAATTTGCGTGTCTGTAGTTATTACGGAAGGAAACATTTCTTGAAAGATTATTAAAGGAAGGAAAAGGATATATCTTTACAATGGAAGAATTGCACGTATGTTTGAAAAGACATTCGTGCGAATACAAGAAGATGCTATTCGTTATAGATCGCTACTCTCGAGTAAGTTTAAGATATAAAATAACGTGCATTCGTGTTACTGGTTTATGATGTCCTTTGAAATAAAATGTATTAATAGTATTAATGAATTACGAATTTTTGTACATTTGTAGAAGATTAAAAAATATAAAGGACGGTACCTGTTATAATATTTACTATAAATAAGATAAGAATAATATAATAAAATGAATAAGCTATTCTTTAACTAAATTCCATTTTTTTAATTTCATTCATAAAAACATGAATTTTTAATTATATTCATAAAAATATTCGCAGTTATTCTAGTTATACTCTAGTTATTAAATAATCCTTGAATACTTCTTAAATTTAGTATAAGACACAATTAAAGGAGAATATGGAGGATTTGATAGTGTACGATAGTGACGTTCTGGATGATAATGATGATGAAGATATAGAAGATGCCGATGAAATGGAATATTTGGACATAGAGATGGGAGGATATGAAAATGAGGAAGATTTTGTAGTCTTCGAAGAATATTTTCACAATTTTGATAGTATTGCATATCGAAGGAATATTCTCGCTAATATGGAAATGTTAATTTTGCGCATGTTAATAATGGATGGATCTCTCACAAATATTTTGTTTTCGATATATTCGAAGTTGAAGATCCTTTTGAAAGATTATTATCAAAGAGTTGAAAAGTTTTTGGAACGAAACAAGACGCTCGTAGAATTCCAGAATAATTCTGAAAAAAAACAACCAATCAAGAGCTTTGAAAAGAAATACAACCAACTGCAGCAGCTTTTACTTAAGATTACCGAGGTATGGTTAAACTATTACAATTTCATCTGTGCTACTACCATTGGTGCTAATCGAACTTTATGATTGTTAAAAATAATTTTTTTGTAATATAGAAGGAAATATTTCTTGTGGAAACTATGGTGCAACCGCGTATGGTTCAGAATAACGGGGAAAACAAAAATAATTAAAACTCGTAACGTGATGTCAGTATATGTATACACATGAAAAAGAATTTAATTATTGCAGTTTTACATTTATATCAGTTCGATGTGTCAAAAATAAATACATTTTGATTAGAACGTAAATTACGTTCTTCATTTTGATTAGTATATATTTTAGACATTTAGAATGTATTTAAAAATTTATTAGGACTAAGTCAAGAAGCAAAGTTCTGTTACAGATGAGTTGCAAAATAGGCGTGATATATAATGCTTTTTCGTGTCTCATGAATCTCCATTATCATTACTATTTTCACTTCACCATTTTCGTGTCAAATGCAATGTTACCGATTCAGTATGGTACATACCGGATCTTATCTGTGTTACTGGCACAGACGAGTTTGCTTCGTCTGTGATGTCAATTTATCCTGTCCTTGGCCAATGGTCAGTAATCAGTGATTCAGTGCACAAACATATTTTCAATCGTACGTGCAGATATCGCAAACACTCCGATAGATGTCTCTAATTTATTTTGTACTTGCGCTATAGATCGTTTAGATCTCTACCGACGTTCGATGTCGGCAGATCGCGCATTTACGATATTTGTTCTCTCTTGCTTCTATTTGTGACATATATGTTAATATTGAAGATGTTTGTTTAAATGCGAAAAAGAGTATTAAACAAAATCTAATTCTTGGTGTCTTTACTGGCGAATGACAAATAATTAATGTAATATTATGTCGACGTTAAATGAATATACTTGTCAACTATCTACGGAGGAGAAAGCGTATATGGCGGCTAATTTGAATGAAACAGACGAAACCAGACCAATTAAAATTGCTGAAATAAGGCAATGGATAACGGAGAATGAAGATTTACACGCACCTACTGGTATTCATCATTCGTTTTAAACATTCACCATTAACTTCTCTTTCTTTTTATTACTTTGCTATTAAGGAAATATGCATTTTATATTTTCATAGATGATTTTTTCATTCTACGTTTCTTGAGGGCATGCAAATTTAATATCGAGAAGACAAAATCTAAATTATGGAATTATTATAAGCAGAGGGCGAATCTTCCAGAATGGTATAGCAACAGAGATCCATTTCTACCAGAGTTGCAAGAACTCTTTGATTTGGGGTAATGTCTATAAAAATATTTAAGTATATTTTTATATATCTTCATTAATGATTTTTACATACTTTTAAATAATATCTAGGAAATTAATATATTTCAATAGCGTCTCGACTTTCTTGAATATTGCTATTTCTAAAAATTAAATATAGTGAAAACAATGCTTAATATTTATGTTATCGATATCTCTAGCCTCTTTGGTCACATTTAGCGTTATAAATTGTGAGTATCTTTTCGTAAGCTCGAGGTTGGGTATAATGCCGATGTTGATACCTTATCTGAGTATGATAAATCGTAACAGTATGATAAATCGACTATTGTTTCAGTTTCAATTCTGCATGTCAGCCATACTTACAACAATGTAATATGTATGTACTTCTAAAATCATTTCTTCGCAATATTTTTTACACGTTCATGTATAACGTTCTAAAGTAATTTCTTTGTAATATTTTTTACACGTACATGTTTAACGTGCGATTTCCATAATATAATTAAAAAATGCACTTTGTATGTAAAAAAATTGTTCCTTTTTAAGCTTAATTTTTCAGGGTGTTTTTGCCTTTAAGAAAATTAGATAACGAAGGCAGAATGGTTGTGATAATACGTGCTGCAGCACATTCTCCTAATAGACACAAAATGTCAGACATGTTGAAGGTATAAAAGACATTGAATATTAGTGATCGTAGAGCGGAATTGCAGTTTGCAAATGAAATAACGAAGTAGTTGCATTTGATAATTTTGTTAAATTCGTAGGTATAATCGCGAACGAAATTTTTGCTTTGTATACAGGAACGAAATCCAAAATTAATTTATTTTGTGAAACAATAAAATAACTTTTCTTTTTTCAGGCATCGTTGATGATTTTGGATCTAGCTTTACGAGACCACGAATCCGTAACGATTCACGGTATAACGGCTATCTTGGATATAAGTGGAATTACATATGAGCATGTATTTCAATTACCACCGAGTGTTATTAAAAATCTAGTTCACGCATGGCAGGGCTGCTATCCTGTTAGAATTTACTCGTTGGATTTTATCAATACTCACAAATTCATAAATACAGTCTTAAACGTTTTCAGAAGCTTTATGACTACAAAGTTGAAACAAAGAGTACATGTTCATGCACGTGATAAATTAAAGTTATACGAAACTTTGCCAGTGAATATGTTGCCAAAGGAATATGGCGGTATGAATGGAACAGTGAAGGAATTAAGTGGTATATTTTATTTGATAAGGTCTTCGTATGTAGGTAGATAAGGTGAATAATAATTGTGCCAGTTTAATTACATTTCAGAGTATTGGAAGCGTACGGTTATAGAGAACGGAGAGTGGTTCGCCGAGCAAGAAAAATACAAATTGACGTTGATTAAGTAACTAGATTGAGACTAATTTGCAATAACGAGGGATTGCACATGCAATTGTTCAGATGGTTAATAAAGAACTACGTGATAGACATCTTGAAATATTTTTTATTTTTTTTGTAAATGATTTTTAAACAGAAAATAGAGAACGGAAAACGGAAATATACAGTGCTTCTGTTCTTTTGTTCTAAAACATGCTTCCTATGTATTCCTTGCAGAATAATTTTATTCAAAGTAACCGTTTCTCTAAAACACGAATAATCAAGAAGATCGATAAAGTATAAAATATAATTGCTATAATTTACATTCTACAATATGGTACATATTTCGTATCTTAGAACCACTAAGCACACTAGCGCATATTAATTATTCTAATTATATATATATATCCATCCGGTAATTATCTCGGTCAAAGTTTGCTTTTATACATTATTTCATATATTCCTCTCGTGGAAACGTATTTCCATTCCACGCTTAGAGAAACGCTTTCTCCGTTTCCCGTTTAACTACACAATTCCTCTTGACGTCAGAAGATAAATAAAACATACATTTAAGTCATGGGCAAGTAAAACTGTCCTATATCTAATTTGCTATTTGTTAACTTAACCACTTACAACAAATTTACGACAAATACCAGGGCACATTGTATTGGATTTAAGTAAAGATCGTCTCATTCATCGCCAAGCAATCTGTACAGCATATTTTCTCTTAATAGGTGAATTTAAACGAGACGATGAATACTTGTGGATATCCATAGTAAAATGCATCGTCGTGCGAATAAATGTTATATTACAGACGTTGAATTAAAAAAGGAAGGATAAAAAGAGAGGATAAAAGAGAAGAAATCCCTAAGGATCAGATATACAGTCATTCGTTCCTGATTCACACGTAAAAGATACCAAGCGCACAAATAGCATCACATATATCTGAAGATTCACGCACAGAGGGTACTACGAGATCGTCTCGAGGAAGCTGTTGAAGTGATCTTTCCTCGCTTCGAGTTTCCACCGACGCGATGGCTGACTGTGGTTGCTCGAGTCGAACCAACGTGTCGTTAGCTTGATTTCTCTCTTTCACGTGGTAATAACGATATGAAAATGCTACGATCAAGTCTTATCCGCGCTTGAGCCTCAGTACCACTATGCTTATCGTGAGGAAGAGGGCTATCCAGACGATGGTTGCGATGAAGCCGAAATAAACATCCGATTCCGACATGGACCAGCCACGTGTCAGCATTGCACGTAGTGATGTCGTTGCCATTGTCAGTGGAAGACACTGAGCTAGGACTCGAAGCAACTTCGGCATACCTTCTATCGGCCAAATCACACCTAAAATTCGGCAAATAAATCAACATTACATATTGGATGTAAATTAATTGATACGATGGTAAATATAAGGGAAGTAGTTTCTTGGAATGAATAAACTGTGGATGTTTATGCATGGAAAATTCGAAGTTCCAAATACAAACAGAATGCACAAAGATGTATAAATATTTAAATTATAGTGCTCGCAATATTTAGTAGGTACATCAATTTTCTAGCAAGGATCTATTTTCTATTATATAACATAAAAATATGAATTTGCACAAATATTCGCAGTCTAGTAACGGTGAATTAATCTTTGATTATTGGGCAGTCAAAGTCCAACATACGTTGATTATTCTTATATATTACAATAATATTCTCGGTTGGGTTAATGTCGCGCAACTGTATGTTTCTTAAATGTACGAACCGAGCATCTTCAAGTGGAACATAATTAAGAATGCGAATAACTTTCACTTTTACTAGCTGACACTTGATCACAATGATCGTTGCTAAATTCGTGTGTTTTTTACATTAAGAAATTTTCTAACGGAAATGTTGTGCTTTTCACTGTGACAAGAGGTTCCGCAGTTCGAAAAAAACATTTCATTGCATCATTGACTATATCTTTTTACTTTACTTGTTTTTATCTTGTGCATTACATGCTTTCAATTTATATAACATACGTACCGCTTAATAGAAGCGTTGGATAGAAACTACCCAAAGCCAGCTGGATTGCATTCCTTTCAAGTTCGCAAATCGCTGAAATTACAAACCCTAGAAACAAGAAGAAAAACATAAATGAATCTTTCCTCTAATTTGTTCCGTTAACTTATCTTAAGGAAAAGTCGATCAACATGTTTCGTCAGACAGACGATGAAATAGAAAATGAAATACAAGAACGATTTTAGGATGTGAATAATCCTCTCAGGCTAGGTTGTATAAACTTACTTCTATTTGAGCAAATAGCGAACAAAATTTGTACAAATTTATCTTTAACCCTCGTCTAGTAGAGGTTGAATCATTGTCATAAATATCGAATATTTTATTTTAATAATATGATACTTGTAGAAAGTAATAAATCTTGGAATGAAATGTCTGCACGAGTCAGCATTAATTCAGCTCTTGTTACCTAATGGTTGATCGTTGTACACAGAAATTTCAAGAATCAATTATGGATTTTGAACTTACCGAAGCACATGCCACAAAGGCCCTGAAGAATCGTCAATACGATCACCCAGCCGAGTTGTCCTTGACATTCAACATCAAAGACAGCGAGCATGAAGATGAGTACTAATGCAGTTTGTCCGCACATCACCACGAATTGTGTAATCACATGAGAGAAAAGAACCTCTGCCGGTGTAACTCCAGCTACCCAGCTTCTATCCAAAAGACCCTCCATTCTCTCGATGATCAAAACAGAAGAAGTGAGAGCCACAGCCAAGAAGAAGACAATACTGCAAGAAAAGCATTCTGACGATGATCTTCATGATAAAATTAACAACGTGGTATATTGATTTTTACTCACGTTAAAATTACTCCTGGTGCTACGAAATCGGTGAAACTGGGCTCTTTAGAGCCATAAATTGGATCCTTAAACTGAATCGGTACGTCGCCTAGCTTTGTGTTCTGTTTGCAGGCTGATAGAAGATCTTGGGCAAAGTCTCTGTACGAATATTGAAATTCTCTGGCTAACATCAAACCTATTTGTTGATCTGCAATAATAAATCGTAGTAATTGGTTACGTCTTAAAATTTGGAGAAATAGAGCGATATGCAAAAGTTTCTGGCTAGCTATATTTTTCATTTTGTATTTCAGAAGCGATATATTCAAGAGAATTGTGATTAATACTAAATTCACATTGATATAAAATATAGCTCTTGAAACACGAATAGTGCTGCATATTGTTCTAATGACTCGAAAACTTACTGGACATATCCAGCCAGACTCTGATCTCGCTTTGATCTAACGTCTCCTCGTCAGCTTCTCTTCCCAAGGCCATTCTCGCAACAAGAGCGTCGGTGAAGTTCTCTGTAAAATACAGAGTTCCCCAAGCGTCTCCATCGCGAACTGCATCTCTGGCTGATTCCGGATCAGGATAATATTTCTAAAACATAAATGTTCCTTTTAGTAACTGCAAATTAAAACTACAAAGTCACTCTCTATTATATATATATACATATATATATATCTTACTATAGTTATCATATCTTCGTCCAGAAATTTTAGATATCGACAACTAAGATGCGAAAAGTTACAATCCTCCGTTGTCGGACAAGATTCGTTTCCATAGACCATTTCGTGATTGACTATCGCTATTTTCAAATCTTTTGGATCCCTACCAATTGCTAAACAAAATAGGACTACTTGCATTACTGGCAGCGCAAAAATGAACAGCATCACTCTGTGAATATAAAAGACAATTTTATTATCTTCATCTAACAAAGAGCAGAATATAGCGTTGTCTTTATCCCATGTAACGCAAGAAAAACTTACCCCACATTTCTCCACATACGCAAAAAGTTCTTCTGCAATAACGCTTTCATTTTGCCACTGTTCGTTATACCGTAGCACTCCCTTATGTCAGAGCAATCGTTAATAAACGACGAGTTCTTCATTGCGGATAGCGGCCTTCCGTTTATCTATTTCATAGAAAGAAAGAAGACACGCGATTCAAGGAAGTTCTAGAGATTTGCTTCAAATATCGTAGATACTGCAGACAAGCAGAAGTGCTCTTACATCGTAGTGGTTTCCGATACCATTCGTCGAGTCATGAATGAGGACCTCTTTACTTTGGTGGAAGTTTAAGCCAACGACGCCTGACTCTTCCGTCACGTACACCGGTTCGTTCTTCTTGCCCCAGTTCAGAGATGCCTGCAAATACGTGGTCAAGATTAATTCTTTGCGTTTTCCGTGAAATTTGAAGGTCTTTGTTTTAAGAAATATAATATCTTTTTTCGTATAGCAAATATTTTAGGTGATATCATGAATAATATTTTAGTAACGTACGATCTCGTTTTTCTTACCAGACTAATATTATTCGTGATATTTAATTCTGCTGGTGGTTGGCTGTTCTGTCCTTCCTGTCGCGATAGTTTCAGGAAAGCTTCTTCGAGAGAAGTGCAGTTGAACATTGTGAGGAGAGCCCTGGGTGATTCCTCGGCTAGCAAGCGACCGCTCCTCATCAATCCGATCTGTTGACAGAGAATTTTTACAGATACTTGTATGACTTTGCCTCCTCTTCGAACAAAGTCGAATTTCCTCGAAATGCATAAGTCGTTTGCAATTTTTAATAACAGAGTCTGTGCATTCTCAGAAAATTCGAATATGCAAAAATGTACAAAATTTGTAACGTACGATTTATCAACCGATCATTGTTATTTTTATTTATTATCCAATGTGTTTTTGAAATCTGCCTTATCTCCCGCTTTACCCGCGTTCCTTGGTCTTACTCTGTTTAACGCCATCTGTCTTTTCCTTACTTTATTTGCCGCGCTTTTGCCTTCCCAACCTCTTCTCCTCTAGTTTTTCTAATTCTTACCTCTCTCTCGTTCCTGACTTCTTTTCGCTTTTCTTTCACTTTTTCCTCGTATTCTCATCCTTTATTTTCCCTTCTTCGCGTCACTTTGTGCTTCCTTCTCCTTTTTCCCTTCGCACTTCCCTTTTTCCACAAAGCTCTCCGTCCGCGTGTCACCCTCGCCCCGAACCAAACCGAAAGTCTATTTTTATTTATTATATTTTATACTTGGTAATCGCAGCGTTTCGATTGAATTTTGTTTTAAGGTGAAGCCAAAGAGAGTTACGTAAAACAGCGACAAAAGTCTTAGGACTTGCTATAATTATCATTGCAAATGATTTCATTGAAATTCTTTATTCGAACAGCGGGAATAGGATATTTTATATTGAACTTTGGCAAATCTTGATGGATATTTCTTCTTTGCATAAATTATAAACGAAGTGATGTAGCTATCTGTTTGAAAATGTAATACGAGAATTTTTAACGATGCCGAGAATTAGCGATCAAAGGATGTCAAAAGCAAATAGGCTTGTAATTTACATAATGTTCAAACGAATCGGCTATTAATTAAGCTATTAATTAAGTAGCCATTGGGTAGACATCGTACTACATCAATCTTTTCTTTATCCTTATAGAAATAATTGCGAAATTTTTTAAGAATACACGAGCTATAAAGCGCCAACTATAAAATTCAACGTACAAGAATTTTGCGGAAATTAATTTCAAATTACACTCTCAAGTTTCCAAAGCATCTTTCCCGCTTTCCGCGAGTTTCTTCTTTCCCTTCAATTTGTTGAGAAATGTCAGGTTGGCATGATCGCTAGTTACTAAGCTAAGTTGGTACGACTTCTAACGACGCTTTTTTGTCTTAGAAGTCGACCACGTGTTAATTGACCGAGTGTATTCTGTGTGTTAAGACGTGTTGTACGAGGCGGAAAAATATATTGGAGAAAATCGAATCTGCGTGTATCGATTAATTGATAACCCCAAACCCATATCAATTAACACGATTTGCTCGATTTCTAATAATTTGTAGCAGAAATTTATAAAATTTTACTAGTTTAGGTTTCTGCAAAATTTTCCTCTCTCCTTTTTTCACTTAAAAATGTCGTCACTTAAAGATCGTCGAAAGGAAACCAGAAGATTGCGCAATTTTAATATGCGATCATTATCGTAATCGTCGGACGATTTTGTTTGGCAACGACTCCAGTTGCATTGCGATTTGTATTCCCACGTATGCACCGATATTGTGCTCCGAATATTTTTATTACGTAGCAACGATCGTATTACGTAAGTTTTGACGTACAGTGTGTGCCTGTCGGGCCTCCTCGATGTAGTGTGTGGTTATGATGACGGTCTTGAAACCATCCTTCGTGATTTGGACCAAGTGGTTCCAGATGCTGTAACAGAGAACACGTAGTAGTCGCAAGAATCATAATACGTGACACGAATACAAAGGAATTAGCGATCGATTCGTTTTATAGGATCTTAATGGCGGAAGCTATTTTCTAAAAACCAACTTCTGCGCTCTTCTGCTATCAGAAGAATATCAATTACTTAACGCTTAACGCTCCAAGTGTGTCTCTACTCCAAATATATTTTTGGGTCGTTATCGGTAATTGTTTACGAATAAAAAATAATAATACTAATAAAATAATAATAATAATACTCCTCAGTGAGTACTGTGAGACCTGTGAACGCAGAAATTCGGTTTACACCCCCAATGAATGTTTTCAAAAATTCCACGCATTACTCAAATATAATTAACATAAATATCGCGATCAAAATTATATTACTTCCGAGATGAATAAATAAGATCGTCTCGAATGACTTTAATATTATTATTTACACGTCATTGCAGTATTTAAAATCGGACACTTAAGAACTTGCAAGTCGAAGTACGATGAGAATAAGTTGGAGTTGCCGGAGGATATTCGCAATTAAAAATCGGAGCGTTAACTAATTATCCGATAATTAGTTTATCCATTTACAAATACAAGCAATTATCCGATAGTTTATTTAATTACGACTATAAGCGATCGTTTGATAATTACTTTATCTAATCGCAATTACATCGTTATTCGCTTTTCTTCGTTCCATTATGTTACGTTAGAAAATGATCGACGTTCGCTTCATCGAAGAAGCAAAGGAAACTTTCGATGAGTTGGACTAAATTTCAGCGTACGTTTTAGCAAGCCACCAGAGAGAGAGAACTAATTCGCCGATTAATCAAGCTACTACGTTCCTATGAGAAAGCGCGGAAGAGGATCTCTTCTCTGTCGTTCGTTACACACGAGCGCTTGAATTTCGAGAAACGATCGCGAAGAGCTCGTAAATGCCAGTGATGACGAGTATTCCTGTTGATCCAGGGAAACGACATTCGCCTTGCAGCCGAGCATAATCGCTTTGCGAACTTTCTCGCCGCTAATTAGTCCTTCTATTTGTCGTCGTTTGCTGTTCTACTGGAAAAAGAACAGGCAGATTGGACGGAACTATCGGAAGATGCGAGCAACGCCAACGTTCACGGTAGTTGGCCGAGGTCTTTTTCTCTAAACGAGGTAGTTGAACGACGCATCTGCTGGAAATTTACGAGGATCTTGGTCGAACTTTAAGCTTCCGCGAAAGATTTGCTCGCACAGGGACGAGGTACGATAAATTGTGACGACAGCAGAGAAGATTTAGTCGACGTGGTGCGTCGATAAGTTTCAGTTTCTATCAACAGACCAATCATCTGGTTTTTGTTTAAATAAATGCTCTGCCTTAAACGTTGGCTCGTCGAAATAAAATTACGTATTTTTGTTAATCGTTGTAGATACGTAGTTTCGTTTGTCCAAATTCGTAAGAGTTCGAAGTTGGCTGTAGAATACAAATTTTCCATTAAGATTAAAAATTTGTATCTACGATCGTCTCTATCTTTCTGAGCAGAACGAATCATTCGTAAATCTTCGATGCTATTATGCGTGAAAAATTCCATGTAATCTGTGTCGTCGCAATGTGCAGGAAAGCGGTCGATTATGCTTCGTTTCAATTTCCTATTTTTTTTAACAGATTAGCAACATTATTAAGTTGATTATGCTCGTATGTACATAGATTGCGAAATTTTTGGAGTTACGACACGTGAAAGCCTCGAAGTAGATTAACACGTTCCCCCCGTTTCAGCGTTTTGATCGTAAATAAATTCTACCTGATGTAAATAAGTTGTCTCTTATAAGTATTTGGACACTGCGGGCAATTTATATCAATTTATGTAAATATACCATATGTATATATGATATGTAAATTTACCAGTGCTCAAACGAATGATGAATTATTAATTAGAAGCAATATTTACACTCTTCCGAGAGAGAAAAGTTTCTCGAGTAAGAAAACATTTCCATAAGCTATAGCAATTACGACTCTAATTTTGTTATAGCATTTTGACTTTCGACAACAAATTTAATCAACTGTCGTATAACGTTGCACCTAGCTACGATCACTCGGACGAAGAAAATCGTTGCGCTACGACTTATCCGCGATTTTCTAATTAAAATTCATCTTGTCAGGGACAACTAATTGCCTGGATACGTTCGATTCTTAAAGATATCGGTTCTTAAAACTACGTACGTAGCTGTGACGATTATGAAAAATAAACGCATTATCGTTTCACTGGATCGTAATGTCATAACCGGAGCAAAGTTTGTGAGAAGCGTTCGGCTACGTCCGAACGATAGCGTAATTTTACAGCGAAATTTTACAACGAAAGTGAATCCTTTCAGCCCGGGGCTAACAAGATCATGCAACATAGTTTCACGTATATGAAAGTATATCGAGCATCGTAAAATATCGCTGAGAATGTAAATTACGAATATGGTCGATGTTGGTGAGAGTGGTGGTCGGTAGTAAAACGGAGCCAGTGTACTTTTCCACGTTCTTAGCGATGGTAATTGTAAAGTGGCCTGTCACCGCCATTTCATAACGCGAACGAAATTCGTTTGCCTGGACGGAATCGTTTCTCTGCTCTTTAATGTTCCTTTCTGGATATTTATCGCTACAGCCGACGGCTTCTTGGCAGACCATGACGCGCCGTGAATTTTCCTCGTTAACTCAGCGAGGACTTGAGCAGCGAGACAACGTATAAAAGTTGCTTGAACGTAACATTGTGCGAAAAACATAAGTACGATGCTTTATACGATAGTTTATCGAGACAGAAAGATATATTAGAATAGTAGATATTTTAGGGAAGTAGACTGCACGAATCGGAATCGATTAAAAATTGTTTAAAATCTATTTATTTATATATTTATCAATTGACTATGATTCTAATAATTTGCTGTTGTTTAATAACAATTATTACCACGAGTTAGTTTATCACAGTGGCAGAAACGCTTAAATTTCTTTAACCCATTGATGCAACATTTTATTTGTCATCTCTTTTAGTCGGTTAACATTGTCGAATTGTATCGAATTCACATTGCACTCACGAGAGAGAATGTCGAGAACGCGTGGAATATATTTCACGTTGCTACTTCTTCTTCCAGCCAAGTCGAACAATTTTACGAAATTCGAAGAAATTGAATCTGCATGGCTGTGAGAAACTATCTTTTTCGAATTACACGAACCCCTTTTGTACGTCCAATTTGCGTAACGAGCTTCTCTGACGCAACTATCGTTCTATATTAAATTTAAACTCCAAAGCGGAGAATTATCCTAGAAAACGGTACAGAAAAATTCACGCGTATTTAGATTAATCCTTTTAAATTAATCCTTTGCAAATCGTTACGCATTAATAGAAATTTTCGTTCGGCTGAATATTGTACGCGGTTTAAGAAGCGTAATCTCCCGAGAGAACAGATATTTAAGGAGATTGCGTGGAAATTAGTTCCAGGGGCGTTCATGTTTCCCGTGGCAATTGGCACGTGGAAACAAAAGGTCGTTCAGATGCAAAAGTCTGCGTTCAGTCACCTCTGCTTCTAATTTCGGCCAGGCAAATGGTACTTTCACTTAAAAGTGAATCTTAGAAGCGTATCTGGCAACGTTATAGCTCTCCTGTTACATTCTATTTACTCTTGCTATTTTATACTAATCGACGAGGATAACATTCCTGTTTATTCCCTGATCTTTCTACGCATTTCGACCTTCAAAGACCTTTTACGTTTGGAGAATTCCCAGACACGCGAATCTGGTTTTACCGCGTATCGCCTGACTTTTATTCGTCATTGGGTCTTTGGCCTCGGATATCTTTCGGTTGAAAGCTCGATTTAGCGATTGGAAGATTTTTACGAATTCGTTTTCACGAAACTGAATGCGCACTGTGTGCAAAAATATTTTTAACACGAATTTGATATATCTGAATGTAATATTATACATGTTTACGTATTTAATATATATATGTCGGATTAGGGTTGGAATTTTGGGGGCGTTCGATGAACCTTTACTCAATTTACCATAGCTAATGTTTATTGGTACGAATGTGAACGCTACAAGAGGCTATGAGTAATAGCGGCGATAGGATGGTCGAGATGCTGGTGACAACGAATTCAGGTTCGATGACGAATCCACGGTCCACGGGAGGACGAGTATTAACGTAATACACGATTCGGGTAACTTCTCGATAACTCAATCAGCAATTCGTCCAACAACTAACTAACTAACTAACTAACTCGTAATCCAAATGAAACTGCCTTTACATATTCCTGTCCCCACCTCTCGGGTCAATCTTTGTTTTTAAGGAGAGCCATGTAATCATTCCATACCTCTGTCAGGTACACGTCCCTCTCGTGACCGTGGCTACGTCCAGTGACCTCGCTATGTCACTTCGAGCCCGAACCCGTCGTCATAAAGCCAGATTGGAACATTAAAACTATTTCTTATTTTTATTACTGAAGTGTAGCTATAGTAAAAGTCTGGACTAGGGTATTGGGGTTTTTTCCAACATTCCAGACGGGAATCCCGATGTTCTTTCATCTCCGACATATAAATATTTAAAACTCTCTATAATCTGTATCTGATAGGTAAAACGATTTTCTATGGAAGTTGTACCTTTTGAATTACATTCTCAAAAATATGAACTTGTACAAAGATCAGCAGTGCGTAGATTACGCGCAATCACCTCAACGACCTCCTACTGTACCTTATGGTAGTGATTACTATAGCAGTACTCAGAATGGATATATTAGGTCATCCCATAAGTTCGTGCCGATTTGTGTGTATACATTTCATGTGTCGATTTATAAACATACGGCGATAAGGGACCAATGCACTTGAGCTTAGCTGATCGAGAACAGGCTAGAGCAGATTTTCGTGGGTATAAGATCGTAATATAGTGAACACAGTGACTTTTAACGGTAAAAAATCATGAGTGAAATGCGTATCCAGTTTCGACATCTCGTGTTATATGAATTTCGGAAAGGAAGTTCTGTAACAAGTGCCACGAAAAACATATGTGCTGTTTACGGAGAAAATGCGCTTTCATCTCGCACCTGTAGGAAGTGGTTCCAGCGTTTTAGAGCTGGGAATTTCTGTTTAGAAGACGAGGAACGCTCCGGGCGTCCTCCTCGGACAGACGAAGATAAAATTCGGGATCTTGTTGAAAAATCACAAAGTTTGACAGTTCAAGAGATGTCAAATGTTCTGAAAATACCTCAGACAACGATTCATAGGTGTTTAAAAAAATAACATATATAACCGCTCGAAAAACGGCACGAACTTATGGGATCACCTAATACAAAACCTGTGAGGCGAGCCTTGGCTATTGGATTTGATTGGAATTCACAAATACGCGATGTACTTGATCCCGTTACTGATACAGATTATAAAATAATCGTCTAAGTATAGTTTCACTATAACGGTATTCGGAACGAGCGTTCAAATCCTGCGAAGCGAACCTCGATTGTCGGATTCTTGTTCCCGCTACTGATATAAATTATGGACTTGCGAAAGCCCTGTCGTTCGAACGAACAGAACCACTCAAATACAACATACTCTCTCGATATACGCTGAGAGGAACGAGTTTTTGATGGACGTCTTCTTCCGATTTAGCTTGTACGTCGTCAGACACTCACCTTTGTCGCAAAAGTGGATCCACACCTACTGTTGGCTCATCGAGGATCAAGAGCTCCGGGTCGTGCATCAGAGCAACCGCGAAGGATACTCGACGCTGTTGGCCACCGCTGCAATCAGAAAACAATTCCGTCGTTGGCAAATGGAAAGTTGGACGATTTCACAAGTGTCCACTTTAGACGTAAGGAAAATGAAAGAACTCGTTGAACCGATCCGAAACTGACGACGCATCGTGTGCGTCGTGTACAGGAATTATTCGTATTTGCATTGTTATTATCGGCAAGCAAGTCGTAGAAGCAGCCGGAGAAACGAGAGTATGAAATAATGTCGAAGAGATGGTGTCAGCATCCAGGCGAAGAGAAAAGAATCGGTAGTTTACAAGGAGGATTACACAGGATAATGCGGTTCTATTGAATAAATTCATTACAAGCTTCTTCCAAATTGATAGATTACCTCGATCGACTCTAGTCAAGTTCTTTTGATTCAAATCGACGATATTTAGAAACGATCAACGTTTCTATTAAGCATCGTCGATCAGGTGCTTTGGCGCTAAAATTTCAAAGATTCCAGAAAACCAAGCTAGTCGTTTAGATAATCGTTTCGATCCGGGAATAGCCGATGTATCGATTGAAATTAATTACACTTACCTGAGATTCTTCACCAATCGGTTCTGCGTGGGTAGATCGAGAAATTGCAAAAGGAATCGAAGTCTCTCTTGAATCTCCTCGGTGCACATGCCGAATATCCAACCAAAGTACATCATGGTTTCTCGAATACTGAATTCACCGTAGAGAGCAATCTCCTGTGGCATATAGCCGACTCTTCTTCCAGGAACTCCTGATCCTTTGGTGCCAGGTTTACCACCGAGAACCCATATCTCTCCGGCGTTCAATTTTCTTCGACCAACGATGCAAGAGAGCAGCGTGGTTTTCCCGCATCCACTGGCACCGAGGAGTCCGTAACTGATTCGGAGAAACAGGACGACGAAAGGTATAAATTAGGACCAGATCAAAGGAAAAATCCATATCAAGACTTCAAAACGAAAAATTGGGCGAACGAGAAAATTCTGTTATATCGCGTTACACAGTGGCGAGTTCGATAAGTTTTTTCGTACAGGTCTATAGGAAGCTTGAAAATGGAAACGTGCGTGAGATGTATATAATACGAAGAAATATGTAATATACGCAAATTATAGTTCATTGCGTAAACATCCGCATTCTAATTACGATAAAAAAACGCGTTTTATTTGTTTTTTAGTTCTTTACACGAGTTCAGCCAATAGCAAAGTCATTCGAAGATTCTCGTTTCTTGGAATCACCACAAAAACCTGCGCTTATCTGTTTCGCAAACAGATCGATTTGCTATGAGCAGGCGTGTCATTGGAAGAGTCGCTAACGCGTACAGTACGGCTCTGTCTAATGGCGAGATCGGCGTGACGATTTCTTAGGCGAGTTGGTTCGCGTAATCGGCCGTCAGTTACGTGCTTTCTTGGCATAAAGGCCGATATTCGTAATAGTAGCCAAGATAATGGCCAGCGTGCGTAATGAAATTACGCAACGACGATTTCGCGAATTTGTTTTATCCCGGAAACTTTGAACTCGATTAGAAATTCTCGCCCGAGTTTCCGTATACAAATAGAATTCTCTACTGGAGCGGAACCAATTTTACACAGAAGAGAACGGCACGAGGAACGTCGAACGTTAACGAGAGATGGTCACGTTCCGTTGATTATCTTTGGCCGTTGCTTTCTAAGAAAGCTGCCTTTCGTTTAAGATTCTTCTCTAACAAATTCGTTCCTCGTTATGTCGTGCTGTCAGAATTTTTGCGAAAAATTTGCTCTGTCGATCGTCCAACTTTTCTTCATCGATCTGGAGAAGAAAATGTAGAAAATAGCCAGATGCAACTGGGTTTATCGTTCGATAACTCAGTCAATAACTCGTAAACTGTGTATAGTGACGCGAACTGCGAATAGAAGCAATTTTATAGTTTATATATTCATAAATCGCGATATGAAATTCTATGAGTCGAGGTTGCACTGATTTCGTCACAGTTGCAGCAATTAACGCAATCAAGGATTACCTGTTACTAGTCTTTTTTTGCAGAGTTTCTCAGCTCGATGAATAAATAATTCAATATCATATGGTACGTCGAGTGTGGAAAAGATTTTCTAATATCGATAAGTTCTAGCTATTGGTCGTAGTATCCCGATCGCTTTCACCGACAATTCAAACCGACAATTACGCCTTTAGGAAATCAGATCGACTTTGAATGCGTAGGCAGATAAGAACGAAAGCTTATTGTTCGGTGAAATTATTTGTAAAATTGCCACGATCGTTTACAGGTGTACGCTGTAATTTCGAGGAAGCGATCCAAGTTCCAAGTGAATTTTTTAAAAGATCAGATACTTTTTTTTTACTCTTACTTACATGGATCCCTTGGGTACGGTCATGTTGAGATTTTGCAGGATGTGGTTTGGATTTTTACTGTTTCCGTAACTTTTGAAGGCGTTTCTTACGCTCACTGCTTGCTGTCGGTTCCACGCCGGATTGTTCAAGCCTGGCGTGGCCAATGCCGGATTCGGTGGTATCGTCATGTCCACGCTGGTGTCTGTATTGTTCTGCATATTGTTCGCGTTTATTAGACCACCGTCACCTCCCGCTGTTGCGTCACTGAAATAAAAAGAAGACAAAATTTTTGATGATTTACATATTGCAGCATACATTTTTTTTGACTTATTTATTTTATTATTTATTTATCATACTCTCGCTTTCCAGTTTGACCAATGACATATAATTGAGACCAACGTAACGATAAATTAAACATAATACAAAGTTTCACTTTGCTTGGACAAACATAAACGATAAATCAAAAATATCTTTCGGCAAAGCAAAGTTCCTCCAACTTTCTATTCTCAACATTTCTTGTATTTCTATATCGTATTTCTGTATATCTTCTAAATTTACGGTAACGATTCCTTGATTATTTTCAATATTTTCATGTCCGTTTAGATTTTCTGCATTCGAAGAAACAAATTAATCGTTCATAATGATGCAAGTAACGCAGGTGAAAAAGTATGTATTTTAAAGGCGATAGCACGCAAATCGGATCATTTATGACGCAAATCATACTAATTGTGCATGACAGATGAAACCTCGAATTGTTAGCTTATGCGATGACGTGCACTTCAACTTCCGAGCAAAGAAACGTACGAACCAGGGTCCAAAGTTTTTCCACTCAACGTTCTACGTAAATGTATCCACATTTTTGCAAATTATTGCCACTATATAACAGTTTCTCAATCGAGTTCGAGAAGCAAATTTTCAAACGCTAGATATTTGTACGATTTGCGTCTAACGTCATGAATATTCCAAAATCAATTTCAAGGAAATTGCGTTCAAAGGAACAGCAACGACGAAGTTTAAAGAATATTGGAAAGATACCGAAGTTAGAAGCTTTTGTCGCAGATAACGCAACAATCAACTGCACGAACTTGATTAATATAGTTACGTTCGTCTGTTCTTCAAAGAAACACGAAAAATTAAAGAAGAGATAGCCGCAACAAGGAGCCAACTCTATTTTCCAGTGATTTGAGTAAAGCGATGAAAACCGACTCAAAATTCATCAAAATCAAATCGCTTCTTAAAACTCGCCACAAATTGGTATTCGACTAATATTCGTAGTATCAAAGTTCTGCACCTCTGAATGCAATTTAAATGCCGTAGCTGCCTCCTTAACCCTTTGCGCTCTGAAGTTTATTTCAATTTCGTTAGTAGCAGCTCCCTACGCTTCTAAGCGTTTTATTTGAAATTTACTTTAACTAAAAAATAAGACGATTTAAATAAACAAAGGAAGAAAGAAATTCACTTAAATACCAGTTTTATTCACACTATTGTTGTATTTTCTAATTCTTAAGCGTATGATATATCGTGAAACAATTTCCAGGATGCAATTCTGCTTTTCTTTCGCACGTTTCACGAAAAAAGATGGACATGAAAGAACGTCGAGTGAGACTCGACAAAGTTAGTGCTGCAGACCCTTCGATGGAAAACGATCGATTTTCTCGTTGGTCTTTTGGCTTCCGAGCAAAAGTTTTCGATTTACGAAAGATCGTGTCGGCAAGATTCGTTCGAGATAAAAATGACGCATCGATCGAGCCGCTGTTGTGCGAGAAAAGGAATCCGGACGATTCGAAATTACGTAAATTTGGGATAGATTCGTAATCGAGTCACGGACAGTGCAGGGTCGAGTCACGGTCGTGTCGTAAAAGCGTCTGCTCGAAGGTGTTCTCGAGGATCGTCTGGGTAATTTATAAAGAAATCATTGAATGCAGAGAAAAGAATGGAACGAGTCACAGGAAAGTCTCGAAGCAAAGAAAAACCGACTATGTGGCGATTAGTAGGCTCGCGTGCAGGTTAATCGGCCATCGAATTACGCGTCTCATTAGTCCGACATTCTATCGCGACGTTCCTCTCCAGTTCGCGATTCTCCTAGGAAAATGCGACGTTCTTCTCAAAAAAATTATTCCGCTAGACTGGCCGAGGTTCCGTAATTCATCGTTCGCAAGAAAAGCGTGTTACACGCGAGTTACAACTTGAAACTACACTTCTCGTCAAAAAGATAAACCAGGTGTGCTATCTTTAATTTCTCAATGACGCGTGCAAAGTTTTTCGTCTGTAACGTATGATATGAAGCTCAGGATATGCGGTTCGTTGAAAATAATTAAAAATATTATAAGGTTTAGTGCGTAACAAAAAAAAATTGTTTTATTTTAAGAACGAAATGGACGAAATTTTAAGAACGACATGTACAATAAGAAAATAATAATCAACATAATAATTGTAACACAATAATTACTTATCAAACATATACACTTGTTTGATAATGGGTACATCCTCCTTTATTTTCTATCACTTCTATTGTACGATTTGGTATCGATTTATATAGTTTCTCGATATAATTTTGACTTAACGTATCCCATTCGCGTACAATTGCATTTTTTAATTCTTCTACGTGTTGATACTTTCCATTCGCGTATACGCCGTGAACAAGTTCTGCCCAGCAATTTTCAATAATATTAAGTTCCGGAGAGCGTGCAGAGTGCTAGCCACGGTAAAACAGATATATATTTTCATTAAAATATGATTGGACCAATCTTGATGTGTGTACAGGTGCATTATCTCGTTGAAAGATTTAATCAGGTCCAGAAATGCGTTCTGCATGATTATTTATTTGTTCTTTGATTAAATTTATGTATCTGACACTATTCATTCTCCCAACGATGAATTTGATATTTGTCCTGCCGAAATAACCGATGCCTGCCCAAACCATCCCATTTGTCGTCGAATTGCTGACATTGTCTCTTTTCTTGTGTCACGAAAATAATATTTTAACCCATCAGAACTATCCAAGTTGAATCTTTTTCATCTGAAAATAGTACCCTTCTCCGTTTCTTTTTCCAATTCTTTCTTTTGCAAAGCGTAAACGTTCTACTTTGTGTTTCGTTGTTAACGAAAGTTTCTTTTTCAATTTTAGCCTCTTAATATGTTTGCAGGATAGCAGAACTCGACGAATACTTGAAACACTGGCACTAACATTAGATTTTTCCATTATTTGCTTCGTTGTTAACTGCGAGTTGGAAGCTATACGCAAAATTGCTCGCTTATCACGATCGGATAACGATGACGGCCGACCGGTACTTTTCTTCTTGCCATGATCTTCGACATTTTTTAAAAAATTGTGTATTACTTTACGACTTCTTATTATTACTTTCGATATTTTTGTTACTGATAACTGTCGCTGTTTAGGTCAAGAATTTGCTTTTTTTCAGACTCGTTTAATTTTTTTCCGCGTCTCACATACTTACAAATTTATATAATATTGTATTGTAATCTTTACTCGTTGATAGGTCATAAACTACTGAACAATTTCTAAACATATTAACAGAGCCTGTTATCATTTCGACCTTAGTATCGATTAGTTTTTCTTTGCTACACACTAAATCTCATAATATTTTTAATTACTTTCAACGAGCCGCATATTCTCAGCTCATAATGTTTTGATATTGTACGTTACAGACGAAAAACTTTACACGCGTCATTGAGAAATTAAAGATAACACACCTGGGTTATCTTTTTGACGAGGAGTGTAATTTAAAATTGCGAGCTCCGTTTCTTCGACGCTCTGCTCCGACATTTTCGCGCTTCGAGTTCACGGTCTCTGGTCCCTTTCGAACGTTATTCATTTTCCAACAAATTTTAAACAGATGTTAAAATATTCCATCTACCATTTCGAAACATTCTACACAGTGAAAAAAGTCTTCCGTGTATTTCTGTCATTTCTTTTTCTCATTCGATTTAAAATATTTCTTCCGTGACAGTTTGTACAACGTAATTTCGCTTAAGAGACCAGAAACAACACGGGAATCTTTGGTATTTAAATATATTGAAATATGTATAATTTTGTGTGCTAGACTAGATTGACCGCGTAGTAGTGACGCACGTACGTGAATATGTGTGCGTGGAAGCATGTGTGTGCGCGGTGTCTCGAAAAACAGTTGAATGTAACTGTTTCGTTGACAGTATAGTATGGAAGATGGCGAGACAAAGAGAGTGCCGAGACGCGTGCAAATGTATATCGACGAAGATCCTGGAAATCTTTTATTAAATAAATCTAAAACTATTTTAATATGAATTCTAAGTGTAACCTTAATGTTCCTTTACTTTTATTTCGGCGATTAAGATCCACAAATCTCAACAAAATACATCTCGAAAAATGGGAAAATACCAAGTAGAACATATTGTCTGTTTATTACGCGCAAGTTGCCTTAATAGCAATTCCAAATTACGCGTACCATTCTCTCTTTCAGCAATTCCCTCCGCTTCCAGATTCTCCAAGGAAACTTTTAACGGGAAACGCATTTTCCCGTTAAAATTAAATTCTATTATAAAATTGAAACTAAGAGGAATAGGCAGCTGGAAGAAGCCCTAAGATGCGAGATCCGCGTTAGACGGCTTACGTGCGTAGCGACGGACTTGGGTCAGTCAGGATCGTTTAGAAAGAGCGAGTAAACCGGCTTACGTAAGAAAGCGGCTTTCTTTTCGCTTACGCTCGCCGGTTCATTGGGCAACGAGTATCGACGTAGATACCTGTTCACCGGCATGCGGCGATAATATGTCGTTTACACCGGCGAAATGTATATAACCCGTTTCTCTGAAACGTATCGCCGACCAAGGCCGTGCAAACATTTCTCCACGATTCCGTTGACGTTTTCTCCGGATTTGCGAAAGATGCTTGCTTCGCGAACCGAGTGCTCGCACAATTTTTCTTCCTTTTGCGGTTAAAATCGGTTAAGACAGATTCGCACGGACAAAGTTATTCGTCGTTAAAACAGTGAAATTTTGGATCTTAAAATAGACCAGAGTAAGTTCCACCAGATAGTTACGCTTAGAGACAAAGCGTTCTTTCATGGCGTAATAAACTGACGAGAAATTCAAATTGCACGATCTTGCTTTTTTCATACAGAGTAATCGAGCTGTTGCACGTTATTCGATGAAATTTTGCATTTGAAGATAGAAAATAGAAATGAAATAGAAAATAGAAATAGAAAATAGTGGCAGATTTAGTTACATCTAACGCAAAATATTCTTCGATGATGTAACAAACTGAGGAATAATTCGGACTGAACGATCTTGTTTCTTACGGGATATGGAATAATTGATTTGTTCGTCGTTATTCCATGAAATTTTAGATCTCACGACGGATTAAAACGATCTGGAATTACACGATTGTATTTAGGGACGCGTGCATATACACACATATACCTATACGTTATCAATCCTTTAAGATCGAAGATGAAGGAATATTTAGATACCTTGAGATACAAGTAATCATCGCGAGTTATATTATCGGTTAATAAACGACGAATATGTTGGCGCTGATAGGAATCGCGTATCGACACGAAAATCACCGAAGCGAAGGAAGAATTGAAAATTCCATTCAAATATTATCGCGAGTTATATACACGTGCTTTAAGAAAATTGGTGCAAGACATTGAGATTCAAGGACTTGTTATTCGGATACATTCGACAAATCTTTGATCGACGATTTCAATCGACGATTGACAAGATCGTGGAGATCGCAGGAAACAAGATCGCATTGCGCACCACCGCATGCACGAAGATTATATTGAAGATATTTTTATTATTTTCAAGAGTACGAGCTTGCACACACGATACGTTCATTTGTGCGTTTACATAAAGCGTCATGAAAAAAAGTGTTTGTTGAACCAAACGATGAAAAAAAGTATTTACGCATAAATACACGATGAGTCGTAGAATAATAAAGCGATATGTAGTCTATGTTGATCGTTGCGTAACGTTGTTCAATCATGTTTTCTTTAATCTGTAAAACTGTAAATGTGTGATCGTAAAACGATGCCAATCTACTTAGAAACGATCGGCCGTCGAACGGCCAATAAATAAATCAGCGATACTGCTTTCTCGCGAATTTAGTAGATTTCCAATGTGGTTAAATTACGAGAGACGGCCAGCTCGAGGAATTGCACGTGCTGGCGAACGAGGAAAAGCCAACAAACCGTTTCGTAACGTCTCTCGTGAGTAGACATCGACCCGAAGAAGAAAGCAACTGACGCGAAGACGTTTCTATGACTTTTAGTAGCCTATCTTCGACAGTGACCGATGATCGTCGAAGCAGGCAATGCCGAACGTGCCACTGAAATGTCATCGAACGACAAACAGTGGATACGACACAAGGTAACACAAAGATGATCGTTCGATGAATACATGTCGCGATGCTTATAATTCTTCGTAATTATCGTAGCATTCACGTTTCTCCAAGTGTCCAGACGTGACTTTGTTACCTCCGCTCTTGAATCGTCCAGTTCATTAACGCACAAACTTCGTTCTGTCGATGAACATTTTTTACGATAAAAATCTTTTACGTTCACGACGTACGTGCAGAATATGTAAAACGTATTCTTAATAAGATACGCAGATACTTTGGTATGTAAAACTGGCCGTATTTTTTCAACTCGTATAAGGATCGAAGCGACATAATCGCGGATGCGCTTGCGAGAGTTCTGCGATATAGCGGATACGTTGTTTTAGAAGGGTGGAACGCAATAAACGGAAACGAGAAGTAAAAGTCTCTCGAGAGGCATAGACGAATATAGATAGGTCGCTGAAATCGCTCAAATTTCATAATTTGTCTTTCCTTTGTAAACAAATTGCCTCGTTATCCGAACGACCAACATCGTGAAATTTCTTGTCGGACAGCTACTTCAAGTGACGCAATACAAGATAACCGTGGATGATTATTCCAAGAATGCACTCGAGGAATATCACGATACACATGATCGTACGCAATTATCGTAGCGTACCTTTTGTCGGGATGTCGAGACGTGACTTTATTACCTGCATTTTGCGCATTGGTTGGAATCGCGCAGGTACACGAACGCTTTCGACGTTTCACGTAACTTCCTTCGAGACGAGAGGAAGTCGACGAGGCGATCCATCGAGGAAACGGTTATCGACACGCGTGTGCATACAGTAGCTCACGAAAGTATTTGAACACTTACCATAGAAACCTTTTATGTACATATTATGTTATATAAAGCATTTTCAGATTTTATTAACGCCATAATAGGATACGACTATACGTAAAACTTGAAGCCAATTTAAGAATATACGTACAAGTTAAGATACGTAAACGGCGAACATATATTTAGAAAGAAATTAATATATAGCGTCTTAAACACGTAATAAGTGTCAACGATGTTTCACCGAGCATATTTATTCGTACGTTACATTTATTTCAATGTAATGGATAATCGACGGTCTGTTTGTGTGATCTGTGTAAAATATATAATAATATTAGGTTGTCCGAAAAGTTCCTTTCGTTTTATAAGGAAATAATAGACGCACAATCTTTTTTGTTTTATATTAGTTTATAGAATTATGCACGAGCATAATAATAGAAATACGACGGAATGGATCATACCTAGTTCAATAAAACAATATAAAACAGAAATTGTTGTTCATCTATTATCGCCTTATGAAACGAAAGAAAGAAAAATGAATATCAAGACTGATAATTGCGTCGTATTACGGTGCTAGTGAAATTGAAAAAATATAATATATCGATAGAAGATTTCCATAAGCATCGAAGAGCCGCTGCATATCGCACACGCTGCCAGCGAGTAGAGTTTTAAAGCACGGTAACGCTGGGCGAATGTGCGATAATTAGCAGCCAGGAATTTGCCAAGAGGGAAGACAGAGAATCGGAGGCTCTGGCAGAAATTAAATAGAAAGGAGAAATGTTTCGCGGCTGGGAAAATGTTACTCAAGCCGTAAAAGTGTACGGCTCGTTGTTATTCAATTTCTTGGGAGGGTTAAGCAACGAGATAAGTATCGGACTTTTCGCTAATATTCGCGTGTTTAATGGTCTGTTGTTCGATTACGAACTATCTCAGATACGCTTCACTTTTTTACTAAAAATAATTAATCCTTGTACGATCGTAAAAGCTCGATCGTTATCGTTACGAGCGTTGACTATTTTGTTTTATAGCGGTAAAGTAGAACGAAAAAGGCTCTCTATCTCTGCGTAACGTAACGATCGTGACGATTAAGCGTGAAATATCAAGATCGACCCAGTCTTCTTTATTCGAGAGTCGATAAAAAGGATTATTACGTTAATACGCAATTGTTGATTTTAGAGGACGATACGTGCGCGTCGATCAACGAGGCAGGAACGTGACATTCGGCGAAGCAGACACGCAAGTAGATAATGGCCGTAGTAGTCAGACCGAGCAGCCTGAACTAATTTACGGTTAGATTACTTGATCTACCGTCGTTCCGAGGTGACGCGCGCATCGCTGTCGCGTCATGTATTCTCTTCGTCTTCGAATGTGCCAAAGTCTAACAACCACGACGAACGGTAGTTGTAGCCGCTGTGCATCTCATTAACGCTATGAACATTATATGCAACTTTCTAGCACTCGAGATGTTGCATTTAACTTCTCGAGGCTCGTCGTTCGTTCCACTTCGTTAATCGCATAGAACGAATCGTTGCAGCGACCGGACAGATTCGTATTACGATCAACGGCCAAGCGCTATCGTATATAGATAATGGCGTTTAGTATTCGAAAATCGAAGAGATGTCTCGACGCGAGCAATTGCGTAAACTGGCATTCCAAGGGACGACGTACCGCGAGGACGCGTGTGGAAAGACCTGGCCACGTGAGTCTTCGTGTTCTGGGCCATGGTCGATGATCCAAGCGTCGATTCTGCGCTCCTCCCATTTCTCTGTTCGTGCTTTCTCGAAAGCTTTCGCTCGCTTCTTCTTTCACCGATCGTCTTTGTCGTCGTCATCGATGCGGTTTCGCGATATCGTAGACATTTACGGACGTTTTAAGACTCGAACTTTCGCACAATTTCCGAATAGTTTTGATAATTTCGTATTCAAATTTCTAGAATAGAAGGCACGATGTCGGGTCTTGTTTTTATCCTCTCGCTCGCGTGTGTGCTTTGAGTATCGCGAACCTACGGATCGGAGGTACGCGAGGAGATCGTCAGGGTAAAAGTCGCTATTATCCCAGGACTAATCCCTGTTTGCGAGCGTCGACGTACACTTCGAGATGCTGTCTCGTCAGTGACAGATGTTTTATATGGTTATATCTATTTTATATAGACTACTTTTTAAATATACAGTATACTTACATTCACGTATCTCGTTAGAGAGCTAATAAAATTACAAAGTGTTTCACGTGACTCTACGATAAGGGTTGGGGTACGTTCGCGGTCACTGTATATCCGGTAATTTAAAAGTGTGTAAACGCTTATACGCGGTAGCGTATTATCATCGTGACCTGTTTTCATGGCAAAATGCGAATTATTAATTACCGTTAATTTAATGTTGGACGTGTTTCCTAATCGTCATTGTTACAGCAGCGTCTCTAATGGTATTACCGCACACCCGGTTATTTCATAACTGTATTCGAAGCCGTGCATCGTCATGCAATAGTCGTTCCGGCGATACCATCTAATCGGCATTAATAATAGGAAAAAAAAAGAAAAATTATTATTATGTATGCGAATTTGCACACGCGTTTCTATCTTGTTACGGCCTTTTGTTTCGCTTCGTGTCTTTAGGGGTGATAAATTCTTAATTACACGTACTTGGATAATATCTATGGCAAATTATTCAATTTGAAAAATTGATATTCGACGTGTGAAATACGACGAATTTGATCGCGGCTGTTTATGCGTTTGTAGGAAATTTCAAAGTTTGCAAGCGTATAATACGAAAGATATCAAAAGGAAAATACCTTAGTCGTTATGATATCGAGTCGATATGAATCTTTATCTTTAGTCGTAAAAATATAGGTGTGTACAGAGATTCATTTCTTACTAACGAGAATAATTAATTTCTAAGGATTACGGCCATTCGTTTCCTTAAACTTTTAGGAATAGTGAGAATAGAGATATCTTTTCTCGTAAAAATGTCACAACCCTTGTATAAACAAGCGTAATAATAGGGATTTATTCGAGATGACTGGAGTTCGTGCTTAACATGTGCATAATTTTCAGAGAATACGATCGGGTAAATAGATAATTTAGCGAATTAATAACAAGTAGACGTAACAAGCACTGCGAGATCTCCAACGAGTCGGCTGTACGTACGTTCGATGATTTAAGTTGATGGTAAAATAATCCCCAAAAGGATTTCTTTGACAAGTCTTTTTTTATTATTATTATTATTATTGTTTAGTCCGTGCCTTTCGGTTTTGGACGAACTTTCGGTTTTACATATCTTACATTTAATTCTCTTCTTATATGTCTACCTCCCCTCTTTTCCACTCTATTCTGTTGCACTACCTTGCTTATTCTACCACTAAAAATTAAGTATTAAGAACTATAAATTATCAACTAATGACTAAAAACTATTGTGACTTTGGTCTTTAGCCTCCTTGTTATGCCTCCTTCTTGTCGTTTGCTCTTCTTTTCTCTATTATTGCTTTCAGTTCTGCTAAACATTCTCCAGCCTCGTTTGGCGTCTTTCCTATGTCTTTTGGTGCTCCCGTTATTTCACATTCTTCTATTACATGTCTTATTCTGCATCTTTTTCCCCCCTCTTCTTTCCAGTATTCCCTTGCTTTGGTCGACGAGTCTTTTTTTATATTTCACTTTATAAATTGTTTTAATATTGACGTTATGTATTTTTTTCATATTAAAGTTCTACAATTTATTTCATTAAATCTTTGATTATTCTTAATTATCATCCTTCGTATTTTTACAATTTTACGGGGGACAATTGCAGCAAAAACATTTAAAGCGTAAGAAATTACCGCACCAAGAACAATTTTTCGATTAATTTTTCGAAAATAAAGTGCCATGCATCCAAGCGTCATTCGAGGCATCGAATGCACGTACATTCAAATTGCTCGAGATTTTGTACTTTTTGCTATATCCTTGCAAGTAACGACTGTAATAATAAATTTACCGCAAGCAATTCGCCGTACCTTCGTTACCAGACAGTGCTTCAACTTAATCATCGTAGTATATTTATGGCAAGGATAAGAAGCAGCGCTGGAAGACTGCGTAAGTCAGCGAAAATCGAGACAGATCAACGAGCTCCAGTGATTTCTCAACGACGCGTTAAATCGTATGAAACGACACGAAGCAACGTGTAGAATATGATCGCGATTCAAATTGGAATTTTATTTCCTCTTTGAACTTTATTATTAACACTTTCACGCCCTTTAGTTTCTTTTCCGAATTCTTCGTGAAATTTACCGATTAATTTTTAAAATTTTTATTCTTTCCGGCCCGAATCCCTTTCCCTTTTTACTTTCTGTTATTCCCTTTTTCGATTATGTCGCATCAAATACGGCAGATGCTGCGTTATCCGAACTAACAAGGAGACAAAATCGTTCTGATAATGGAATTTTCGGATAATAGAAGAATCAGTTTCTTATGTGAAATTTCATTTATTCAAATACAGATTACGATTATCCAATTGACAGATTCTTTAAGTACTTATAGATCTTCTTGGTTGCTAAGTCACACAATTTCTTCAACCTAAGTAATTGCGTAGTTATATTCTTTTCGTACTTTGAATCGTCGAAACGTTTTTTTCGAATGGCACGAATACTTTGACGCGAGAACACGCATGCCTATTACCACTTACGTGTGTATAAATTGTTGTACGCTGTTTCCATTAATATAATTTCCACATATAATATCCTCATTATCACCTTTACGTCAGTACATTTACAGTTTTTCTATTGTTGCCAGCGTCCGAGCAATCTACGCGTTTTAGATAATTTTCGATATGACGTTTTCCGATGTCTCTGATCGTCACACTTTTTCCACGTTATGTATCTTTGCTAAATTTTGCTCCATTTACACAGCTTTCGAGCTTTTTTAATTATGTCGTATATTGTTTCGATAGTTGTTAATTTCATACCAAATTGTTATAATCAGAAGCCACTCGATCGAACAAAGAAAATTATACAACGTGCACGAGCTTACATATCCGAAAAAGGGAAATTTGCTGGGAAATGCTATGTTCGGATAATAGAACATTCGGATAACGAGTGTTCGGACAAGAGAGACTCTACTTTATTTTCTCTTGCACGTATTAAAGTCAGAAAAATATCAAATATGGTGTTGCCATGTTGATTGTCCGACCTTCGAGCGTTGCAGTTTACCGAATAAATTTCAAAAAAGTTACAACATAAAATCAGCAAATGTAAGATGTTGGAATAAAGAAACCCAGATTTCTTAATAAATGGAAATACTGGAATATTAAAAACGAATTTTGCTTGTTTATCTATGCGACAAATAAACTTCATCCTAATCACGACATCTTACGATTGTCTATTACGAGTCTAATGCAACAGTAGCGTATAAAAAATGTTAGTTATCTAATACGACGATAACACGTGGCATATGCGTGTGGCAACGCGCGTATATTATCGATTAGTCGCGACATTCGCGCACGTACGTCCCATATATCGATCGGCCTTGTGAGTCGAACGCATCGTACGCTTCGCCATTTCGAGGTTCCAACCCCTTTCTTGTTCTTTCCTTTTTTTCCATAATCGAACCGTCAGCCTTCACCTTGACTCAATTTCGAAGTGACATCTGGCCGATCCGTCATCGACGTCGATTTCGAGCGTGACTCTCATGATAAGCGCGAGTCTTCGACAAACAATTCGCTGTTCGTTAAATACCTGACCTTCGTCACTTCTCTTTCGCAATCGAGTTTCCCTTCGATCTGATTTTCGCGTCTTGCAACTGGAGTTCCGTGCTATTGGATCTTTCGGAACGCATGATTCGTTAAACGAATCTTGGACGAAAGTAGAGATTTCCAACATAAGCAGTTAAATATTTTGACCAATGTAAATTCCAATTTTTACGATTTTTATCCGATCGTTACCCGATGAATTCCGTGATTCGGGAAGAAAACTGAGAATTTTCAATTGTTACGGTACCGTTGAGACGAAAACGTCTCGTTGAAAGTAAAAATAGCTTCTTCGATATTTTTCTTGAAACGTCTTCTCGAGAGACTCGTCGAACGATAGAAAAGAATGCGATAGAGTAAAAAATATTTGAATCGACGAATACAAAGTACAAGGTTGCTTTTTACGCTATCGTTATAGTTAACCAAAATTTTCCTCTGTTTCTCGCTTATTGAATGCCAATCGTCCACATTTTATTAGTTATACAACGCTATTTTTCATAAAGCCTTCTACGAGGCATGACTATCAAGCAAACATGTTTTTGCCCGAGTTTTTCTTGTCTCCGTACGTAATAAAACGCGCAAATCACGTAAGAAAGGCAAGATGTTACGCGATAAGACGGCAGCAACAGTGTTTCAACTTCCTCCGCGAACTCGTCGATTTATCGTTTGAGAGGCAGATGTACTTTGATCCTCGTTATAAGAATACGACGAGTAGAAACTCAACCAAACCGAATGACACCTAGTTTGCGTTATTCCACGGGAATGAAATCAACAACACGGAAGAAATTTTTCGAATGGCCATCGATGTCGTCAAAGTTGAGTGTACATAATTAAATACAAAAATTACATAAACAATCGATGAACATAACCCAAGTATTTCTTACTAAAAATGTAAAAAACCAACGATAATTAACTTGAAACACGCGTCCAAAATACCACGTAACTTCTTTTGTTCAAGTTCAACGTTTTCAAATAATTTAGTATGCTGCGAGAAATATTCGATTCTATGCTAATTCGTAAAGAAGCTTGTGATGCGACTAACGTCTTCTTAAGAAAAGCATAGAAAGAAACGAGACAGTAGAGTGTTTCTATCGAAAGAACGGTCAAAGGGTGTCGATGAATAAATCGTGACTTATCACGAAACAATCTGCAGCCGTGGTAACAGGTTGAACCGCGCCGTTCAAACCAGTCCGATTATGGAGAACAATTGCACTTTAGAACCCGACGACTGCCACTGTTCGCCGATCAGCGCGATTATAGCGACCATGATTCATGTGGCTCGTGACGATTGTCGTTAATAAATCGTATATCAGCGACCTGATTAGCCGTAATGTAATTTGTAGATTGGTACTTGAAGAGTATCGCTAGTAATTTAATAATGTTAAAAAGAAGGCAACGGAACTCTTTATTGGTTTAACTAGATTTTAGACCGAGATATTCATTTTATGGATCATTGAAGTTCTTCGATAGATATTAAGATGTCGCTTAACGAAATTATGTCGCGTAAAAGATCGAATACGTTTGAATAAAAATCAGGTTAAGAAATTAAACGATCGATCTTCGGGTTATTCGATTTTCCGCTAATTCGATCAATTCTAATATAAATTTTAAGCGACATTGCATTAATATAGCAACTATCGAACTAGTTAAAATCGCTGGTTATTCGGGCTTCTTATTTTTACAATTATTCGAAATATGCAAGTGTTTGTTTCTCTTCTTTGCGACATTAATATGTGTATGCACTTTCATTGAGACAAAAAGTGCTTGCGCCAATTTGCCGCCACTTTAAGTAGTTAAATGGCAAAATCGAATAAAAGTCGCTTTAAGAAATTTGATCTTCTGATTTGATTAACGACAATAGAAATCTCGAATTCATCGGTGCCTGGTTTAGAAACAAAATGACGAAAAGTTTCGCGATCAAAAGCGATGCAACGTTAAATTCGTCGCAACTTTTGCGTAGCTTTTACAGCGATAAGTAACATTACGCGCAACTTTGACGTTCTTCGAACGTACCAAAAGACACTTTAAAGAATGGAATGGTTCGATCTTCAAGGTTACTTGACTTTCTGTTCGCTACAGTTCATCAACCTGAGATTACGCGATTTTGAAATCGTGTACATCACGATCACGCGGAGAGATGAGAAAATCAGTGGACCTACGATCGAGAAAATGAGAAGAGAAAGCATTGGACGGCTGCGGGGCAAGTAAAAGTTAATAATGTTATAGGAATCGTGCGGCAGATTGGTTTTCGTGACTGCCTATGGGAAAACAAAGAAAAAGGGAGCAAGGAAACGAAGATCATCGATTTCACCGCGGTTCATTGTTATTAATCGTACGAAATATTCGCGTTGATTTTGTTATTTGTAACGCAAGCTTACCATGTTAGGGGAACGTAGCCGAACGACTGCGTAACCACTTTATGATGACGTTTCGATTTGCTTCTCCAGTAGCCGGCCGACATACTTAGTAAAATCGTTGGAATAAGCATTTCTTTTTTTCGCGGCCTCGTACCTAATTGTAATTGGTGCTCTGTCGAGGAAAGTCGACTGCCCGCCGCGGATTTACGCTTTTACTCGCTGCTCTATTGTGCGCAGTGCATTAACTTTCGTTGAAACACGAATTTCTTCTTCGATTACGAGCAACGAACGTTTAGTTTCTATTTTTTCCCAATTTCAATCATTCGTGGAAATATACTGTTTTATTTGCAATACTATGGTCGTATCGTTACACGCATCTCTCGATTACGAGGAACAAGAGCGCTGACATCTTCTCAATTTTATTTATTTGCATACTATATAGTACTTGGATATACCTACCTACCTACCATGTATCATACTATTTGCTACATGTTATACGTATATTTGTTTCACCATGAAGAATAAGAACGCCGATGAGGATTGCCTCGAGGTGGCAAGAAATATAGTTTCTTCGTAAAGACGATAGACTGAAAGAAGTTCAGATTTATCAATGGGATAATTAAGAAGCGGCAAGGCGGAGTAATAGAGATTAGTACGATCAAGATTTCTACAGAGAAAAGAACAATGCCCCACAAAATTCTTGCGCATGGAAACCTGGATAGCCAAGCCACGCTTTTTAATAACAAGCAAGAAGACTTTCATCCGCCGAGAGGGGAGATTCGATCTGCTCCGATACGCGACTACGTAGAATTGATAACACTGGTGGCTAAGCCAAGAGAAATTTCGAATTTCAATTTGTAGAAACCGAATGAAATTAGAACAGAAGTTGAACAAGACTATAAAGATCGGGTAGTCTTCGACGAACTTAGCAGACACGTATAACAGTCTTTGTTACACGGAACCTTTGTACAGTTTCGCGGCGCTGTTTAATCTTGCTATTCGAATGCAGCCCGCGGGAATGCCAGTCAATTATCGACACGACGTGAAAATCCGCAGCAGGCGTCTATCGGTGATTTCGATGCTTCGATCGACGAAACGATAACCCGATATAACCCGTGGAGTTATCGCGATACTGAAAAATTGTCCAATGAAATTCGCACGAGAATTAATCGATAGCAAATCGACGCATCGTCGTTCATCGACCTTGTTCAGACAACGAAACATCAAAATAATGGAAGAATACGAAGAGAATTTATTACTTTCACTGACAGTACTGTCCTTTGGATTTATTAATTAGAATATTAGAAGAAATTCGATTCGAGCCTCTTCGTCTTCAAAAATGAAACTGCACAGCAAAGATCGGCGACTTTAAAGAAAACGACACTTTCACTCGTTATTAGACTGCGAATCTTCATGCAAATTCACATTTTACGAACACGGTCAATGAAATGAGACCTGAATAAAGATCTGTTTCGCTCTTTGAATATTATAACGAGCGTACTATACTTTGAATGTTTTTTATGTGTTTGAAAGATAGACGAAAGATACGGAAAGACAGATGTGAAAATACACTTAATATCCGTACGTACAATATGGAAAATTCTATAAAATGGTAATAGTTATAATATTTTATATTCTAGACAAACACCACCTGCTTGGTATTCACAAATACTTGAATTTGAATAAACATCCGCAGTCTACTCATTACTACTGTCCACTTTCCGACGATTTTAAAGAAAATGACACTGTCGCTCATTACCGACGTAACGTCGCGCTTACTTACTGATCGTGAGTGACTTCGACGCCCGCACAGCAGCTACAATTTCGCTTATGAGACGAAACGCGTCGCGCAATCGAAATCGTCACGGGAAAACATACGTACGTCTCGATTCGCTGATCTTTTCGTTCCTTCGTTACACAATATTCGTCGGTCCTTCGTAAAATTATGCGATTGCGCAAGCGAGTAGGACGGTTTTCCATCGGGCGGGGATTACGTTTACGATAACACGAAATTACACAACGATGGCGTGCGCGTCACGATGCCGAACGTGGCCCGAAAAGTAACGAGGTTGTCCATCCATGCTGTTTCATCCATCTGTGAGTAGCGATGGGACCGATAAATTCCAATTGAATTTAATACCCAAAACTCATCGTATAAGGTTCGCATACCGTTATAAGAAACGATGACTCACGCGAGGATTTGAATACTCGTTGTAGAATATGTTTGAAATATAACTATAAAATTACGTGTTACTAAAATATTTGTGAATAAAATCTTGCGATGTAACTTGATTTTAAACGGAACTGCGATACTCTTATTTTTCGTAATCGTCGTACGGTGGCTCGGGAAATTATTCGAACGCTTATCACAGAAAATTTGTACGATTGTATCGTTACGTGTCGTGTGATACTTTCACGTACCGAAGTGCGTAATTTTTCGTCTTCTTTCTTTTTTTTCTTGTCATCTTCGAGATATTCGTAGAAGATTTAAATTTGTTTGGTCAACGTTCGAATCTACTTATCGCATACTCGAAGCTATCGCTCGGAGATTTTCAACAGCTCCTTGCCTGTTTCTCGTTGACTTTTAGTCGGACTTTGTCGCGTTGCTGCTGTTTGGCTACGCGTTTGACCAACTTGTTTTACTTTCTAGAATCGTTCCGGATAGCGATTAATCGTTCCATCGAACGCACGAAATTCGTTCTCCCGCGGAATTTATCGTCATTTGGCGAGAGAGCCGGCGCTCGATCGTGTATTTCACGAGTTTCGTTTTCTCTTCGATTCGACAAACCGCCGAGATTTCAGGTCACCGATCTACTCTCGATTTCACGTTGCATGGGATTACGAGGAACCTAGATTTATACGATCTAGTTAACTGGCGCTTCAATCCGATTCGAATCATAGGCATCAGGCGAATGTGAGAGGAATTTTCTCTCGAAGAAGATGAACAACGAAAGATTAGTAATCTTAAGAGCAAAAACACACATATGGTATCAAACGTTATAATTTTCATTCTTAAGGCAAATTCATAGCGACGACGATTCTTCGATCACGACAGCCGCATCGTTTTAGACATTTTATGGTCAACAAGTATACAAGTCGACAAGTATATCTCTCTAGCTACTATTCTGCGTTTTCTTTCTACAACGAAAAGATAATTAACTTTTCCCACACACCATTTGTCTTTTATCTGACAATGAGAACATCGTCGTTGAACTTGTTCGCGTTACACGGCGAAAGATTCATCTTGCGTGAACCTCGTGTATGAATCATAAAGAGAACAAAAGACGCTGCACCTTCTGCGTTCTACGCATTCCTTCCTCGATCTTGATCGACAGATACCGCGAAATTCCTATTTAGCATTCGATCGTCAACTTTGATACGAAAAATTCTCTTTTTTCTGGAATTTTAAATTAGTCGAGATCGAAATTCGATTCGCCTCGACGAAGGTACATTTGCCGCATTCTTTGTCGATTAAAGCAGCAAGAAGTCGCTTGCAGACAATCGCGTGATAGGTTTTATACGCTGAGATACGAGTTTCCGACGCTGATTCTTCTACGCTGGTCCGTAGAACACGCAGGATTTGTGAGTTCGAAGATATCCGAGGCGAAGAAAGAAAATTGTAGGAAAATACGCGTGCGAAGTAACGTGGGAATGCGTTCGATTTCACTGCGTGTGCATTCCAGGATTGTCAAAATGCTGCAATTCTTCCATATAACTTTCTATTTCGTGCGTACGAGGAAACCGCTGAGTCACTTTGAATGCTAGTAAAATTATGAGAAACGATCATTTCTGACGGTGTAATAAAACGAGGAAGGACTAAGAACGAATAATTTGGAAACTACGTAATTGTTTTTTTATTCTTACGATGTCTTCGATTTTTAATAGTATCGCGCACTATATTCAGGTTTTCAGAACAGATAAATATTAATGAACGAAGACTGTAGATAAGAATTTACATTTCTCGGTTTTTATAGTAACGGGATAAAATACGATATGTTGGAAAAATTGTTTCCTTATTCGGTGTTGGAGTTAAAAAATGTTTTTTCAAAACTCATTTGAAGTATTAAAGATTGCTTTGTCGTAATATTAAAATATTTTTTGTCTCGATAGTTGTCTTTTTCTTTTCTATAGAACTTCGTCAACCATACCTTTGGACCTATCAAGACTTTGCATTTTTAGCTCTTTTATTTTGAAATTTGTTTCTTTGGTTGCAAAATCATATTCACATGAAATATCACAATGGTCGTTTTGCGAATATTTTAAAAATATCATTAATATTAAAAAAAATTTCGTACGCATAGATGTATATGTAACAGACTGTTTCATCTCTGGATTTCAAGCAACGGATAATAATAAATTTGCCATTTCTTCCTCCTCTATCAGCTTCGATGTTTATAGATATGTAATAACGTATATTTCAATAATTCACGATGTTTAAAACATAAATTTCATAACACCATATTCGATATTCTTGTGCTACGCTGTGAAAAAGTAAACTACGGTGATCGGCTAATCGTGGATCTCGATCAATTCGATAATTGAACGTTGGTTTACGCGATTGTTTGAACGAGCAGGATGTGAACACGGCTGTATACTTGTAATTACAGAGAAAACAGTAGAATGAAATTTCTCAGAGCCGAAACGTAGAAAATAACGTTGCTCCACGGGTGATAATTTCATGATCGTGGAAAAACGAATCAGTCGCCGATCTCGCCGCTTTTTACTTTTCCTCTACCTTCGTAACTAGCGTGAAAGTAAGGATTATCGGATAAGTCGATGATCTATCGTTTTTTCATCGTATCATACAACGATGGATACGTAACAGTCGAATAATAGAAGAAACTTAGAAGAAACGTATGCACGTGAAATCGAATCACCAAACAATCCATGAAATTCACTATGGTTTATGTGGGGATCGATCGTGATTGGTTAAGATCGCGATTTTGCCATCATCGCTTTCGAATTTCCTGCGGCGAATCCGGCTTTGCTAAAGTCCACGCGTTTTCTCACTTTTCAACGGAAGCGGAGGGGCGCCGGACGTTCGACTAATGGTCACCTTACGCGACCTCGAATTCGTTCATTTTTCGCCAAACGAGCTCGACGCGACGCGATCGTGTCGCGGGAAAGCTCACGGTTAATTTCGTTGTTCCGTGATAGATCAAATTTGTTCGAGTTTCAATTGAATAAACTTGTGAGACGCGAAAAATCCAAATGTCATACCTTGGATCGAACTTGGCCACGATCTCGTAGTGCCTTCTTCTCTCGATGTATTATTTCTTGGCGTATCTCGGGCAGAGTATCCTGTAGGTGTAATCCTGGCCAGATGTCACCGACGTTTTACAACTAGGTATTATCAGGCGCGCATAAGCGAATTCGTATGGTAGATCTTTGCGACCATGTATAAGAAGAAGGTAGGAAAATCGGAGAAAAATTGAAGAAAAAGTCACCAACACACAACACAACGAAGTTGTATCAAGACTGAGAGGCACATATATAATTGCACGTTCTACACTGGACGTTGATCTATGAGATCGATTTGAGCCGCGAGGACGTGTCAGCTGGAGAGGATGCCTAGTACTGTGGCAGGATCGTCGTGCCCTCCGCACCTTTCGAGTCCTGACGCGAGACTGAAGCGGTCAGAAGCGAGTAAAATCGAGCTCACTCGCCACTTAACGAGCCGACCTGCGTCCTTCTCTCCCTCTCTCTCGCTCTCACACACCGTTGTCGTGCTCCTCCACTCCAACATCCAATCACGAGGTCTGTCCTCGTTCGACTGATCGGCTTTCTTTCTTCCGTCGCGAGCTCACCTTCCCTCTACCTGTCGTCCTTCGACCGTCCCGCATTTTCGTTCACGCGTGCTCCTGCCAATTAATCTACGCCGATGGTATCCGTCACTAGCCCCTTTCTTGGATCGCTTGATCGTTCAATTTCTCTGACTACTTCCATGCTAATTCTCCTTTTCCTCTTTTTGTTGTTTCCTTTACACCGCAGCAAATGCTATTCTTGTAGACAAGAATAAGGTGCACTTTGAAGGAAAATCTAGACTAAGAAACGACACAAAAACAATACGAAGAAATATGCCACGGTATACAATGGTATATCGTGCTTGTCCCTGCGATCGATGAAGAAGATCTGTCGATTTGGCAATTACTATTCTCCGTATCGAATCGCTCGTCGATATTTCTAGTAACCTACGTATCACCTTTCCAAATATAATCTCGCGTGTATTGATATTTTTATTTAATTTAATCGATGATATTTATGAAGTAAAATCTTCGGAGAAACGACATTTCGTACCGATTTAATTTTTTGTCTTTGTTTTTTTCTTTTTCACAGAGAATATTTTCGACGAAGATGTTGGACGAATAAATGGTATACTATATGGTATATATATAGCGAAAACATCATTACCAGAATCTTGGGCCGATCGTTTTGCAGACTCATCTACCAATTTACAATCTACTAATTTTCGTGCACTTTAAGCTTTTTATACGAGCAAGCTTGCTTATACGCAAGCATCGTACAGCTTCCGAGTATACGTATGTGTTTCGGCAAGAAACGCATGTTGCAGTTGGTGATCGGTGACGGTGAAGAAGTTGATCGTCCAAGTACTTCTAGGTTACTACATTCTTTCTCTGTACTTGTCCTATCACTATCAGACGAATCTTATACAATTAGGCGAAAAAATCACTGGCTGGTTAATGGACCAGATACCTTCGTGAGTCAGGACGTAATAGACACGATGATTTCCACTAATTAACCAAGACAAACCTATTATTGTTCGATTGTAATCGTTGTGATATAAAATACAATAGTAATTATACTAATGGAATCATCGATTGAAAGTATAATAGTCACGCTGAACTCTCGTGTCACGTTTCTAAAAATAACCTTGTTCGTCGAATACCATTAACCCTTTGCACTCCTATGTCAAGTATGACTCGATATCAGTTTTTATCTCAGGAGCTCCTTTGTCGAGTTCCACTTGAAATTCTTCCATGTCCACCTATTTTTGTGAAACGTGCGAAAGAAAAGCAAGATTGCATCCTGGAAATTGTTTCAAGATATATAACACGCTTAAAAATGACAAGATACAACAATAGTGTGAATAAAACTTGGAATTTAAGTGAATTTCTTTCTTCCTTTATTTATTTAAATTGTCTTGTTTCTTAGTTAAAGTAAATTTCAATTAATTTAATTCATTTAAAATTTCAAGCGTTGGGAGCTGTTACTAACGAAATTGAAATAAAATTCGGAGTGCAAAGGGTTAATTTTTGTCTACAACGATTTAATACATCATGCATTCGTCGAAAAGTCGATTTAAATGTTTAATTTACGCAAACGAAAATCGCGACAGCATATGTTTTACAATTGTGGATGAACCGTAGAGTTTCGCGAAACAGAGTCATCGCGGAGGCGAGGCAATTGAGAGCAATTTTTCATGCAAAACGTCTCCTCGCGTCAACGCGTTTAAACGTCTGGCAAAATACGGAATCATCTTGTCGCGTATTACGAACAAAGACGCTTGTAACGATTCCAGACATTATACTTGCAAAATTCTCGACGATTCTTTATCGCGTTCATACGATTTTATGCTATTTCTTGCATCGGCAAATAGACAAAAATTAATTACGACAAACAAACTACCGTATAATAGCGTCACAAGTCTTTCAGTTAATGTTGATTCAACTTCGTACTTAGTCGTTGTCGATTATCCATTGTGGTGTTATTCACGTGCAGCCTTTTTCATTACTCAATACAATTTTTTTTCACTTTCGCGCTATTGTAAATGTCCTCAGTTATTCGTTCTTTTAATATCCAAAGGAATTTTTCAGATATCTTTTTATAAAAGTGGGCAGAGCACAGGAGAAAAACAAGTTACAGGCGTAACATTGTCGTTTTGTTTGCTTTCCAGGGTAAACGTTTGTGTTGCCACCTTGTTTGTAATTTCAAAAATATTGCCTTCTATAACGTGAAATTTCGAATAATAGAATAGTCAAATCATCGTTATTTTCACCGATAAATTACCACATGATTGTTTTCGCGAATACGTGCAAGTGATTTACGGTGAATTCACTATTTCATCGCATATTTATTTTCTTTGCTTGTAATCTCATTTTTCAGCTAAGCAAAAACGCTCAACGATCTGATATCGAGATAAATATAAATACGACATTTGTCTCTAAAGAAGCCAAAAAACTCTACTTGAAACGAATATCATGAACGATCGATCTCTCAAGCGTTTCAATTTATTCTTCGACAAGCCGCGAAACTCGATGAAAAATGTTCTACTCTTTGCAGATCACATTTTCTTCTTTTTGTTTTCATCGATTCAATGAAATGTCTTGCGTCACGATTTCATGAGACGGTAATTCACTTTGCTCGCAATTACGTTCAGCACAATCATGTAAATGTATTCATGAGAGACTACGTTCTATCGTACCATATTAGAGTCTGTATTTTCATTAACCAGAAATTACACAGTCAAGGCAATCGGTTCACATTCGATTCACTGTGTTTGACAGGGAAATTATTCGAACCTCTGCCACCTAACGATTTTCGAATTGAATTCTTCGTTAGAGAATTCTTTCCCGAGAAATTTCGTGCGACATAATCGTTGACCATTCGAAAGGCGATCGGAACCGTCACGCTCCATCGAACAACGTTTCGTTTTGTTAGTATAAACTATAGGATAGCGAATAAATCGTTTAATTAGTCGGCAAAGTTTAGCCGAGATTGCCAATGGCGATCAACAAACAATTTCTTTCCATATCGAGAAATAGCAAGCGTAATAGTGGTCAAGACGGTTTGCACTTTCCCCAGCATTGCGTAACACGGCTACAGTTCCTGACGTAATGTAGGCCTGATTAAATAACAGGAAATTATGCATCTTTTTTCTCTCGAAAATTGCTGCCATGATTCTACGAATTGCCGACACCTTTGAACATACGGAGCAAGCCTCGTTGCATTGTATTTATCCGATGAGACTATAAAATGCCAGTCTAACGTATGTTTATATTATACATTTATACATAAATTAGGAATATTGTAATGTTATAGTGTAATGCTCGTCGCATCGATTTTCCTTTCGACTTAAGGCATTTAAGGCTTTAGTTTCAAATTTTTACACTCGGGATCGGTTGATATAAATTGCTCTAAATGTCACGAAATTTCGCATTCACTTGCAAGTACTGAGAAATCGCGAGGCCAGAGACCGACGATCGTACGATGAAAATGTTGTCGTTAACGTTAGGAAAACTTCAATAATAGAAGAAAAATAATAACAATAATAAAAATTTAACAATAGGGAACGTTCTTTGGTACCGCGAGTCAGATCGCAAGCTTTCAGTTTGTGTTATTTAAGGAATTTACGCTGTTGAAATGCCGCCCACGAAATTCGCGATATTTTTAGAATATATCGGTAGGGAAAAGTATAGAGTAACGATTGTTCCTTCTTCTTTACTCGTATTTTCGCATACACATTTTCTTAAAGACCCACTGACTGAGAAAATATTCCAGCAATTTCTGATAGAAACCGTTCTATACTATAGAAATTACACGTTACAGAATATTCTACAAATTTTCATGAAATAAGAAACCTTTTTGGTTCCTCTTGGTTGGTTTCTTTCTCTCTTTGTTGCAACCGTCGTTTACAAATTTTAGCCTGTTTATGTGGTTCGAGGGATTGTCGAATATGCTTAGGACTCAGCGATTTAGATTTAGGACTAACCTTTTAGATTTAGGACTGAGATTAAAGATTTATTTCAAATTTCAGCCCAGAGGAGAATGTATTCGGTGTGTTCTTTGCAAAAAAAAAAAAAAAATGGGCTCGTGCTAAACGCATAAGAAACAAAAATAAAAAAGAATCTGCTACGTTGTGATTCTGACAAGTCGTACGATGATATTTTATTTCGTCCCTCTCGAAGGCTAATTAATTAATTAGGTTTAATATTATCGATGACTCATGTACCTAATTATTAGACCATCATTAGTTTATTAGATTACTATTTGTAGAATGTAGAAAGTTGATTAATAGTTCGTCGTTGGATGACACAATTTTTCGCGATAAAAGTTGTCGAAGGTAAAACTTTGTCGATTCGAATCTTCAAAGATAAAGATTATTCGTAAAATGGCGTTTCATTTTATTGAAAGATGTATCTTTTATCTACCCCAAGATGCCAGAAATAAATGACTTATTATGAGAAACCTATCGGGATGTATCAAATATAAAGCTTAAGATTCTGTAACATAACAAGTTTAACATTAAATTAGTCAATAGCGAAAAGAACAGCTGCGGCGTTTTCCAGTTGTTTCTTATGTTTTCTCAAAGTAGCAGCCTTTAGCCCCGATCTTCCACGCTAATTACCATAATTACTCAAGTGTACCGATGTTAAAGGCTATAAGAGTAATCGCATAAAAACAAAAACGATCTGTCATTTTCCCGTGTCGACTCAGCTATCCCGAAAAGTGAAAGCGATTTACCGTTCTTCGATCCGTCGGCCATCAGATGCGAGAATTCGTCGGTTTCCATCATCGACCGAGAATCGAGTTGATAAAAATACCTACCGACTGGAAAAAGGGAGACGATAATCAGACAGCATTATTTTACATAACTGTCATTACTAGCAGGAACCGGGCCATTTGGCCAAAAGTAGATGAAATACGATTCTGTCCGATCCATTAAGTTATCGAAATATCAGTTTGATAACTTTCTACATTTTTTACTCGACTAGTGTCATTACTCTTCGATCGTTTTCACCAGAGACTGTCTTAAGTTTCCCATTCATCTGTTCTTTAATAATCGATTCTTTCGATAACGAGATTTTACTAATAAAATCGGTAATTACCGATATCGTCTATCGTAAGTCGATATTACCTAGAGAAATTTTCTGTTTATTCGCTAAATAAGTTAAGTAGACGCGTAAATGAGTATCCTACGATGTACATAATCAGTGTGACGTAACAGATATGTGGAAAAGTGTATCCGTTAATGTCACGGTTCGATGCAAAGTGGACAAGGCAGTTGCAGTTTATTCGGTATGCGTAGTTCGTTCAACGCAGACACATCTTCTTCTTATCGATGGCAGGTTAATCCAAGATGGAGGGGAAGGTCTTTGCAAGGTCTCGTGTCGAGTTAGTGTCAGCCACCTTCGCGGGCTTCTTCGAGTAAAAGCGAAAGTGTGGATCGGTGCGCGTGCACTCGTCGATCGCCGTTGTCGCGTTTCGTGTGTACAACGAGGTCGAATTTTATCTATTTCTCTTTTCTATTTCCTAGACGCCTTGCGTAAGATCGAATCAGGTGCTCGATTTTCCACAAATTTGTTCCTATTAATCGACGTTAGATGAGAAGTAGAAGCGCTATCGTTTGCTAACTTGCAAACAGTGCTTGCAAATAATAGAAACAGAAAATAATAATACAGAGAAAATAAAAACAGAGAATAATAGGAAAATAGAAAAACAGAATTCCCGTGCAGTGAAATTTCACCTATAGCAGCCTTTATGAGATAGAATTCGACCCACCTGTATTCGTTTTCGTGGCGTCAAATATCTCGTTTCTGATTCCTTGTAAATAGGCAACGTTTCGTACAGTTGAATTTTATCGGATTCAGAGTGATCACGCGATCCATGTGCGTACGTAGGCTGCTGTTAGACGCACTAGAATTGAATAAACACGATAATGATACCCTCAGAGACTGAAAACAGCATGCGTGGAATTTGTTTACTGTAATCGCGAGAAGCAAATACGATTCTCAGTCGTGAGAAATGTAAATGTGCCAAAATGTACGTAACACGTAAAAATGGTAATTTAGACGTATTCGTGAAGAATAAGAATTTGTAGAAAAGTCCTGAATCCGTTCGTCGGATACCATTTGGAAATTGGAAAGATTAATTACAAAACGCTACGAACCACGTGTAACGATGGAACGATTTTCAATGTTAAGGGACTAGCGAGCCAGAGTTCGAAGGCCGAAGACGACGCGACAAGTCAAAAGTCTATTGAGTAAGCAGATCGGTGAATTTAACCCTGAAATAACCGTTCTGGGAAAGAAGGACGGGCCAGACTTGAGAAACCGCTACGGGACATTATCGAAGCGGGTCGCTAAATGCGGCCAAAGGTATGGTATAGATGTGAAAGCGGTCAGTCCGGCTGCTGTGTTACGTAAACGCCAGGAAGAGCGTTCAAACGTTGATACATCGATGATCGTGCATCAGCCACTGAAAGACAGGGGTTTTCCCTTTGTACGAGCCTCTACGTTTCGTAGCCTTGTGCTACTTTTCGGTGGCCTAACTGCAATTCCGTCGATAGAACTCGGTGATTTTCAATTAACCGCTCGCGTGTCTTGTCTCGATGAATCCAAACGATCATCGTATCGAGGAGAAACAAATAGCTAGATTGCACCGTTTGCTTGACGAAGCTCGTATCGTTACATATCGTTGGATCGCTGGAAGAGTGATACGTATGTCTGAGAAGCTGAAAATTTCGAGATATTTATAAAAATGGACTGGAAGTTTGAATTATTTTTTATAAGGCAGGTGTCGTTTCATTTATCATTATCGTGATATTTAGCAGGAAGAATGTCGTAACTTAAAAATCCTCGCAATCCTTTCTTTAACGCTAAAACTATTAAATTGGTCAGAACGACTAGTTTATAACTGTTAATAGTAATTTTATTCGTCCACAACAATACATCGTATCGTTGATGAATCGAACGATGTTTGATAAATAATGTTCGATAAGTTACATAAACGGTATTTCGTTAGAAATTCTTGAAACTTAAATGAAATAAAGTATCGCGATATCATATATATGTACATACATATAACGCACGTGTGTGTGGAATAAAACGAATAAGAAAATATTTCAGTGGCAAATTCTACTTTAAACTTTCTGTTTATGCGAATCGATTTCGCCAAAAATTTACTTCTTTTTAGTTCCCTGCTACGTTCCTAGCGAACCAACGTACATTCGCTCTTCGCAATGATAGACGAGGTATAGAAATATCAAACGTTTGTTAACTTTGAACGAAAAGATTTAAGAATTATTGGAAAAATATCACGTAGATTTTGAGAATCGATTATTAGAGAAAGTGACTACGTTAGGATTCGTCGGATAATGTCAGGCATCAGCTGGAACTTTCGTAGGAAGTGTAATAAACAACATGTTTATCAGATTTCAATACGATTAAATATAATCGTGACAGGTCCAGTATATTATAGTATATTTTGACGATAAATTGTTTTTATCAAATTCCACAAAACTTATATAACGGTGGCAAGTTGTGTTAAAAAAGTGCGAGCGTGATATCATTCGCGATAAAATCCATAGAATTCTATAATATAAAGAACGTCGTCGTTTTTCAATCTTTCTCCTTACTATAATTTATTTCGAGAATCTTCTCGCGACAACTTTGTGGCGATTAAAATTCTACAAACGAACGTGACGTTGAACATTTTACTGAATCAATATCATAAAGAAGAATTTGCATTAAAAAGGAAGACGAGCGAAGGAAAGATGTTTGAGTGTGAAGAAGCAAGAAGATTTCGTATTTTAATTGCGCTATCGATAAATGCATTCAACGAGCGTTCGTTCGTTTTGAAACGAACGTCGAAGCGTGGCACGCGTCGCGCGTGTTTATCGCGTTAACAATTATTGCGATAATATTTTACGAGATGCGCGAATGACAATCGTTTCGTCGAGTTATCAGTTCTAGACGAACTTACTAATTTTTCTTTTCTTTATTCCTCGATAGAGACATTTTATTCCTCGTTTTCCTTCTCGATTTTCTAATAAACAGTTTTATCGTTATACCATTTATCGTTGCTACATTTGCCATTCTAAAAAAAAAAAATAATTACACTCTATGACTTCAATGACGCTTCTTTGTTAACGTCCTTTGTTTTTTTTTTACTATTTAATAACGCCTACTTTACGTATTTATCGTTAAATATGTTGTTGGTGTTGTTCTCGTTTTATTTTCAATAAAAAGGAGGGTGAAAAAATTGTCGCAGCTATTATAATTGATCGCGTAAAAAATGAAATTATACTTATGTAATGCGCCGATGCCGAGTCATCGGGCAACGTATATTGTCTCTTTAATAATTATTAGTCGATGCTCGTTTTCATGCAAACGAGACGCCCGTGTCTCGTTGAATTATGCTAATTTCCCTTGTCTTTCGTCACGTAACACAAATGGTAAGCGTGGTGCCATCTCTCGAGGTGTCTTCAGACTTCCTTTCTTTCTGATTCTCGCAACAAGAATCGGTACGTAAGGGAACAGCAAAACGTAATTTGCATTTAACAGTTTTTTAAATAAATGAATCATCCGATTTAAAATGATTACGCACTTTGAAATTTAATGACGCAATATACCGCGTAAGTGATTCATTTATTTCTACCATCATTAACGAATCCAATTCTTTCTCAATAATAACTGAGTCAGCTTGTTGATCTACATATAACCCTTTTCTTTTACTTTTTTAGCGCGAGCACTTGAATCTGATAATTTTCAATGTGAAAGACGTTTCGTACTAATGCAGACTATATCTAGTTCAAAATATATTACACAACGACCTGCCGCTAATTGCGATTCATCGTACAAGCGTAACTCGTCAATTTACTTTTACTTAACGATGCTACTGTTGCTCGTTAGAACGATAATTCTATTTGATAATTAATCAAATAGCAAAGTCGAGCAGCTCACGGTAAAAACGATGTTCGTCGAACTTTTGAATCGAACTCATTATCTTTATCATCGAATAAAAATGAAATGCCTCTAATCAAAACGAATCTTATCAAGATTTTCACAATTTCACAATTGAACCAAGCATAGTTCTTGTAATTACGCTTACAGCGATCGTATGACGCGATGAATATCTTATTACGAGACAAAACTACCAGTATCAGAGACAAAAAAGACAAACGCGTATAAAGATTATCTTCGTTACGAGCCTCTCGTTTCTTCCAGGAAAATATGTTGAAAGAATGGATTTCGTGGAAAATAATTCCGTTGAAGAGTTCACGATGGAAGATTCTCTACGAAGGAGAGATCGGTGTCAGGTCGATCTGACACAGCGTCGTATCGAGGATGCGTCGGTCGCGATCGTTCGTGTGTTTTGCCTACATTTTACCCTTTCACTGTGTAACGATAAAACGAACGAACCACGAGCGGACAAGTCTATTCACCGATACTTGCAGCTACTCGTCAGCCACTTTCACGCGCGATTGCGAACTCCGTCGCGAAGCGAAGTGGTCTCGTACCAGCGCGCAGTGGCTCTTGCAAAATTTGCCTCGCGCCTGCTGCGTCGTTCGTTGGCCGACTTTTCCGAATCGTTCCATCGCTTTTCTTTCTCGTTGAATATTTCTGGAAAACGGTATCCTCTTTCTCTCTTTCTTTGTCTTTTCGTTACACTTTTCTACATCGTTCCGTCGATTTATGAGGAAAAATTTCCAATCGATTCGGAAGATTAAAAGTACATAAGAGTACACGACCAAGTTTTCGAACACACGTCGAAGAAATAGATCGTACTTTGTCTTCCATTTTCTTTAGAATTCTTTCAATTACCATGAGAATTAGAATTAGAGTTAGAATACAACGAATAGATGGATGATCTTTTCGGGAAAAAGCATACATCGAAAGAAAGAGATTGTGGTTTTTGGGTTATTACTTTTTATATTTTCTTGGGGAATTTTTATTAGATTCAGAAATACCTGTCGTTTTTGGTCCCTGGCTGCTTTAGCTTGTACCTGCTCGGTATTCTTCGTATAATATAAGTTTGCGTAAATATAACTATCTGTAAGCTAATGATTCACAAAGAAAAACCTGATTCGTCCGTATTAGGATCAACAGAAAACTGGAATGTAAGTTACCATAAAATAGCTATATGTATTCAGTCGAATTGGTGGATTTCATGCAACGCTCACGTTCTTGCAACAGATTACAAAACCGTGATCATGGCTTTATCGTAGAAACACGTGTGCTTTTTATGATGTCTAAATTACGATACTAACGAGCATTACCTTCTATTATTCTTGAAGATATCTCGTTATACTTTTAATGCTGTGCTATTGTATGGAAATACTAAACATTTACTTTGCAATTCATCCCAGTTAATTGATTTAACACGACTTTCTTTAAATTCACTTTAATTAATACCTACATTTCCAGCTTTTTATTCCTGACTATACTCTTCGTGTTAAGATAACTTCAGCTTTGAATCTTGACATAACGATAAGTTCAGCCCACTGCTGTTTAATTTCTATCTCTTAGTATATTATTTAGTATTATTCGTTTATACAAAACACGTAATGTAATATCGCACAAAACGGATACGAAAAATAGCGGGGTAATTGTAATCTGCGTTTCTTTTGAATTTGAATTTATATCGTGTTGTACACTCCAGTGAACTTTCACCTATGTCAGTTTTTAAGGATTAAGAATGCCAGTATGTTACTCTGTACATTGTTCGTCGTAGCAATATCAAATATAATTTGCATAATTGTTACGGTGACCAATATAATCGCAGGAGAGTCGACTACAGAGTGAAGCCGTGGCTGGTTTCTCCGATAGACGAAAGCGAAGTAAAAGTGGAAGCAAGTACAAACAAATTTCAAGCGTGCTACTCACGGGGTCAGTCCGTCGCTCCAGCTGAACATCTTCTTGATCTTTTCTCTCGCTTTTGGGTCGCTTTTATCCTCCATCTTGATCAGCGTTCTTTTTGTGACTTCCGTACAAATTGGTTGAAGACCTTGTAAAAGGTATCTCTTGCTAAGATTTTTCAATGACGACGCATCCTCTTTGTCACACGCTTTAACGGCACACTGAAAACAATTGAATAGGTTTGATTAATACGGGAGAATGATATTAATATGGACTTTGTACTTGGAGATTTCCTTTTTTAGAGAATAGGTTTAACCTTTGTTTTTTCAATTCTCGTCAAAAATAAGAATGATAATAATATAAAAATAGATTGACGTCACAGTACGTGCTTTGCAAGCATACACCAACGCCTTTTCAAATATTTCCGTGTAATTTGCAATGCAAAGCTGTTAATAGGGTAGTAATGTATACTTAGTTTTGACCATAAGAATGATTTATCCAAATCCTTAAGAATCCTTTTCATGAACTACGAATACACAATTTAAATGCAAATGAACGCGCAATATTTCTTGAATTAAGAACCATGCACAATTATGCGCCAATGTGTACAATTTTATTATCGAACGGTGAGGACGATTTACTAAGCATTTTTAAAACATTTTCATAAACTTCTAATTACAATTTAAACGAAAATATATTCGACGACGTTTGATATTTCGTGAGATCAAAATCAAGAGTATACATATCGCGATTATCGAATGACGATTATGACTCGCCAATAATCTTTACAACATTTTCACACTCATCGAGTTGATAATTTCAACGTAAATGAATCTTTCGCGAGATTTATCTCCACCGTCAGGATGGTTACCACATTTACGACATCTTTTTCAAGAATAAGTTCCAACCGGATGGAAAGATTTTTCCCCAGCGAGAGAAACCTAAACGCCGGTTCTTTTAGCCAAGGTGTACCGATCTCTAAATTGTGTTTAGAAACCAATACTATTTCTCCACGCTTTCGCAGACCCAGAAAAGCGATCCGTTTCTTCGAAGGATGCATAGGCCTCGTGGAACGAGCCGCGTGCCCATTCGTGACAATGGCGGAAAGTGAAACTGTTTTACAGCGACTACGTATCCTGCGAGCAACGTCGTGTGCCTTAGATCATTACGAAGAAAGCGTGCTGTATAATAATTTGTCAATGGGATAGAAAATATGACGATCTAAGAATAGTATATGCATTTTCCTTGGCGCGCTACTGTCACGGAATCTTCTCTTCGTCGCTCCTCAACGAATAACTTGTAACTTCGTTCCAACAATGACATTGCTGTTTGAATTATTAATCAAACTAAATATTGTTTCTCCTCGTGAACGAGTAATCGGCCAGGCCATTAATTATGAGATTGATGTCAAGGTTAAGAAAAAAAGGAGATGATCTCTTATGCAAGGATCGGCAAATGTCGACCTCCGAGGTTACTGGAATGGAAAAATCGGCATTCGAATGAAAGATAGCAAAAGAGAATTGCAAGATCTTTGATTGGGTCGAAAATATTCCAAAAATTCATCGAGCCAAAAATTCATCATTCCAATTCTTTCGAGGTAGGAATTTCGTTATGCTGTTGGACGATCGAGATCGTTATCACTCAATCGTGAAACCCCAGACGGATCTTCGATCTAAAAACGACGGAAATTATGAATCAAGACCTCAGCCTGATATTTTTTCAACATGCGATTCATTTAATTGGTACCGTACGGAGATTTGAACATTAATTCTGTTGTTATTTATCGATATGCAAGTAGCTGTACCGAGATTGTGTATAATTATTCATGGAAATTCATGAAGATTTAATAAATACCGGATAGGTACAGCAATTCCATTGACATCTTCTTCGAAATTAAAGCAGAAGGATTGTCTTCGAGTTCTATTTCTTCTCGTGCAACTGGATTGTCTAACTGTTCAGATGATCGTCCTATTGTGTCCACGAGCGGCGTTCGCGTCGTTGACCGCGCAAGAAAGTGGAGCTCCGTCGATCTAAGCGGAAGTGCCACCAAAATGATCGCTGGATGCGGTCGATGTTAATTTCATTTGGTATTCAACGTGTTGCATCCACCTACTCCATTAATTAGTTTCATTTCATCGTTCACTCGATGCAGTCACGATTTTATTCTCAAAACTATGCAAAGTAAGAAGATCGTATTCTACCATTTTTCGTATTTTATTATTTGTAATTTACGTTTTAAAATCTTTAACACGTAATCCTAACGAGAAACCAATAACGATTGTAGAACGTAGCAGGATTAATAGCAGTATTATAATATAAAATAGCAGATTAATGGCAGAGCGATTAAAAGACAATCTACAGACAAAAAATGGGAGATAAGAAGTTGGAAGATAATTTAAGGAAACAAAAAGTATCTGTCCATTGAAATGGCTCATAAAATAACCAGATTATTTGCACTTGTTGCGATTTGAATACAAATCTTCTGTTTAATGTTCTAAGTTTGCTAATTCGTTGCAATAATTCATTGTTAGAATAATGGTAAATTGCGATGACGCGAATACTGTGGATAATTAAGGAGGTTTTTATCCGATGGAACGGAGACATGTAAATAGGGGAACGAATTCTCGAAACGATTCGACTTCCTGTATAATAAATTCGTCTGAATCTTTTTTATATCGCGAACGCAGCTGCGGAACCCGGTCTTCTCGGGACGACGATGCGTGTTCGCAATATAAAGAGAGTAATTGGCTATCGAGTCAGGTTAACAACTTCTGTTTTCAGGACAAAGAGTAGCTATATGAACGATGGGAGTTGAAATAAAACTGCGTAAGGTTAACAAGTTCGTTTTAATAAAATATGATATTTAATAAAATATAACGTTAATAATTTAATAAAATATAATGTTTGCTGCGGTTTACGAGTTATACTTAAGTATCTAGATTACGAAAATCTAGAAAAGATGTCGCTCCAGTTACGCGTGGACCATGTGATGCGGCGTTTTTCTACAGTTTACGTGTTCGTGTTATGTGAAAGTGTTGCGCGTGCGTCATTCGACGAGTTCTAATTGCTATTCCGTACCGTTCGGCAAATTCCCTTCCGTTACTTCTTACGTCTTATGTAAAACTGGTAAAAGTTGAGATTTCGTCAAAGTCGAAACCATGATCCGTTCTCTCTGTTGATCTGTGCGATCATTGACCAGTTATTCGCAAAGAAAAAAATAGTACCGTTAGAGACCGTGAACGGTTCCGAGGGATTTGCTATCGCCTCTCTTGGTTTGTCCAGCGCTACGTGGATAAACGATACGAATGACTAAAATACTCGATAGAAATGCACCTCTCGTGCTACACACGTAACTTGGGTTATTCAAGTCTTATTTGGGTTGCTCGTATCGTATGTAAAAAAATCGAAAGTACACATCGAGCTACTCTCATCGAGATTAAACCCTTGTCTTATGATCTTTCTTAGCAGCTAAAGTAATCGTTAATATCCCGCTATTTTTGTACTTTATTAAGTCCAAAATACGAGATATCATATGAAATTGTTATTTGATAATGTTTAATTAAGGGATCGAAAAATCTTTCTCTAGCTAAGATAGTAGTTCGAATTAAAAATGACATTTACGAATATAACCTACTTTCGCTGAATCAAAGCCATAATGCGTGTCACGAATGCCAGGCAATATTATAAGAGGCTTTCGCATCTTTTAAAAATATTTTTCTAGGTTATCCAAAAAATTCAGCTGACCACGTGATCATGTGGCAGGTGATTTTCACACTTTTGAGATATACTGTATATGTACTAGCTGAAAAATATAATAATAATAATAAATAAAAAGGTCAATTCGAATAGACACCTGGTTTGTATTTTCAAATTAAATCAAATGGTAGTTGCTGATTTGATTTCCATTAATATCGAAGATAGATATCTATATATATAATGTATTATTGTACCAGATATACAACTTGTACATATATACGACAGACACGTGCAACATATAACTTGGCTCATAGAGAAGTGTATCATACAGTTTGATATAAGCGATGGTTTTATTTGGAGCAGAAAGAACGTATTTTTAAAAGAACGTATGCTTTCATTTACTAGCCTCGAATGAAAGTAGGTCAACTATAAAGGGTTTTGTGAAATATTATGTAAATTTCTACATTTCAAACTGTCAGATATATACATACAACTAACGAGATTGCACATATGGTGAATTGAGAATTTAATACCCGTACAGCTTTTCCATTGCTTCCTCGTTACACTTCCCCGACTTCACTCGTCACCTCTTTGATTTCATAAGACCGAGCACGCGTCTACATCGTAACACGCATGAAATCGGTGATACATTGCAACCACTGGCTTTTTTACATGTTAAAGAGGAAGTACTATATACAATACAGGAAGTGCATATATACATTTTGTCAGAAACTTCGAGAATCGAAATATAATACATGGTTACTCTTGCAACTGGATGCTTTCATAGAATCGAACGGATGACATGAGTTTCTCGCGCGATTTCTGCAGCACAGTATTACATTGTGTGATGCACCTATTTTAAAATGTTGGCAAAGTTACCTTGGCGATATCGTGTCTCCGCGCCTGATTTATATCTTGACAAATACTTTAACGTACGTCGAATAAGTATAATTGTGTGTGTATTTCAGGTCCTTGCCAATTCTTGATAACACATATACGATAAAACGATGTTGTTACTTTTGAACATGTCTGTTCACAACGTGAATCAAATCAGGTGTCTTCGCACGTAAGTGAGAAAATTGATATTGATGCAAAGTTGCTGTATATTTTTCACACTTGTCACACATTCAGTGATACGAAAATAACCTTGCATTCCAATGCAAGTTGCGAAAATGCGTCTGCGGACCGTGTTCGGATATTCCTCCGTGTATTTCTAGGTTACATGAGGGGAACGGATGGACCGTCGCGAGATGAGACAAAGGGAATCAAAACGAGATATGCACCGTGGCAGTTCACGGAGAAGGAAGGACGAGGTTTGAATGCACGGATGAGGACGCCCGAACGGTTTGAACGTCTTTCTCGCACTGAGAGACGAGTCCAGTTGAGCAATAACGCACAGCCACCGGCAGTCGAGCGTTCACGTACCAACACACATTCTCTAGGCCGACGCACCTTACAGGGGTATGCGCGCGCGTCTGCCACTTGCCGGTAAATACATACGCTCCCCACTGGTCAACTTATGGGCGACGAAGCAGTTGGCAACATTGCTAAAAAATCTCGACCCCTTGATCCTTCGTGCCAGATTCCAATGATCGTGTTTTTCTTTACCGCTTCCGCAGGTAAGAAACTTGTATATCAACTTTAAACGATCGATTACTTGATTATTCATTTGCATAGGACTTTCGGATCGACGGTGATCCTGTCTGTAAGTGAACAATACTGGAGATTATTCGAACGGCAGATTGAATGGCTGATTTGTCATTGCGCGCCATTTGGTTTTCGGTAAGTGACAAAGTTTAATTGTTTCTTTTATAGTGGAATTATCAGAGCGGTTGATTATATAACCTTCGTAGGAATTTTGTGAATTTAGAGCGGTACAGTTTTTATGAATCATTATTTGCACTATGTAGTTTTCGTGTACAATTGTTCGTGAAAGTGTAATATTCGAATACTCACCATAGAAAACTTTTATCGATAACATCATGTTATACACTTGTTTTATACATGTAACGAGACATTGGTATCATGATTATATTGATAAAATTTGAAGCCAATCTGAAAATGTATATAAGTAATTAGTAAAAAATTATAAATATCCTCGCTGAATATTGAGGCTAACTAATATATTGAATAATGGATTGTTTAAATACTTTTATGATCTCTGAAAAATATGTATTTGCACTAAATATCTTGTAGCTTCTATATACATTTTTACATCTGTTTCAGACTTTATCAATGTAACCCCATATATATAATGTAACAATGATGGGTGTGTCTTATCAAAGAATGAAAGAAAAGTGAAAAGCGTTTTATAGAATACACATAGTACATATACTCATAACAAGTTCTACAAGTTATACTCATAACAAGATCGTAATATCTTTTTCGATACAAGTTTTATACTTTAAGAAGTATGGTAGTTTTAGTATTAGCCAATCTCGTAGCATTGATAAATTATTCGATTAATAATTAATCTTACATTTAGTCTCGTATTTCTTTTACGTCGATAAATTTCGAAGAATTCATGGAAATCTGCATAGAAAGGAAATCCTATTTTCTATTGTCGACATATTATCCAATTAATAATCAATCTTGTGACATTTCTCTATATCGATGAGCATTGAAAGATGGTTAGTAATGTACATAAAAAACAGAAATTTCTTGCGAAACTGGACATTAACGTTAGGTTTTGAAATAAGTGTTTCCCTCTCGATCGTTTCTACCTTCCGAGGTTATTTTCAAATTCCCGTTCACTGATGACAACGCGCGCGCGCGTACACACAATCAAGTATGTTTGTGATTGCACCACGAAACCGTAAATGCGTTACGAACGTATACATCGATTCTGTGCTCGTGTGTGTTTTTTTACACGTATATACGTGTCAAGTAGCTTTCGATTCCACAGACCTAATGCAAGTGTGCGTGCATGTACGCACTATTCTTCACGTTGCCCCGTAAATCGAAAGTGCACGGTCTGCAGTTGGTCGCTAGTGCCGTCATCTTCCGCATGCGAGGACCCCTTATGCACCGACCTGTTGCGCAAATCTTTGCAATTCGAAATTAGTCGCAAAGATATTCGTCGCGAAATTATTGCATCGCTTGCAACACTCGTGTCTCTTGAGCGATCTATGAAAACCCGCCATTATGATACTATGCAAGTGGCCACTTCAAGTCGAACGCATAATTTTTGTTGAGACCGATCGAAATGTTAACTCATTAAGGATTAAACGATAAAATAAGGTAAAAGTTGTAATATTATAGGATATTAATTGAACATTACCATATCAATGGGAAATGTAATATTTTTGGAAAATATAAATGAAGTAATTTACGTACAGCGAAGGACAAGGGTATTCGTACAATTGGAACGTAAAAATAAAAATGGCTGATATAGAACAATCAGATGACTTGTAATTGTGATGTACAATTTCGTTTATTTTATCACCAAGCTTATTGTGATTATGCAAGGGAATTTAATAGTGTCGGTAACATGTGACCTGTAATTTGTAATATCTTACTAATGATACTAATTCAATTATGCAAGAGAACCTTGATAGTGTTTATGGGATTTGGAGAATTCAAATTTCATGTTTAATGGTATACTAACAATTAATATCAATGTGCATACGTACAGTTTATAGTAGAGCATATATTATTGAAATACCAGACTGATGTTAGAGTAATGATTATTTAAAAATTAATTTTTAAAGAGAAACTATGATGAAATGTAGACTCCGAGTTAACTTTCTGCATGCATAAAGGACGTCGAGATAATTTCAAAGGTTCTGAATCATCGAATGATTGTTCTCTATTCTTCGCGACAGAATAAGGTAATCCTTTCTCATACATAATTTCCAACGCGTAACATAGATTCTACTTATTCTATGTACTGTGAAATCATTACGATTTAAACGCTGACATCTGCTGAACTTATTGTGCAGAAGAATACGTTTGCATTTTAAGGATGTTTGTGTTGATATTACAGTGTCTAATCGAGATAGGAAATTATATTTTTATAAAATCACAATACTAGCATTCCAATCATTTTTTCATACAAGTATTTATTTATATAACTTACATTATTAATTTAATTTTGCTATTGCGCGCACTTTTTCGTGCCTTTTATGCCGCTTTAAAGTTAGTGTATCTGCGTAACTCATATCGTCGTATTTTTTCTCGGTTTCGTACTTTACGGAACAATAGATATTGCAATTTACGTTCAAAAATGATTCAACATTTTATCAATTTTTATTGAGATTGAAATTCAGACAATTTGAAACATCTTTTTGTCTAATATAAAGTTGTAAAAATTTTTTGATAAATATTCGTTTATTATGAACTATTATTTATTAGTGTTTTTGACAAGTAGAATTGTTGAAAGTGTTGATAAAATCATGGAAATCATCAAAATCATATTCAAAAAACAACTGAAATAGTTCGAACCATTTCTTCTACCATTTCCTTGTCAGTCACCATGATACAAGTTTCTTTATTAGCGCCAATTTTAACTCTATTTGTACCATGCGAAGTTATCATCTTCCTAGCAGATGCATGAAACTCTTCCGCTCCAGATGCCACTTTTATTTTTAAGATATTATTTTTAGTAATACCAGAACCTGGCATCACAATAATTTTATTTTGAGCCTCTTGAACGAGCTTCTGTATCAATTCTAACCCCTCCTCGGCAGTATCCTTCTGGCCAGAAGTCAGAACCCTTTTAAAACCGAGGTTTATTAAAATTTGCAAGGATTTTAAGGGGTCGTTGACTTCGTCGAAGGCTCGATGAAAGGTTACTGGTAATGGTCGAGCAGCAGAAAGAATGTCCTGACAAGATTTTACATCAATTTCGTTGTCTGGTGTCAATGCACCAAAAACGAATCCACTAGCACCGTGTTCTTTCAATAGTTCTAAATCCAGTAGCATAACATCCATTTCTTCCTTCGTGTATATAAAGTTTCCAGAACGTGTTCGAAGCATAGCGTAGAGTGGTAACGGTGAAATGGTTTTGAGTAATCGAATAAAGCCAGGAGTGGGTGTTAAACCACCCTCGGAAAGGGCAGAGCAAACTTCGAGTCTCGTTGCACCACCTCTGATCGCGTTTTTCGCCGATTCTATAGAATCGATACAGATTTCCATCTGAAACGTCGATTGTGTTGCAAAAGGATACGTAGAAAGAGCTGTTATTTAATCCATCAACGACCAAGCAATGAAATAATATGTGAAAATACAATATTACTGCACAATAACAAATGAAAAAATTTGAGAATTTAAAAATTGGATAATTAGAAAATCTGAGCACGTGAGAATTCGTAAATTTTAAATTTAGGAACTTTAAAAATTAAGAAGTTGGAAATATAATGTGAAGAAATAATTAATGGGTCTTGAATGGATTAAACAATCATGGTGCATGCTTACTGTTCCTGTTTGAAAGCGTTGCCAATTTCCCGCTAGAGGGTACGACGAAGAAAGTAACTAGCTGGTTGTACTTTGGTACTCTCTGTTCGAAATAAACAATGATAACAACCGAGAGAAAATTAGAATGCTCACGCTTATTGTTCTAGTAGTTCCACGGTATAGGTGCTGCCATTACCACGCAGCCAAGTGTTCAATGTGTTCTGCGCTAGCACATACAAGAACCTATTCAATTCCACCATAAACGAGGTATACTAGCTGTGTGGCTCCACGCTACAAGAGCCTATTTCGTTGTACGGTTCTACGGAACTGTTCATACTTTTCTATCCAAGATAGATAGGTATGAGAATAAGAAAATCACGCGATAATTAAGGAATGCTTGAGAAAGAGAAATTGTTTATTATAATCTTTTTAAACAAGAAACGAAAATCTCTCTTTTTAAACAAGAATGAAAGAGATGGAGGGACTGAGAGTCGAAACATTCGGCAACATGTAAAGATCTGCAACAAGCTGAGATTTTTTACTCAAAACTCAAACTTTCTTTTGTTTTATTTATTATGGAAATGCAATGCGGTAACTTTAGAATACAGCGAAGCGTCTTTACGTTAATCGTCATCGTTGGTAGTTGCTAGTTGTCATCTTTGAGGTCGGTTCCCACTGGTCGAACACTGGAGCTTGTGAACTGTTCCCGTACAAATTCTCCAGTGGAAATCCTCTGTTCGTTTCCAGTTCGCGAACAGCTCTCAGGACTGTTGACGATGCGAGATTACAGAGCACGTTCCCACTGGCGGATATTTCCATTGTGGACATTGTGGATTTACCTTTCCGGACACTATTACGATGTTGATTGGGGTTCGGAAATTTTAATTACCAGTGTTCGCGAGTAGCAGTCATAAAAGTTTACTTAAATGTGCAAGAGCATGTTCATAAACAGCGTTCTTGAATGTCACTCATCATCGAGCTGTACTCGTGATACGTAGTCGTAACAAAGCAAATACTTGCTTGTCATCTCTAGCTGATTCTCATTATTGCTAGTTTACTTGTTATTTCTAGTTGTTAGCACTCGTTTCAATAGCTTTTTCCCACAATAGTGGATGGTTCTTCGAGCTAACTGGTTTTATTAGTCTGCGGAACACTTGCAAATGCTAACCAACCCCAAACGATCACAACATTCGATCAACCCAGTGATGATGACGACCATGCAGTTACCGAGAGGTTCTTTTTCTGCAGATACATCACCTCGGATATATTATTCGTAGCCTATCAACTACTGAAATTACTATTAAAATGAAATTTATTTTTAATTATAACAACAACATTATCGCGAGGGAAATAAATTTAATATTAAACCTAAAAATTTATCCTGTATAGAGAATATATTAAAGTTATTGCGTCATTCCTCTGATTTATTATCGTTTGGTAGGAAATATTATCTTTTTCCCCTAGAAAAGATGTAATAAACAATTAATTTCTCTTTCTGAGGTAACTAAGTGTAATTATTGCGCCATTTTATTATTCTCATACTTGTCTATCTCGGATGGAAAAGTATGAACTTTTCCGTAGAATCATACAATGAAATAGGCTCTTGTAGCGTGGAATCACAGCGAGTATACTTTGTAGTAGAACTAAGTAGGTTCTTGTATATGCTACCGTGGAACACTTCCAACATCTGACCGCTGAGGGCAGTACCAGTCTGGGAACAACCAGAATCATAAACACGAGCACTCACATTTCTTCTCTGATATCACTGTGACAGTTGTCTTATTTTGAAAATAACATCGTATTATTTATCACGAAAGATTGATATTGGAATTACACAGATTCTCTGATCATCTGCTTTAAGAAGCGCGATACTTAATAAATTGAGATAAACGAAAGAAAAACACAAAGATGCGAATAGTTAATACACGTGGATGGTAACGATTGCTAGCAATGCGTCATTGATACGACTATTACGCCATCTGCAGAGATGCACCGCATTATTTGCAACGTTACGTAATCGTGAAAGATAATGAATAGAGTATTTCTCTTCCTGTCAGCTCGGGAGAATAGACGGAAATAAAAGGAGACATATGATAAGTAATTAATGTTAAGATGTAAAAGTACGTAAAAGAAAAAGGTGCCTCAGGGCATTTCCAGGAAATGAAATGAGATAAAAGGCGGGTAAGCTCGTGGGGCAATATATTTATTGGCCATTCGCCTGTCTCTCCAATGACCTCTGAAACGCCTTCTCCTAAAAGGATAGCTGCGTGCAATGCCGTGGAATATTTCTAAAAATTCTTATCCCAATATAGTATTGATTTATTTACTAGAACGTAGTTAAGAATGCGGCAAGGATTTCTGCGATTAATAAAATACATCAGTTTGAAACAAAAATACTGAACGTACTAATTTAAATGATTAATAATATATACTATTAAAATAATACTAATTGCTGTCTTAGATACGTAATATTAGGAATTATGTTCTACTTAAGGAGGTACTTTTTGATTTTTCACGTGGAATATTAATACCAGATTGCTTGGGTTCTGGAGGATTCGTTCTTCATGCTTCTTCAGTAGTTGCAATATATCAATTTGTTATACGAAATACTTACCTTCGCTATATATATGAAAGGAGCACAATGTATGAAAAACCGTTTCAAAAATCTTCAAAAGGTGAATGAATGATCGCGATATTTTATAAAGCGCAATGAAATTCTGTATTATACAACATATATAATAAAATAATACCAAGAGTTATACAAGTAAAAAATAATAATAATATTAATAATAATAATAATAATTTTAATAAATGTAACAAATATTTAAGCGGAATTTAAAATAGGGCATTGGCAAATAGGGGTGTCTACAAGTCTAAAAAATAAAATACTTAAAAATGACAGCAAGGAAATAGGGAGGACGATAGACGAAATGAAATCTTCGTCGCGAGTCTTGTCGATTAATAACGTGATTAGGGCGCGATTAGTTACATAATTCGAAAGGAATCTAAAAACGATTCGCGGTCAGTTTGATCGACTCGCAAGTTGATGCGGCAGTTGTCTTTGGAAAATTCAAGTATCCACGGATCTTTCTCTGCTGCTGCCCGACCAATTCGGATCTTGCTTCGCTCGCATAAACAGCAGTTTCATAGCCGCCGAGGGCTTTTATTTCATCGTTTTCTCCCTTCTTCTTTTAATTACAACATGCGAGAATCCGCGAGAAATCAAAGATCGCCGTTCGAAACGGCGATCGGCGATGGACTCGTCGGATTGCTCGAGCTGGTCGTCCATTTATTCTTGTGTGGATCCACGCCGAAACCTTCGTCGTAGTTTCCTCGTGTGATGAACAGCTGCTTGAAATGCGGGATGCAGTAGAGTTTACCATTATTTAAGGTGAACGTGTCCATCCTGTATGGAAAAAACGATCGTTTATTTTCCTTGTTCCAGCTATACAGGATGTTAAAAAAAAATGGGCGATATTTATAAGATACGATTCTAGAAATCATATCTTGCAAATATAGCCTCTTGTTTTTTTAACGTCTTACAGATGATATAATGGCATTTGTAATATATCGGTTGGTGCTAAAGGAAGAGAGAACAGAGACGGTGGAGGGGGGGTTAGGTTGGTTACAGGGAGAAAAGGGAATAAGTTTCAGCGAAGATTGCAAACGTTACCTTAGCACACAATTGCACTGCTGACACCGGAAGCACTGTTTGTGAAATATTTTGTTATTTGTCTCCACTTTTTCTAGGGGGTACACTTTCTTTTCGCAGCTCTCGCACACGTCCGTACAGCTCGCTTGAATCTCCTGCGTCGATTTTAGATTGGAAGAAAGCAAAATGAGTGGTGAACAAAAAAGTGCTGGATGAGAAGTGTGTGATGGATTAATGAGGAAAAGAGATGAACATGTGCATGTGATCGTTATTACGTTTTCGAAAGAGATCTTCGATAAGAAGAATTCCAAAGGCCGACTGTCGTTGATAGATGAAACTGAAAGAACTTAGGTATACATTGCACTGCGCCTTTTATATAGAATATCTGTGAAAGTGTTCCGATTTCTATCACGCAATTCACACCATACGTATTTTCATTTCAGGATGTGCCTTTTTTATTTATCATTTGTAATATGGTCGTAATAAATTGTTACACGTGAAAGGTAAAGAACAAGAATATGATACCTCGCTAAAAATTATACAATCCAAAGACGCAACGAAAGTCTATACGTGAAAATCATCGCATAGTAGGCCGTGAAAGAATTAAGCGATCGATCGATTAACTAATTGCTTACATAAATATTTCTCTCGCCGATTAACAACAAACAATTGCGTGTTTTCGTTCTCGACAACCCTTAAAATTATTGCACTTAAATTTCATCGTCGATTAAGAGAATCCCTCGATCGATATATCATCAACGAAGGATAGGAGATACCAAGTCGCGTAGAGAATATATATACCTTTTCGATCTTGTTCTCTCTATTATAATACTTAAGTTTGTTTTTGATTTAAAAAAAGTTCGCTAATGCCTCTAAAACATTGCACCTCCTTCGACATCCTCTGATTAACGTAGGAAGAAAAAGGAATAGGTTTCGAGAGAACCCCGAAATTGTACTTCGATTCGGTTTTCACTGTTAATTCACCGTTTTCTCTCTCGCATTCTCTCTCGCGCTTTCATTCTCTCTCGTTGCAATTCCTGTGGCGTACGCGCGAACCAAGAATTAGAAAATTAAGCCCTGTTTCCACCGTCATTTCTCGCCAGTCTACCGAGATCGATAACCTGTTAACCGAGGAAGACGAATTAATTCGTCGTTTGAATCAACAATCTTTCCTTACGTTTTTACTTGTTGCTTCGTTTTTGTTCAAAATAAAATGTATAATATTTACATTCGTGCAAAGATTAAAGCCGATCCTATTGCAATTGATTCGTATTTGTCAACGTTTAATTATACGAGTTACTGGTCAAAGAATGGCCTGGTTAACAGACTAACTTAAACGCAATTTCATCCAGAAAATACCATTAGAATATCGACGAATGAAACGCCATGTGCCAACGTCTCGTTCCCAACGCGATCGAAATCAATTTCAGGGGCTGTTCCCTTTCTCCTTCTGAATGGGGTGCGCTCGTCTAAATAGATCATAGGGGATTCGATACACGTCGTTCTTCTATGATAAACATATATATATTTATATGTATACGTATATGAATGCGTACTGTGCGCCCGCGTTGGCAATGGTGAAGGAATTAATATTTGCCCTCTCTTTCCTTCTTTCTTTCTTTCTTTTTTCTTTCTTCTCTTTCTTTTTTACCTTCGTCGCGTAATGCCATCGTAGAAGACCCTAACCCTAACGGCTACGACGAGGCTCCCTAGTATCGTTCATCGACCGAACATTATAAAAATTATATAAAAAGCCTATTCGATAACGTTCGTGTGAGACTCGAGGTCGGTTTATTTCTTACGTAAGGAACGAAGCTCTGACGTTCGATTTTTCAGATTCTCTCGTTGCACTGGAAAATCTGGAAAATTCTTCACCAATTTTGGAACCTTCGCAATAGTACGTGAACCCTTTGAATGCAAGCGTTCGATTATTAGAGTCCCTTTGCACAACACTTTTTTATTTAACCAATAGCATCGATGGATAGGGAAGAGAGTCGTAGATCGTGGATTTGTTTTTTACGATTTGACTATTTTCTGATAATCGGATGATTTCTAGCTAGCGAAATTCACCTGTAATATTTCATTTAGTTTATTACGAAACGTAATACTACTATATTATGCGTATGAAATGTTTCTTCGATGATCGAATTTGGTGGAATAACGTCATCGATTTAAGAAAATTTATTCATATTGGAAATTTATTACTTGTAGCTCGACAAATTGTAAGAATAACGTTGGTTCGATTATGCAAAAGGACTCGCAGGCAGCTAATCGTATTATACTAAACTTTTGTGGCATAAATACGTACAAATGTATATATAATGTAAATTTATCTTTGTAAAAACGATATTACGATTTTTTGGGACGTATCAGTGAGAAGATCCGTCGAGTTCCAGGCAACGATGAGTCGGTGATTAGTTTTTTCGTTCTCTGATCATTTCTATCGGTAGATAGCGATGACAATCTACCGCGCGACATGCTGTAAAAAGACTCGAAACTCTGTAAAGCAGTCGAAAAGCTCGTAGATTCTAAATAAGTCTAGCTCGGATCTTGATTCTTCGGTGCAATCTTAATCTCTCGATTCGATGCTTCGAATTTGTATTTGCAGGTTTCCTGTTGCGAATTGGCTGCTTACCGCGTTTCATTCAAAACTTAGATCGCACTGATACAGTACACGCGATGAAACGGCACAGATATCTTTCCTAAAATGCCATGAAAAGTGTTCGTTACGATTTTCAAAGGCCCTCTTTCCTAAGGTCTTCGACTTTCTTATCCTATCGCCTCTGATTTTCTCTTGGCACTGGCAAAAAATGAGAATGTCGGTTAAGCGTGGAAAATCTAAACGATGCAGGTAGACAAGATAGAAATAGCCGTCGTTTGAATAAATTTGGCACCCATTTGTGATTTCCTAAAACAACGTTGAAACAAAGTTCCTTACGACATGTAAGCTATCGCTCACAACTGTACATGAACATCGGCAAAGTGCAAAATCAATGAGAAACTAGTGGCTAAAATCGATATTTATCGTTTCCTTATAAGATCAATAAATGCCTACGCTTCGATCATTCGTTTAAAAATGGACTAGCAACAACTGATCTAACGATGCAATTCCAACCTCCGTTTGGCACGCGATACGAAATATATAAATGTTTCGTTGCTATTGTTCTCGCCTCTACCTGCATCGAAGATAGAATATCACTGGCCACGTACATATTTCTGTCGTACAAACTTTCGTATATCCGTCGAAAAGTATATCGTTTCGTGTAAAAGGTTGACTGGAAGAATGCCACTTGGTAACCGAGTGGCAACGACACGTTCATGCGGCGGGGAAACGAGTTAGCGAGAGCGTTAAAACGATCGTGAAGTATTTCATGGACACGTCGAGCACGTGGATCGGAGCGCACAGGTAACTACGGAACACAGGCGACGCTTAAAATAATTACGAGTTTCAATTCCATCGATTGATCCGCTTAAATTACTTCGCCAGGCCTAGGTTTTTCTTTTAACGCACGCGGTGTGCTCGACGTATCCGATATCTTTCGTTCGTTGCCTCTCGCGATAATACGATACAATATGATACAATCTACGCTAGATTCACTAACAGAACGCTTTGTTAGAAAAAGACTTCTAAAAAAACGTAAAAATCGCACAATGATCCGAACAACGAAGCTGTCGACTGTCATTTTTCCATTGCAGCGCAAGATTTCTACGAATTCGTGATCCACATTGTGTGTGTAATCGTGTGCTTGTTTCGCGTATCCTTTAATTCTATTCGCTCCATTTTTCTCAGGCTCCTCGGTCCATCCTCTTGGGCCGTATCGATCCTCCATTTCCGCTCCACCATTTACTGTTCGCGTTCAACAGAGAATAGTATCACTAGATCATAGTCGAATGAAAGCTTGGTCAACACTTTGCAGGCGGCAATCTCAAGACCAAAATTACCAGACACATCGGCACACTTCACAGGTATCACGCTAACTAGTCATGCTGTGTAGAATTTGTTTTGTTTAGTGCGGTTACCATTCTTGCGAGGAATAATTATTATGCTCTTTTTTTTGGCTTGCCGAGGTCCAGTTTCTATGTTTCCTCTTTTAGATGCTTTTGTCAGCGGCTCGCGTTAGTTCGTGTAACTACTGATAACGAAACTGAAATTCGTGATACACTGCTCAAGCTGATTAGAGGATATTACGAACAGTTTTACTATATCGATTAATAGAATACAGATGGATAATTGGATACAGATGGAGAATTTCCCTGAACGAACGCTTCATCGATACGATCTCTGTAGACAGAGATTGATTTTAAGCTATTAACGGAAGACGAGTTGCTTTCGAATCGGTTCGAATCGTTACGTACGTTTCAATCTCGTTCTTTACTCAGTTTTATCAATTTCTAATTTTACGATCATAGAAGTTTTTGATTAACGATGTGATTAATAGATTTAGTTAGTCGATAAAAAAGATGTATAAATGAGAGAGAGGAAAAACGATCCTCTAACTGTTTTTGAACAGTGTACGGTATATCTTGCGTACGCTCAAAGAATCATCAAATATTTCACGAGATATAAAACGAAACAGGTTATTTCTATCGCTGGACATTTCAGTAATTACTATAGTTGATAAATTCGTTGAGCGTACAGTTATATTACAACGACCCATACAAAGTTACTCGTCGTAGGAAGAAATTAAAAATAAAAATATCGTAACTAAACATAAATAGCATTATGTTGCTGTCGTCGCAGGGCAAGTAGATCGTGCTTTGATAGAAAATTCACACATTTTGCGCATACATTGGCAAGAGAAAATAAAAAATATACCAAGGTTTTGTACAAAATTGAGAGAATCGACCCTTAAGAGCTATCATCGAAGAAACTCGCGTCTACAGCTACATTTGTATAAAACTTGGCAGTCTAATAATTACAAACAGAATAACGTCGTGACGTTTTTATTGCGTGGCGATAATATTTTCAAACAAACTTCCTACCGGCTGTAAAATTTTACCTATGATAGCTTCCAAGGGTTAAACAACGATTATCAAGGCACACCATGCGATAAACGAGCCACGCTTCACACTCAAAAGATAATGAAAAAAAAAAAAAAAGAAAATTATACATCGAACACACAGGAGAAGAAGAAAAAAAAAGTGGTTTCTATTATATGCAGTGCGATTGGAAATCAAATGGATATTTTTGATACACCAAAAGAGAGAAAAAAATTCCAGAGCTGTCATTCGAGTCTCGATCAATGAGCTGCTCGGATGAGGATGAATGGATATGAACGAAGTAGTTGCTACGAAAGAGTACTCACCACGAATCGATTGACTTTGACCTTCGGTGTGCGCGGCGACTCGTTCGTTTGCGAGCCAAGCGACTCGAAACGGGCTCTCAGACTGCTGGCAGACTCTATGCTCTGCTGTTCTCCGGTGGTGTTTTGAGCAATTTCCATCTCTGCGATATGTTGATTACTCGACGTCGTCTTTCCGTCCGTTTCTTCCCAATGCTCGAATTTCGCGCACAAGGTTTTTGCGCGGGCTGCGTTCTGTGCTTGCTTCAGAAACTCGTCTTCTACCTGAAATACGTGTTTCCATAATTTCTACGTATAACGATGCCTGTGGTATCTCGTTAATTAATTTAGCTCGATATATTTATCTTTCTTTTAGATTTTTGCAAGTTTTTCTTTTTCCTTTTTAAAGACACTTTTAAACGTCCGAACACAATCCGACGATAACTTGTCGATTAATCTAACAGAAAATCCTTTCTCGTTTTTGCGTCTCTATTAAGATTTTCTAGACGATATTCTTTAGAAATGGACAAGATTCTCGCGATAGATTCACGATGCCTCTGTTAATGTAATTTCACGTTATTCGGAAGGCAGCGACAGGTGTCCTTCATCTGCATATCTGCGTCGCTATCAGACGCCTTACAGCCACTCTTCCCACGATTCTTCGTGCATATTCATGACGCAGGAATCTCAAGGACCGGGTACCTTGACTTCGTGTTAATAAACGCTACCATTTATTGCGTTCGAGAACAATGACACCTATCCGCGTATACCGTATACGAACCTTGTCGGAAGCTCGTACGTAGTTTGGATCCCTTTCCTCGGTGCTGTCTTCGCCTTCGGACTCGTCGCCATCTTCGTCCTCTACCTCTTCGGAGTCTGAGGCTGTTGGTTTTGCGTATTTGTCCTCTGGTGGTGGTGTGAAACGCTTCAAAGGTTTGGGTCCATTTGGAAGCTCTTTCTTGCACGCGTTCTCTTCCATTTGCCGGAAGATCGACAGCATCTTTCTGGCGGTGTCCGTGTGCACCACTTCGTTTACCCTGTCTTCAGCTCTGACTACGTCCGGGTCACGATAGATCTCACGTTCCGGGGAGTCCATCTGTCGAAACGAATCTTTTATAAACGTTGAGAAAACACAAAGATCTTAAGTTTCTGTGGTTCCATGTTGAACCGAACTCGACGCTATCTTTTTTACCTTGCAATTCGATTCGATAAAAATATGTTAACGCACAGTAGCGTGCAAAAGTGCTGGATCACGAACAACGACCATTTGATAGTAGCAACTAATCGTAGGTGTAGCTATTCTTCATCAGAAGATTCCACGTTGAAGTTTATATTAAAAAAAAAAAAAAAGAAACTGCGAATTATCTAAAGAATGCGTAGAAAACTGGTTCATCGATTATAAGCGAAATAAGGGAAAATTCCAAAAATGCAATTCAAACCACAAAGGGTTAATACACCGATGGTTAATTCTTGTCTAACTTTAGAAATCAACAGAAAGAAAGGTGTCGCCCATGAATAAACACGAGATACGACTGCAATTGCTATTACTTGCGTTCGATTGTTATTGGCTATTCAAGTGGTTGGTTAAAGCGAGAACACGCGAGGCTAGGCAGGAAATCAAGGGAATAAAGGTATTTCTTTCCACGAATCGCAGCACCTCTGAGTCAGCTCGAATGGTTTTATACGTGTACAGCGTCTCCGTTGGATTTCTACCTGAGCAGCAGGTAAGCTGAAGACGCGATGACAATGCAGAATCGACTGGGTTCTGTTGGCCGTCCCTACGATGCACACGATTCGCGCAGGAACGTGTTTCACGGGATATTACCTGCCAGACACGTCGACCAGGAAAATACCAGAGTTGCGAGATAGAATGTTGCGAGAATAAAGAAAGAAAAAAAAAGAAGAGAATAGTCGCACCGACCACGTATCTTTCGTTGTAGTTACAACCGATGCAAAACGTGAACAAGAGTAAGGTTTCACCGTGCAACGATCGCAGATTTATAGGTTTACGCCGGGAGAAAGTTAATTAGTTCGAGTTGCCCCGTACGAATCTTTATTAATGACGTTTCGCTACTTTTTATTTAAAACAAGATGGAGCATCGCGTTGAGAAGGTGATTTATTTCGCCTTTCGTTCCATTCATTTATTGCCTCACGCGAGATAACACGGACAATGACGACAATTAAAGAGCAACATTTTTATCGCTTCGTACGGGAAGATTCAATAACACGGTGTGTAATTAAGGAGACATTTCGCTTTAAACGATCTCGTTTGTTTTCACACTGATTCGACCGAGATATACAATGTCTACGTGTGTTTTCTATAGATTCTTTGACGCGCTCCTTTGTATTCTACCAGTGGCCGACTAAAAGCGCAGGCCACGAGGCGAACGAAAAAGAAGAAAGTCTTTCTTTCGCAAACCGATCGATAGTTCTGTTCAAAAGGAAAGCGTATGCATTTGCATTGCACGTTAACTATATCGACAGTGTTTGTACCGTTATTGCGGATAAGTGGATTCGAGAAAGCGGGCAATTTTCTACACCGATCATATATTTTTTCAATATTTCATGCTATCGGTCAGCGAACACCGGCAATTTGGCTACCACCGATCGCACACGCTTCGTTCAACTCAACGTTTGTCTCAACTTTACCCAAGATCCATCGGAAAACTCGATGATTGATATCGCCATTCCACAAACAGCCTTCTTCCGCGAGTTCTTCTTAATCACTTCCCGTTCCATTACCAAGTTCCAACAACAAATCCCATTACCATTTATAAAACAGCGCAAAAACGAGAGTCGGGCGACGAACGAATATACCCGGTGACCAGCGTTTCTTAGCTCCGAAAAACGATTTTTCAGAAATTCTTCTTGATCGCGCTGTGTCGCGTCACGAGATACCAGCGACGAGTAAGTTGTAACACGTATAAAACAGCGCAAAACGAGAGCCGGAGAATATTTAACCGCCTCTTCCTGTTCGCTTGCCTATCCCGAGTGGCCTTGGACCACGGGACGTCGAAACATAAAAACTAACCGTGTAAAAAGCGGGTTTAACAGAGTTGAAGCACGAGAGACGTATAGCGGCTCGTAAAAATATACGAGAACGCTTAGCACAGGAAACTTTTACGGGTATAATGCGCGCGTTATGCAAAACATTTAACAATTTCATCGGCTAATTTCAACAGCCATGGTAAATGCATAGTTCTAAGAAGTCTAATTACCGAATATCGTGGATCGTTAATACGGTAGATAATCGACCATTTAGATAATTTCACTACGTTAAACACGTATTTACGCCAGATATCTCGTAACCTGCGAGATACATTTTCAAATTTCTTTGCTAACGTAATCGCGATAACGGTACCTTCTTACAGCTCACAGAGTTCCAAAATGTTTCGTAAAACACACACGATGCATTCGTATAAAATCTTTCTAGAAGCATTCGAATATCTCCGTGCGCCACAGCGTATCCATCCGTTCACGCGTACGTTCTACAAGTCGTGCAGCAATATTTCGTCGTTCTATCGGACGTAACGCGATGATTTTACTCACTTTTAATTTTCGTTGTCCCTGCGACGGCGGAGCAATGCCGGGAAAATGCAGCTTCCACGGCGACGGCGACGCGAACGAGGGAAAAAATGGGAAATCGAAACGAAGAGACGAAGAGAGAGACGTCACGAGGGAACCTTTTGTTTCGTTGGCCCCGGCAAACTCCGAACTGGCAGCAGCGTGTCGGCGGTTGCTATGCCGTTCACACGAAGAGGACGCACGGCTCTTACTGTGTTCCCCCTTCGTGAGTTACTGGGAGGGCCACACGGTGGTGTGCTCGCCTCTACATCGGTCTGTTCTCTCTCTTCACGAATGGAAGGATGTAGGAATACTAACGGTAAAAGTATGGCTGCTGACCACTCGAGGGGGTTCAAGGACAGCCATGGAATCAAGTGGCACTGTACGTTGTATTCGCGGGCTCCGAGCTTTCACGAGCTTCCTCGGCCTCTTTTATCAAGGACCGATCTCCTTAACTACGATTCCGCCGTTAATAGTTGGAAGAAAGATCGATAAGCTCGAGAAAGTGAAATATTTTTCACGCGAGATACGTTGCGTGAACGAATACGCCAGATAATTCTTGTCGCGATTTTACATCGACAAGTGGGAAGCGATTGGTCGAGTGACTACGGTTCGATGATTTAAGGAATTCGGAGATATAGACGGTGATTACGTCGGTGATTATCCATGCAACGCGATTTTTATCGAGGTGGAGAGATTCCATGCGATAAGCTGTTGAGTCACGTTACGGGGATTATTAGTCTTCGAATGGAAAAAATCATACGCTAGAATTATGTTAACCCTTTCACTGTGAGTTAAAACGTCGTGGCAAACGCGTTGCGATAACAGCGTCGAACGATTTGGAACAAAAGTAACGCGTATTCTTCGTATGTCAGCTTTTAAAACGGTGAACACGTAATCGTTAAAAAATGTGTGTCATCGCGGTAATTATACGGTAGAACTCGATCAGCTTTTTACGCGAACCTGTCCGGGGACAAGCAGTTTATACAACTGCGGTTCGCGAATAAACGCTCTCTGATCTTCTACCTGTAGCTTTTCGTTTATACGATACGATATAATTTCACGTAGATGGATTCGAGCGGCGATAGTTAATTTAAACGTTTCAAATAATCGAAATGTTTCTACAGAGAAAATTTTCGACGATATTCGACGAATAAATAAAATTTGACGTATGAGCTCAGCGTTGAAAGGGTTGATAAGAATTAGAGTTACTTTTCACTCAACGCAATCTTCGTTAGAACATTAAGACACACTCTTCGATCAAGAACACTTTGCACTCGAGAATAGTCTCGAACCTTAACTTGACCATCGCGCGGAGGGGTAATTCGGAACTGCTTGCGTTGTTTTTCCGGTTCCTTGTAGGACTCGAAAAATTTGAATTTATTCGAAATGTCCGAGGTCTCCACCTGAACTTCCTCGGTGGTGTCCGAGCTGCGCACCACGTCATCCGAGACTTGTCGTCCCATGAATGCCTTCGTTCGGAGATTTCAAACCGTTAACCTTGTCGATCACGAATTCAAAATGCGCGCTCCTCCCCACCACCGGCAAACGTACAACATCGAAAATCGATTACGCTACTTAACGCTCTTGCAAAGTTGGAGAAACATTTTCCAACTTACCACGTAAGGATAAGATGTTTCAAATTGACGAACATCTCTACGATTATGAGAAAACATATTCTGTTCTACGGAAATAGCCGGTCTTCGTAACGTTAAAAGTTTTCTTGTTCGTCGAAACAAGAACGAGATAAAAATTCGGGAATTTTAACACATTCGAGACCGATATGACTTTGAGCGATACTCTCTCGAATGACCGAAAGCTTTTCTACGTTTGTGGTAAAAAAAATACGCGAAGTTGATCAATATAAGAATACAAAAATCACGTTTTAGACAATTTTTATTTAGAAATACGTCGTGACACACACTGTACAGGTATGTCGTCGGGTTTCCGCAATAATTTTGACGTCGAACGTTCATTGGACGTACCATGCGTATCATCCGAACGAAATAGCGTTTCTTGGTTAAAATTCTAAAAAGACAAACGTGCAATAGCTAAGGATATTTATTTCAAAAATGAGAAAGTTATATAACACGCACGTTATAGGTATGAACGTTATCTACGCTCGTAATTGTCCGAGAATTAACTGAAGAATACAGATAACGCGCGTACGTACGTTGTCGTCGGTCATTGCGACGAGATATTGCATGGCATATGTATAATACTATACCATCGGTCTCGAACGTGTTAACACAGTTGATCGACGTATAGAAACAAATAAAAGGAGAACTTACGTCTCTGGCACGTCGTGGGGCTTCGGCCGGTGTCTTCGGATTCACCGGAGTCACCGGTCGCCCAGTCTTCGCCGC
>NT_176439.1:739125-804426 GCF_000188095.3 Bombus impatiens | reverse complement strand
AGTCACCGGTCGCCCAGTCTTCGCCGCCGTGGCGTCCAGTTCGAGGAACAGCGACCGAGACTTCCTGCTGATCCCTGTGTAACATCGATCGATTTATCTCGAAACAGTGTTCGCAAAGTATCGGTTTGCAAGAGCAAATAACAGATACAGAGTAAAGAAGATGCCTAGAGCTAGTGCACTTCCACTTATACGACCTATACGATATCTATCTTGAGAGCACGCTCTAGGTACGATCTTTCTAGCGCACATGGTAGCAAATTCAGCGGTCAGTCGCCGCTGGCAGTTTTCGACCGCCGATCCATGTGGCTAATTACATTTAACGGGTTCTAAATATACGTTGGTTCGCGGGGCAAAATGCACCTGCTGCGATCACTTCCTCGTCAGCCTTCTCCGGTTTCGGTTTGCTGTCCGTCTCGTCGTCGGACGCAGCGATGGGCTCGCCTCGTTCGAATCGTTCTTTGATGGAACGAGCGTGGGTCGAGTGTTGGATCTCTTCGGCCGCATTGATCTTCGTCACGCGTTCGCTTCCGGCTACCGCTTGCTGATACATCTCCTTCATTTTACCCTGTTTGCCCTGCAACAGAAATCGAGTCTTCCGTTAGCTACACGAAATACCCTTTGATCTCGTTTCTCCGAGACGATGATAAATCTTTCCACAAAGATATATTATAGTACTGTTCAAAATTGTCCGGACACTTGCGTATTTTTGGCAACGCGTAACGCAATTACAGGATCGCGAGTGGGAATTACGCGTTGATAAACGATTTTCTCGCGCGTTTAGAAATAGATAGTAACAATTTACGCGTTTCGATTCGTACGTTTCACCAACGATTCGTACAACGTTGTTACAAACCTATCAAAGCGTTCGATTACTTACGAGCGATACCTTCTTTCCTTGGAAAAAAGTTGTCAATTTTCACTTTCTACCTTCTTTCTATCACTTCCTCGTTAACTTGTCCTTTCCACGTTTTCCTCGTTGATCGGTCGATTATTATTTCCACTTTATTATTATCATTTCTACGTTCTCTTTATCAACCGACCACCTAATCGTTATTTCCATGTTCTCTTTCTCCATCGATCGCTAGTTTCCTGTTCCTTTTCCTACCTCGCTGTTATATCTTTCCGATCCTCTCGTTAATTAATTACCAGCTTCTACGACTTCTCGTCAATCGATCGCCAGGTTGCCAGGTTAAGTCGTTGCGCTTTGTCTCGAAAATGTCAGATCTACGATGGTTGATCGAGCAACCGACCAAACGAGCAAAATCATTCGCAATTGCGATGCGTTCCTCCGTAATCGTTACAGTGCACATGTTACTCGGCGTCAAAGCTCGTTGTAAAGAGAGAATGCGTGCGCTACATTTCCTTCTCTCCAAGTTTTTCTGCGTCTACGTCTAATGGGCTCGATGCCATTACCCCCGCACTACATCGCCGGCGATTTAGATGCTCTGGAAACGATGTCGAACGCCCCGCGCTCATCGTTTCTTCCTCGAAACGCGGAATTAAACGAATGCTAACGGTTCAACGAGCCCGAAAACGAACGCGATTTTACCATGAACAATCTCGAACGAATTCCAGCGATCTCCTCCTTCCTCGCCTCTCGCTGAACTTCGCGTCTCCCTTGCTGACTGGTCGTCTCCCAGCGATTCTTTATGTCGTCCATTTTTGTGAAGCTGATGGGACGCTCGCGGGTCGCGCGTTTCGCCTTCACGATCTCGTTGTCCAGCTCTGTGAAACACGAATAATTTGAGAAGTTACACTTCCATTTGGAATTAATCGCACGCTATTGTTCGACGTTACAACTCCAAGGTATACTTTGATGTCGTCATTCGAAGACTGCGATCGAAAGTTGTAGTTCGTCGTTTTAACATTGCAATGGTACAATAAATGATAATTCAGTGTTACGATTGAAACTTGTACGTTTGAGGTTGTAATTCGTAGTTATAATTCGATGCTATAATTTGATGTTATAATTCCAAGTTGCAATTCGACGTTCTAATTGGAAATTATAATTTCTAGTTATAATTCTCTGTTACGATTCCAACTTATAATTCGAAGTTGTAATTCGTCGTCGTAGTTGGAACTTTTCATTCAAGAGAAAAGATTATTCGTTATACTCTCAGGATTGTTCGACGTTGTTTGATTAATCTGGATTCGTTAAATTCGTTCAAGCGATTGGAAATTTCCAAATACCGGAGCAATTAATAATTCTGACGTTAATAGCGCGGTAAATATTCCAATATCGTAGACACGAACAGAAACGTTTTTCAAATTCGATAAAGAGTTTAGCAAAGGTCGTATTATCGAGCAAAGAACAAGACGATGAAGGAAGGAAAGATCGTATAAAGAAAATAATTTCATCAGCTAAGGAATTCTTCCACGGATCGAATTTAATTCGCTCGATCTTGTGGAAAATCGCTTATAGCACTTGACGATAAAACGTTATTTCGTAGCTGTCAAACCGCCACGCGAAGCTTTTCCGATGACGCTATTCCCATCGAGTACAAGGAGAAAGCTTGCAAAAAGAGCTGCCTCTCTCGCGGAAATACGGCAGCCTTCAATCGGAGCAAAGGGAACGCAGTGAGAGAGGGGAAAAGCCTGAGAGAAGAGCTGGAAACATCGGACTACGTAAAGTCTCGATTTCAATTAAATGTTTCTTCGTTTCCTCACCCTCCGTTTCCTCCGCTTCTTCATCCTCCTCGCTCTCGCTCGACTCTTCGTAAGGGATTCCATTCAGAGATTCGTCCGCTACTCCGATATCCATGCCCTTGGCTTGGAATCTGGACAAAAAGACGTACAAAGTAGTCACAAACATTTCGACGAATTTTAATTGCCTGGCGCACGAGCAACGCCGACACACGTGCCTGTTCACGATGTTCTTTTATGCACTGGCTTATGGCCACGAGAAAAGATCGCTGATCGATCAAACACGATCTTGTCGCAATCACGGGTGCGTTAGCAAATTCATCGTTCGCCCTACTATTTTATGTTCGTAAAGTCTGCGCTTGCACATTCTCCAGCGATGCAGATATTTAGGAGATATTTAGTACGTTTGATATTTCATCGCGTTACTTAATCGCCAGTCTTTCGTGTTTGCGATACTTTCTTCGGTTAACGAGCTACGTCGTTTCTTTCTTCTTAGTCTATTGGAACATCGAGTCGCATTTACGATACGGATGGCACGCGTTTCCAGTATCAGCTTTAATTTTTTAATCAGTTTCGATTCTTTAGCGAGGGACAAATTGCATGGAGAAATTCTTTCCGACTGTTGCTTCTAAACGAGAATGAGAAAGGCCATGTTAAAGGATATTTAAAAAGCTGCAACGCTGCACGTATTTTCATCGTTGAACCATCGATCCTTCAAGCTACGGGTAATATTTTTACGTACTTTATATCCGACGCAATGCTACGGTTGTAAACAGCTTCGTCTACCAACTTGCTATCGAAACGAATCGTAAAGTAAAAAGTTGGAAACGCGACATAAATGAAAAAGAAGAATTCGATTAAAAAGAAGGATGATAAGTTAAAAGATTATCAGCGTTCCGAGAAAAACGTCGAGTGGTTGGAGTCACAGAGTCCTCGTTGTGTCCAACTGGTGGAAACGAATCTGTGTCACGGCTGAGAACCATCTCCTCGACCCACGATGCCATCGTATATGGCCGTTGGAACAAGAGAGGAGAGAGTGAGGCCAGGAGAACGATACGACGAGCTGAATAACGTAGGTGACTCTACCGAAACGATGGATTACTCACTTGGCGAGCTTGCTTAAGATACTGGGAGACCTCTTGACAGCGATCTGCGACGGCGACCTTTCGATCTCGTTGGTCTCCGTACCGGCCTTCTCGAACACTTGAAACCGGGACTTCACGTTCAGGCTCGACAACTCCTCGAGACCCAGGTCCGGTTTGTCTGAGGCTGTAACGGAGATTAAATAATATTTTTCTTTCGTCCGATATTCTCGTAAGACGGTAATCCCGCCACTATATATCGCGTACATCGATGATACGCTGTTGTCGATGCGATGGTTATGATTTCTAATGGCCCAGTAGGCGACTTTGTTCTCTGAATGCGTTCGGGAGTCTAGTCAAGCTGTGATAAAATCGTTGAGTTCGCTCTAAAGAGGTTTTACCGGGCGAGTTAGTCGTTTGGGGACGGAGTGAATCGGTTCACGACGATCTCGTGTCCGCTGTGCTTGAGAAACAATTCTTATTTCTCGATCATACGTGTCTCGTAACGCATTCGCAGCTAATAATTTAAATCTTAATAGTTTCAATGTTAAGGAATTCTCGTATGGAAAGGCAACGTTTCTGTTATTAAGATAAAGACGCGATAAGAGAGATACGAGAACGTATCCTAATTACAAATTCGCTTGATACTCGCATTAAGTATTTTTTACGATTGTTCCACCGCGGGCTCGAGATCGTCGTCATGCAACGATGATTTTGTCTCGCTACTCGACGTTACAGCATCCTCGCACTCCACAACGAAATGAAGAATTAATCAAACCAAAAAACCGATTAGGGTATGAAAGAAGAAAAACAAAATAAAAAATTATGATAATACAAATGCGTATGTCGTTGTTAACGATAAATCAGCGGTATTAAAATGGGTGCAATCTGCAAAACGGTTAGGCAACTGTTAGAAAATCCACTCTTGGACGACTTTAGTCGTCGCTTGGTCGCACACTACCACCAGTCAGAACTATTACCTCTGACCACATCAGGCGGCAGCTCTTTCGGCTCGTTCTCCCGTATGATCAGCTCCGGCTTTCGAGGTCGCACTACGAAGTTCACAAGACATCTCTTTGTTGCATTAACGATCTCTCTGCATTTACGTGTAATTATATAGAGGGAGGAAACGACTGGAGGAACGGGAGAATAGAGGGGAAGGAGAGCAATTTTCAGTGACTACGTTAAAGAGGGGGACCTGAGCGTTGGGTGCCGCGCACGATATACGAGAGTTTATTTCACCCATTCGTCCGTAACGTCGATCGTATTTCCTTCGACCAAAGGCAAACCCTCCATTTTTTTCTCATTGTTATTTATTTTACGACGCGTAATCTATCGCTTCGTTATTCTCTATGGAAAATTGGAAAAACAGATCTCGTTCGTTCCTGTTCTTTCAATCCTTTGACAGCGCGATAACAAAGTAACCAAGAATTTAGAACGAACCACTTGGAAATAAATAACTGTTAATAATAATTATAATTTAATAATAATAATAACTGTTAATAATAATAATTGTTCCCGTGAGATTTTCCTACGATATGAAATTTTTTTTTATTTGGAAGTAATTTACAATCAATTCTCATTGGGAATTATAAGTAAATTATTCTAGCGTGGTACTATAACGCGAGTAATAAATGATTATCGTATGTTTGATTCTAGCTGAATCTAATGTTTAAAAATCTAGAGGGTAATGTCTTTTTAGCCTGCGGATCTGATCCGTCGTGTCACGTAACTGAGTAACTAGTGGGTTTTGGTGGTTGTTAATTCTTATGTTATATCTATTACTGGATTTGGATATTTCTTCTTTAACTATAGGTATCTATATATATATATATATATATATAGAGCGGTGGTATTTGTAGCACTGTATCGTATATTTACTTGCTGTTGAAGGGTTAACCTCGCGAATCTTTAAAGTCTACAGCGTCGACACATCGTAAGAATCTGTCTGTTACGATTTTTAAATCCAACGTTTGTGTCACGAGTGCAGCGAAAAAAAAGAGGTACGTATTAAGAAGAAAGAAGAAAGAAATTGTCACGTAGTGGTGATTTCCAGCGAGAGAAGGCGGTGATATCAAAGCGACGAGAAAGATTCGCGGAGATTAGATCGGAGGCTATTTTAAGGCGAGTTCCGCCTACGACTAGCAGAGCTTGAGGTGAACGTGGCGTAAACGGTGTGGTGTGATCGACTTACCAGGCTCGTCGGACTCTTCAACCGGTTTCGGTTGGAAGAGTTCCTTGAAGTGTGGCTTACAGTAAAGCGTGCTCTCGTGGCTCTCGTAATTGTCCACGTTAAGCTGCTTGCTACACTGCACGCACCGGAAGCAATTCTTGTGCCAAACTAGACCCTCGGCCTTTGTCTGTTCCATTTGGAAGACGACCTTGCCGCAGCTACGGCAATTGGGATTCGTGTCGCCGTTTTGACCCACCTGCCGTCAAATTCCATTATTCCTTTACCGATCCTCCACTTTTTCCTCGCTCTTTTATTTTTCACCCGTATCATCATCTCGTTCCCTTTAACCGGCCTGTTTTCCTTGTCCCAATTACTCCGATCGGATCCGAGCAAACTGGCAGATTGCGGGAACGAGTTGACAACTCGAACGCGATACCACAGTCTTTAAAGAGGATATTTACATCTTTATGCTCTGCGTTATATCACTTCTGAGAAGCGTATCGCGTCATTACGCGTTATTAAAGCAACAATTTTGCAATAATTCGAGTAAACCAACAGAGACTAAACAAAGATCAAGTACTTGTTCGGACTTATCGTAAACTGAACCACAGATATTCGCGGTAAGAAACTTTTGTATTTTTCGATACGAGATCGATAAATTTTCACCTCTTCTAGCAAGTACGATCTAAATATTACCCCTTCGTTTATCTACACTTTGGTTAAGCCGACGATAAAGATCTTCCTTTAAGACGAAGATGAAAGAAAGATGTAGCCAGTGTGTACTCGTATATTAATAGCACCGGATGCCGTAACTTCCTGTGACAAACTAATATTTCGAAGAAGAAAATGGTAGCTTTTTATAATTAAAAGGTTAATCCTTCAGCCGGGATTTTCTTTTCGACCGATCAGCTCCTTTGTGTTTGCTCGGCTATGAGAGGAAAAGTGGACGAGCTGAAACGATCGATTCCACGCCAACAGCTCGAAACAGGAAGGCTATTTACGCGCTCTTCGCGGCTGAAGGGTTAAGTACGTCAATGTTAAAGTATCCAGAGGAGGAGAGAGAGAGAGAGAGAGAGAGAGAGAGAGAGAGAGAGAGAGAGAGAGAGAGAGAGAGAGAGAGAGAGAGAGAGAGAGAGAGAGAGAGAGAGAGAGAGAGAGAGAGAGAGAGAGAGAGAGAGAGAGAGAGAGAGAGAGAGAGAGAGAGAGAGAGAGAGAGAGAGAGAGAGAGAGAGAGAGAGAGAGAGAGAGAGAGAGAGAGAGAGAGAGAGAGAGAGAGAGAGAGAGAGAGAGAGAGAGAGAGAGAGAGAGAGAGAGAGAGAGAGAGAGAGAGAGAGAGAGAGAGAGAGAGAGAGAGAGAGAGAGAGAGAGAGAGAGAGAGAGAGAGAGAGAGAGAGAGAGAGAGAGAGAGAGAGAGAGAGAGAGAGAGAGAGAGAGAGAGAGAGAGAGAGAGAGAGAGAGAGAGAGAGAGAGAGAGAGAGAGAGAGAGAGAGAGAGAGAGAGAGAGAGAGAGTGCGGGAGCTTACGGCGTTCAGCTGCTGTTGCACTTTGCCCGCGTCGATCGAACGCACATGCAGCACCGTCTTCTTGCTGAGGGCGTCGAATTTATTGAAGCTCGACTTCTGTAAACACAAACAGTGCACGCGTCAAACGAGAAGTGCTCGAAAGCCTTCAGCCCTGGTCTTGTCGTCGAGGGAGAATACCTCGTGAATGTGTGCGCGCTTCGATCTAGTCCGAAGCTTGTTCAGCGTGAGCATGAAAGCGTGTCTCGCTGATCGGAGAGAAGTATAAGCGGAGTTTCCTTTATTTCATTTGCTTTATGCGAATAGTTTTAGTTTTCTGCGAATTTAAAGGATATGCGAATTTTCAAAGATAAATCGTGCCCACGGTGAACGTTCTTATTACGTGGTAAAACTAGGACGCTTCGTGCGAGTGTTGGGTGCGCTCCAAAAAGCTTCCCAAACGGTACAGAACGAGAGGACTAAAGGTAGCTTCACACGGAGACAAGCTACGACGCGAAAGTAAAATAAGAGAGGCTGCTACAGTTACCGTCAGAAATATTCGAACAATAAAAAAATTGAACTACGACAGCGTCGAATCGTGTTCTTTTTCCGCGCAACGTTATTTGTCGCGTTTATTTATACAGCATACAGCGTGACATAGATTAACCGAAATCGCATTCCGTTGTTCGACGCCTCCAAAGCTAATACACGTGCCATCTGTATCATACGCGTATCACGATCCACGTATCTCCGTGTGGAAGTAGCCTAAGGAATCGTCCAATCGTTTGCAGATCCAGCAGATTGAAACGAAAATCGCAGAAACATCTAATTTTTACAATGTCTACTACGTATTAGCGCTACGTCGAATAACAAACTGATATGATAAACCGAACGAAACAAAACTTTCGTTTCAATCGAATTACCAGATAGACTCGAGCAATTTGTAAGGGGCACTACGATCTTGTTCAACGAAGTGATCAAAAGTAGAAGCAAAACTTGTTTGTCAAACATTTGGCGGAGAAATAATAATAGATGGATGCTGAGAAATGAAGCTGCGTTCGAAGAACGGCGTGGCAGGCGAGAAGCGTTGGAGAATAAGAAGAAAAGTGAGGATAGATAAAACCTTGGTGCGAATCGACCGTATTTGTGGTTATGTGTTTCGGGGGTCTTACCTCGAGCTTCGGTCGATCCGTGTCCTTACCCTCGCTCGTTAAGTTTGCCAAACTACAGTAGGAAGCCCTCTGTCCCGAGGTCGGTTTCGTAAGTTTTCGATTAAGGTTTCATGCATTCCGGGGCCGGGGAAGGCACCGAACAAAAAGAAAGAAACAGCACGGGCTGCGGGTTAGTGTCGTGTGGTAAATATTCGAAGCGCTACCTTCGTTCTAGAGTTGGAGAGATTCAGCGGTTGGCGGTCTCTGGAATTCCCTCTCCCCTTTCTTTTTTTGCTTGCCAGACGCAAGGCGAATTACTTGAGCTAATATTCTACAGCTGTTTACCTTCCACCACGCTTCCTATTGTTATCTCTTTCAATTCTTTACTTTTCCAGATATTTTCTGTTTTTCTTTCTGCTTCTTTCTTTGCTCTTCGCGACGTCTCCTTCTTTTATCTTTTACATTGTATTTGCTTTCGAAGATTTTATTCTTGAAGCGTGGTAGGAAACAGGTAAGTATACACACATCGATACAAAAGTAGCGTAGATGTAGATTTTCGCGTTTGAAAAATGTTGTTAGAAAAGACGCGAGAATTTTATAACGCGTAGAGACAGTTCTGATTTACGTTTACACCACGGACTTTTATGCGTTCACGGGAAACGCGAAAGCGCAGAAATGCACGCGCCGCAGGTGATATTCGCAGATCGCGTGTAATGTTCCAGTGTAATACCTTTTGCAGCGTTTATCGCGTAAAACGATTCTCCAACTGTGTTTTCGTATTTTTAATCGTCTTCGCGAAAATATAAAAGTGCGCGAAACGACCGCGATCTACCAAGCTCCATCGAAACTGGTAGATTTTAAACTTGTATCAGATCTTCGACTTTTCTTTTACCTTTACCGTTGCATCGTTCGGTACATAGAAGATCCATAGAATATTCTCCTATTGGAGAAAAAGCGTTGACCGAAGGAATTAGACTGAGCCAGCTCGCAGGCGAAATCTTAGCGTACCACAGGCCTGTGTTAACTAAATTTCCAGTCGAGCAAGAGAATCGTTAACTGATAAACAAACCACAGCGCTGGGTACGCGCTAACGTGACCGAATTGGCAGAGAAGCGCCTTAAAAGGTTGTCGGTCGCCAATTGGTCGATACAAAATCGTCGCCAACCGCTGCATCGCCAAAGAGAAAGAAAAGAGGACGAAGGAGAGAGAAGAAGAAAAGAAACGAGAGGGGCGAACCACGGAGACAGCTGGAATTGTTTCCCGGGCTTGAGCTTCGCTCGAATAGCCTTTCTTTTTGGCACGGACCCGGCCCGATGCTTTCTCCGACACGACGCGAATACGTCTTTTTCATCCGTTCTCCAGCCGGATCTATGCATATTGAAATTTCAAAGTTTCTCCGCCAATTTTGTCGATACGCACTGTTACGTAGCCGATAATTGTAAATTATTGAAAAAAAAAAGAAAAGAAAAGATGATAGAGATCGATGAAAAAATTAAAAAACAGGCTTCTTCGTGCTCGTTAAAAAAAAAAGAAGAAAAAAGGAAAGAGCGATAGAACGAGTCGGAACTGAGACGATTTCACTGAGTATGTGCAGCGGAGGCTACGATGCCAAGGAATTATGTCACTCGTCTCGAAATCCGTAACCGGATAACCGATAAACGACGGATACACGCGGCGAAAAACTCGTAAGACCTCGATTCTCGGCCATTGCTGGCTACACAAAGTGGGGCAAATGAGTAGTAGGTTATTATCAAAGCCGGCCCTCCCTTAAATGGAGAGACAGCATTCGCGGCGTTACGGCGACCGACTGCACGGCAAAACGCTTCGGCATCTTCGACGACGGCGCGGCGCGGCGCGGCGTACTCGAGCGAATCGCTCACGTGCACTCGGGAAATTCTTCGATCCATCCTTTCTACGAGTTGCTTATTTTTGGCACAAGACGAGCATACGATGATTCTACGATAAGATTATAATTACGAAATCGTAAAAAAGAAAATTAAACGTCGGACTGTAGCGACGTTATTCTTTGTACTCACATCGTATAGAGGCACATGAAAATATTTGAACGTTTATCGCAGAGGATTTTCATAGATCGAAGATTTTAACAATTGAAGATAATTGTTCTATATGTGTACGCGGTATCGGGTCGTTTTTCTACTTTTTCTCCTTTGTATTCTTTTTGTTCGACGAGAATAGCAAAGATGAAACATTCCAGCAGTCCCCGATGTCGTCCAACAGGTTCACGAAAGGTACTTACGAGGGCCTTGACCGACACCCCGGTGAAGACTAGCGCGTCTTTGGTGAACTTCGAGTAACCCTTCTCGCATACTCGCAGATCACCCAGCGACCTTGCTTTCTACGATCGTTGGGAGCGTCAATGGGAAGTCAGATTAGCAGCGAGTTGCGGATAGTTTCGCGGAGTGGCGAGCTTCGTGAACTTATTTATCTCGGAAGACCTTCTGGTCCGTGTATTTTCCAATTTTTATAAATTCAACTTCGAAACGTTATCACGCGACAGAGTTTTGCTTCGATATTGCCATCTTCTAACGATAACATCGCAATATTATTTGCGGTGTTAACCAAACGATAACCTTTTCATTTTTCTTCTAACAAAAGGTGTTATCGCATCTGTTCGACGTTATTACATTCCCAAAGAGATACAAACGTACCAAGGCGAAATATCATCCACGATAACGATATGTTACGAAAGTTTTTCAGGATTAAAGAGACAGAGAGGTTTTAACGAACGTCACAAAGCTCGCACTCGTTATGCGATTAGTATGCTGTTACGATAATCAGGATAAATTATTTGTTTGTCGTTCGGTTAATCCTATTGCCACACATCGCGAAGCGAAATAACGGAAGTTCGAAGTAGCTCATGCAGTAATAACTGTTAATAGGGCTGTCATTCCTCTGTCGTACCACGAAACATCGAATGCCGAGCAACATGCTCGCGAACAACTCCAATTAGCTCGAGAGCGAATTGAACCGATTCAACGTTTCTACTTTTCCATCGACGCGGTCAGCCAAAAAAAAAAACGAACTCAAAAATTGGGACTTATGCTATATAGCGATTTTTCAGGGAAGACAAAAAAAAAAACATGAAGAACTTTGTCGATCTATCGTTGCGAAATTGACCATGGGTTCTCGTTACGTGCTCGTTAACCCTCGACTACGAAGGTTCTTCTCTCGGATACCGAATCATCTTTTCAAATTACCCACACCATCTCGTTCAGGCTCGCCTTCCGTCGTTCCGTTAGTCGGAGGTTAACAAAGCGAAGGAAACACCTGACAAGTGGCAACGGGTTATTTTCCATACGTGCCGCGAATATTTTTAGGCAATTAGAGTCTGTGTCGAGGGTTAATGCTGCTCTCTTCCAAGTGTATTACTTAAGCGAGTAGTTCACACAGAATACGCGAGATGATACGCGAAGCGAGTCGAAAGTTTATTTGAAATTGTTCATCGCACATATCGAATTCGTCTTAGTTTGCCACTATTAGACCGCGAATATTTACGCATTCGTGAGAATTTCGATCGATATAATATTTAATCGTCTGTGGTATCCAACAGATTCTACGATTTTCTACATAGATGCCGCCGTCTTAATTCTGTAAATGAGATTTGCATAGAAATTTACGCGATCTAACTACAATTTCCACTCGCCAGGGATGAACTACCCTCTTAAAATAGTCGCTTGCGGATCATTTATAACATCTTAGCTAGAAATAACGAAAATTGAAACGCGAAAATGGGTGGCAAGATGATTAAATATACAAACCTCTTCGGTGTCCATGGCGTGATTGGTTTTCCCGTACGCAGTCTGATCGCCGTCGCTCATGTTCGAGATGTCGCCAAAGCTACGACACTGTTAGTGACAAAATAACAACTGACAAAGTGTAATTCGACAGCCATTAAAGCGGTTTTCTTTTGTCGTTTCAGCCGCGCGAACAAGCGTTCGTTATATAAGAAGACGGCCGTTAAAAGAGTGACAACGAATAAATCTGATAAACGACGCTAATCGTCAATCACGCGACATAAAATAGTCGATTAGAAGATACGTACGAAAAATTAGAAAGACTAAAAGTAAGTGGCTTAATTATGGTTTTTTTTCCATACTTACCAACTGTTTGATCGACACGCCAGTCGCGATCTTTTCCTTCGTACATCGATCTTGCTCGTTTCGAGTCGCCTCCGATACATAATTCTGTGTCTGCATGCACAAAATACAATGCACAGGGTACAAAGCTAATCACATGCGACTGGATATACGGTGATTCATAGTCTACTTGGGCTATTTCGATCGGACTTCTACTATCGTCATTGCAGAGAAACCTCGATATATCACGATACTCGTGGGTGATTACATCGTTACATTCGCTATACATGCAGGATAATTTACGAGTAACAATTTAACAAAGGAATTGATTAGCAATTTCTCTACCTCTGCTGTTTCTATATCAGAGAACGCCCGAAGCGTTCTCTTTGTACTTTTCGATAGGATCAATAAATCAATGCTACTATTATGCGAATAAATACTTATCGACAAATTTATACAAGATTAATCTTTGTTGCTCCTCGACTATGTATCGGCAATAAATTAAACTACGAATTTTCATATTTCAACTTTCTTAATTTGATCGACAGTTACGGTCTCCGTTTCTAAGACCGGTTCTAAAAACAGACGTTCTTCGTCGCTATACGTCGATCTCGATCTCGAAGAAATCGTAAAAGTACCTCGTCGAGTTTACGGTTTTTCCACTTGGGACCGCGTTTCCTCGCTCGGACGATCACCGGACGAAGGAGAAAAAAAGATACGAAGAAAGAGTGGACGCACGCGAGACGAATTCCTCTTTGGCCGGTCGCGTGAACGGGATACGCGAGCCACGTGGCGAATTTACGTCGATCGTGCCTCGTGTAACGGGCAACCACGGGTTGAATCGAATCCGATCACGGACGATTTATCGGATCGCGACCGACTGTGCGACGAGGAAAAATTGCAGCCACTTTACGCGCTCGCGTGGAAAGTGTTTGAGACTTCACGATCTTAAGTTTCTGGCCGACGAAACTTACCAGAGATTTCACGTTCACGTTCGATAGATCGTCTTCGTCGGAGAAATCAAAGGTTTCCGGGTTCGTCTGCCGGGGACCGGGGTGCATGCTCGGCTCTTGCAAGTTAGAATTCTAACAAACAGACAAACACGCGCACACTGTACATGCAACACGGTTATACATTATCGTATCGTAGACAGAAACGATACAACGTATTTATTAGATTGTTCGAAAAGTTTCTTTCATTTCATAAGATGATAAAACAATTTCTGTTTTATATTATTTTATCGAATTAGGTTTAGATTGTTCGAAAAGTTTCTTTCATTTCATAAGATGATAAAACAATTTCTGTTTTATATTATTTTATCGAATTAGGTTGATCTATTTCGTTATATTTCTATTATTATGTTCGTGCATAATTCAATAAACAAAAAACATTGTGCGTCTATTATTTCCTTATAAAACGAAAGAAACTTTTCCGACAACCTAATACTACCGCGATAAGTAGTTCATATATTTGTAGATAGGTCAATTTTCCAAAGCACCTTTCACGATTACGAATTCATTTTTACTAATGCGAGTATTGTTATTAAATCAAAATATAGCATATACACATACGAATAACAACTACGATATACAGGGTGGTTGGTAACTGGTGGTACAAGCGGAAGATATGCAGGGTGGTTGGTAGCTGGTGGTACAAGCGGAAAGGAGGTGATTCTACGCGAAAAAAGAAGTCGAAAATATAGAATACAAATTTTTCGTTTGAGGCTTTGTTTTCGAAAAAATTGACTTTGAATTTTCGCTCTGTCGCCTGCACTTTATCACGTCTCGTTATAACGGATCTCACTGTAGATTTTTAAAAAAATTAAAAAAAAAATGTTCATTCTATATTTTCGACTTCTTTTTTCGCATAGAGTCACCCGCTTTCCGCTTGTACCACTAGTTACCAACCACCCTGTATAAGTAACAAGATATAACGTATATACGGTGTGATATAAATTATCAGTCGGTCAAAGCTTTCGTTTAAAACTACGTTATATCGTTTCCATCTGCTATACGTAGACGGTTAGGAGGATCAGGCGTGATATTCCCCTTTCGGCATTCCATAGTTGGAGAAGTTCTCGTCAGCGTTGAGAACTATTGGAAAAAATGCAGACTTTATCAGAAAGCAAAGAAGAGGCGGAACTTTAAATATCGATCTCCGGAAATGTTCAACTTCCGAGGAGCTTTCCTTTTAGAAGGAACTTCTACCGAAACTTCTTTCCAGACAGTCCATGTTCTTTGTCCGTGGACAACTAGCAAGTTGTTTTTCGACTTGGAGGGGAACTTTTCCGTGGACGAATCAAATTACTCAGAAACTTGCGACAAAAGGATACTGAAAAGGCTGCTCTTACGGGGAAATTCTTACCGAATGCTCGAAAAAGAAATTCGTCTCTTAAGAATGCCGTTGCGTGGAAAGATAGACCGATGCAAGCGAGAAATGTAAATGGAAAACGTAAATAGAAAACGTAAATGGAGAAGTAGAGGTACCGTTCTCGGCGTCGGTTAAAGTGAAAAGCCTGGAAACTATTGCTCGGAATCGGAAGCATGCAAATAAGGATTAAACAGGCTCTTCCGGTTTCTGCCAAGACCATCGTCTATCGACGTGGATGCTTCTTCGACGTCGCTAATTAACACGACATAACGGTTCATGCACATAATGTGTTTCTACCGGGTTTCTTCGTCAGTCGCGGGTTCCTCGGTCTCGATTCGATCGTCTCGACATCCGGCTGGCACCTTTTCTTGTCCGCAGGAAGAACATGCTCACGAGCGCACGACTCTTCTCGTTTGCGATTCGCGAACACGAGGTGTTAACAAAAAGAAAAAATAAAAAAAGAAAGAAAGCTGAACGGGACGAATGAAAGAAACGAAATTCAATGGCCGAAATTCTATCGTTATTTGCTTCCTCGGTACGTGAGAAATATAAAGTACGAGCGAGATATAGAGCCGACTCGCTGATCCACGACAACTGCTAGTTTATTGGATTGTCGGAAAAGTTCGCGTAGAGTTCGCGTTATAAATTTCTATCAAACGTTCACTCTTTTTTAACACTTTGTAGATGGCTGTACGGTGTTGTAGAAAATTTAAGGAACACGCTTTGGTGCGTTCACTCACCACAGAGATGTTCTCCTTTTCAAGCTCGTTCTTCTTGCTCTTTTTGGTCTTCTTTGTGCGAGGAGTGAGATTCGGCGAGGCATCGTTACCGGCGACGCCCTCGATCTTCTTCTTCTTCGTCTTGGTGCCAACCTTCGTGCCCGGCGAGGTTACCACGCTCGTGCTCGTTGTTATCGTTTCCTCTCGGCTTTCGCTCTGTGTTAACAGGCAGAAACAGATTTTTATTGCTTTATCGGCAGGGTTACCGATGAAATTCCTATTGGCTGCGTTCACAATCGTACGCGTATCGAAATTCATATCGAGATCTACGTCTGTATCCGTATTCGAGTAGAACGATCGTGTTAACTATAGTAACTTCTTCTGCCTCTATCCACGCATCGTCTTGGTTTTCTCTTAATACGCGTCCTCCAGCGGATAAAAACCTCGCGTAATCTGTAATCTCGGCTAAATTAGAGGATGTCGCTCCAACAGTTCCCCTAATGATATCCTGCGTGTTCCTTCGTGCGTCTTCCATCGACGCGCATCCGCAGGGAGAAACTCGAAAGTTACGAAATATCGAAAGTAGTATCGTTAATAACGATGTTCCGACGATACTGATATATACTCGCGCGGTAATTCGATCCTCTTATTCTTTCGAAAGTTTATAAATAAACGAATTTCTGATCAATAGTCGTAAACCGAGCAGCGATCGAGGAGCTTCTCTTTTTTTTTTCTAAAAATCGAGCAAATTGCATCGGATTTTAATCGGTAGTCTGATGGCCTACTAATTTGCATAGCGGAAAAGCGACACCCGGTATAATTTCGAGGCTCGAAAAATAGCTAATCTTGGAAAGTGGATCGAGCGTAAGTGTAACAGCACGCACGTTCGTGGAAACCGCTTTCCTTCAATTTCAGATAGTTTATCAAGATCGACGATAGTATCGACGCTCCTGCCGATATCTCTGGAATTTTGAATATTATTACGAATCGTAACGAGGATATATGGAGACATATCGTGGTAGATTTTTTCCCCGTAAAATTCTTAATGTATTCTCTTAGACGTATACGACGCGCAGCAATGTGCGTTGCATCGCGATCAATGAGCAAACTCGTCGAGGAAGAGCGAATGGTCGAGTTAACTAGATATTAACGATCGGCTAGATACGAATCGCGCAACAGAGCGATTTTACTGTCTAACAAGCGAATCGTGAAACAGGTGCACGAACCTTAGGAAACGCTGGAACTGACAAAATCTTCTCTGCGAGAAACATTCTGTAGAAACTCGTTGGAACGTCAAATTTATTTCGTACGCGATTTGACGATACTTTGGTTAGAAAGAGATGTTAAAATTAACGTGACAACGAGGTAGGTGTATTAAAATGGAAAGAAAGGATTGTCGGATAGCTACATTTTATCAAAAGCGGATCGCATTTGCGTCTTGAAGTTTACGTTTACGCTTATTACGTGGCAAATATTCTTCTCTCGGGACGTACGCTTATCGAATAACGTAATTGAAATAGAGTGAACTCGATGGAAAGATTCTATAAACTGTGACTGCCATAGTTTCGAAGATAAGTAAACGACACATTTACTAGCGTTTTAAATGCAACGCTGATCTCACGGCGATTTGTGTTCGCGGTCGTTGTGTCTAATGAATTTCCGTTTCTCGCGCCCGTAGCTCGCCACTGTCCTCTCGGTAAATCGATAAGGAAATCGTCCGAGTCCAACCATGCAATTTACGAAGACTACGTTTTATGGTGATTTTAAGGAACCCTGTTTTAATTGACGCGACTGGCAGTACAGTAATTAAATCGCTGATAAATATTCATAGATGGAGCCGAGCGGATCAGATCAGAACGCGATCTTAAACAAGATGTTAGTAAACATCGCACACTTTCCACACGATTAACATCTGCTGCGTAAGATTTGTCCGGCATTCTCTTCTTCTGTTTTTTAAATCTACTACAAATCTTTTTTAAACAGATATTCGAATTGCGAACTGCTAATTGAAAGAAAGATATATAGGAGTATAATTTAACAACTTTTCAAACATCGTGATTAATCGATTCATGCCGCTTGAAACGTTCCCACGGTTCCTTTTCATCGATCCTTTAATCGGAAAGACAAAATCACTTCAATTTTTATGAGAGAAAGATACGTCAACGATACGATTCTACGTTTGATAGTCTCTCGTATGTAGTTGTTTCTCTGTCGAACTGTCAGAACCGATTTAAATATGGAAATTCGTCCGCGAAGCGTTGCGTTTTACTTTCAAAAACGATATCTAAACAGATGGAAACTAATATTCGAAACCAAGATAACAAATAAACACTGTTACGTATGCGAGATTAGTTAAAATAAAAATCGTACGATCTATTAACCTCACTCGACGTACAAATTTCTCGCGATCATTTCTCCAACTGTCCGTTCCGATCCGATAAAATCTCTGTGAAATCTTCATCTTCTGTCTCGTCGAACATCCCATAAATAATTCTTAAAGAGGTTGTAGCATCTCGATTTGTAAATTAAGAACGATCCAGACTTGCGAAGAACTGGCCATATACAAATTCCTCGCGATAATACCCCGTTCCACGCAAACCGCTTCTTCGAATCTCAATCTCGATCAACGCAGCGTTTAATCGCGCACGATTGTTAATTACGCGAACAGCGAAAGTAGCAAGGCGAACCTCGACGATTCCTTTTGCTCTGGTTGCTCCCGGTGAGCTTAATGAAGAGATCCTGACATGAAATTAGTTACGACGATCGTGGCGCGTTCTCCGCTGCCCCGGTGATAACTTTATCGCGATCCTCTTATTAGACGACGCTGATCGACGCGATGCTTCGTTGAGAGCGTCGCTTCGACACGACACACGTAATTACACGGTCACGTAACTCTCGTAAACTCGATTCCGCCGACGATTACGCGGCATTCACGCCGAACGCAACCGCCAAAGATCTTTGGAAAATTGCGCGCCAACGTTTCCCGGACACTGACTGTATCTCTTAATTAGCACTGTGATGACTGATGACGATGCGGTAACGTCACGCGAGTGTTAATGATTCACATATATATATACATAGAAATATAAATAGAAAGATCACGGGTGAAAAACATGATCGAATTTCTTGTGGTTTATGGGAAAGCAATTTTAAAATTCGATACATGAAATAATTCCTCGTCGGAACTATCTCTACGTTTAATTCTGAAAGTGCACGTAAAGTACGAAAATATTTTTATTAAGCAGGGAAATATTTTGCGACGACGAAGACATTGGATGTGCCAAGTCGTTGAACGATCGAGTTACGTACGACGATGATTTAAAAAGTGAAATGTATAATGTTGTATTCGCGACGATACGCTTAAATCTTCCTGCAGCTACAGGTTAATATCTTCCTCGTTTTCTCGAAGATCGAACGCCGAGAATAAAAATGGAAAAAAGGCAAGCCTCGCGTGATCGGCAAATTCGATGAATAATAAGATGGTCACGGTGAGCGGGAACAGCGACGGACTTTCGTAAACCTCGAGACTTTCTAATTCGGAGACTTCCGATTCACTTTCACAATTTTTGGCTGGAATCTCTCGATCTTCGGTCCCTTCCGATCGTCCCAGCACGCGATCATTCGACCAACACACCGGCTATTTTCTCGTTAAGAGTAGCGAAGATGCGAGGTAATTTTCAGAAGGAAAAAAACGTTCGCACGTACCGTGGAAAATCGTTGCTTCCTTCGCGCGAGTTTCTTTCACGCCGATCCTAATCTGCCTCACTTTCTCGCGATCACCGAGCAATTCAAATTCGTTCGATTTAGAAAGTAAAAGATAAACGTTCGTTAAACGAGCTTCAAAGATCACCACAAACACCAGTAGTAACAATTTCCATAATTTTTGTCAAAAACTTTGGAAAATTTCGAAGAAATCGGACGATTCTTCCTGGACGAAGACCGGCTAGTCGCTGAGGACGACGACGCGCGTCTACCTTGGTAACGAGGTCGACGAAAGCTGACGGAAGAACCACAAGGAACAGACGAGAGGGAAGAAGAGAGTGCAAGGGAATGCAAAGAGAAGGGGAACGTGTTCGTGGAGCGCCCTGGGGCCGGGGCTCCCTTAGCGCTAGCTCGGGCAGACAGACGTCGCGATACCGATCAGAAAAATTCTATGCAAACGGGAAACGTTCAGGAAGAGCGTGGTCGCGCCTGATAAAACAGTAACCGCGGGATAAATCACTCGAGAATGCAATTAAACCAACGATAGATCTCTCCTTTCGGTAACAAAAGTCCGGCTAAGTATTGGCAGATTGGATTTGTGCGAGGATCAAGCGTACTTTTTGCCAGAACAAAATTCAAACAGATAAGAGAGACAGAAAAAGAATACGTAATTGTGGGATGAGGAAATTGCAGGACTTCGAGTTGCGCTTAAATCGAGATTGAATTTACAAGAAGAGAATGTCGAAGATTGAAAAAGTTGAAAAAGACGAAGAGACAAAAAAGTAGATACACGATTAGATGTTCTATTATACAGCTATATGAAACTATCTGAACAAGTTTCGCGCGTATTGGTCCGTGAATCGCAAGTTCTATCCGACGATAGATCGAATTTATGCGATAAGCAAAGGTAGTGTAAAAAAGCTCGAACAGACAAGAGAGACGCTTAAAAGATGTTAAAGAGATTGAAATAGACGAAGAGGTGGAAAAGTATAGCCAGTGATTTTCGTTGGATGACCTCGTAGCGAGTTGACCCAAGTCCTACCTGACCGAAGATCATCCTCGTGGAGATTCGCACCGAGGATCGAGACGTTTGAGTGACCGCTAGATCCACAACTCTAAAGCTGTCTGGCAACGTTTGGAAGAACCTGACCAGGTTCAGAAAACTCGGTGCTCTCCAAAGCGTGGATAGCGAGGAGGAAACCGTGGGGATACGTTGGATTTCCGCGATTGGCCGTTTCCACCGGACACGGGGAGACGGTTGGCCGCGTATGGGTGGCCAGGTGAAACACGAGGGGAGCAGACGGTGTTCAGAATAGCAGAACGAAAGGTAGCAAGCCGATCCAACAGTAAACAGAGTCTCAGGATTGGCCGGCGGTTCTTCGTCCAAGATCGACCTCGATCTACTCTTCATCGTGCTTTTGATGTAACGCGTTCGTTTGGTTTTTTGAACGTCACTCGGCTACGTTTCACGCGTATCTACGCGTATGTCAGTGTGTGTGTGGGGGAGTCGTTTTGTGACACGTGATCGAGGAAACCGGTATTCGAACAGCGATAACTGGAAGCTTTGGTCGCCTGACATATAGGAAGTAAATCGTGATCTTGATCGAGTGTGGAAATCATGGAAGTTGTGCGTATGGAAAAGATCCGACCTTGGTAGCTCGGTGTCTGAGAGTTGCGACCTTGAAAGTTCAACGTACGAGAGCCGCGGTCTTTAAATTTCGATGTAGCAACTTTTAAGCGAAGATTTTCGTTTAAATTTAATTCGGACACTCGCAACGACGAATTATCGAAAGTTTGACGTTGGAAAATCCCAAAAAGTTACGCAGAGAATTTACCTTCGAAAATAACGTCGAAACGCTCGTTGCCCTAATTTAAGTACTCCAAGTTTGAAAGTTCAACGACGTTAAAAAAAAACTGAGATTTCTAAATTTCAGCTCTAAAACTATTCAACTGTCGAACATTTTCATCTAAATTCGATTACAGAGTTTATTACGAGCTTCGAAATTTCGCGGCCACTGTCACGGAATTTTCACGCAAAACATGAAAAAAGCTCCGCTTTAACTCGGTCGAAACTTTTAACTGGAATTTGTCTGAATTCGATTTAAAAGTTTGTCACGGCCTCGATCTCGGTCGAGCTCGTTCCTAGCGGAATAGGTTACACGGCATGGGCGGTAGTCGTTGAACCGGCTGTCTGATAACTCGGTTTCGTAGCGTCGTCTTGATAAACGAGCGGATTGCTTCCGGTACGCGTTCATCTGTTCACGTGAAGCCCGTGAATTATCGTTGTCGCTTCTATTCGTGTCGTCGAGGTACATTCAACTCGTTGTTTCTCGTTCCACCAACACGCAACGTTATTTCCGGAGCCCTGCACTCGCTAATTAATTTCGGACATACAACGAGTTTGGTCGAAACACGGCTGTACGCTTTCTTCTTCGGTACAGTCGATGCTCTTTCGAAAGTAAAAGCCCCGATAATTTTTATCTCGCTGTTCGTAAAAGTGAATCGTAAAAGCGAAATTTATGATTGCAAGCAAGAAATATCCTGATCTAACGAAAGTACCATAGGTTTGTTGACAGTTGTCGTCCGAGGATCTAAAAATCAAATCTGAAAAGTCGATTCTGATTTATCTGCGAGCCAGTCAAACGCTAGATACGAATAAAATTACGCTACTTGGCGAGGATAATCTCACAACTGGAAATGGCACTGTTTTTGAAAATAGCAAGCGATGCCTACGAAGATACCCAGCTCTGTTGACGAGCGGATAGCAAGATGGAATTGTTATAATTATTCAGCGAAATTATTCTGTTTAACTAGGATTACGTGTTACCAAATTCGTTGCACGACTGCTCGTCTTCACTAGGTAGGCCGCGAGTTTCGATACTTGTCAGGAACCTGATTTATGCCGCGTATCAAACGCGATTTAATTGCCGGCTTGTGGAGTTTCGGTTCGCGTTACCAGCTAGTCGTAATTCCGTTCATAGCCGTGAACTACATTCGTCCATACTCTCACTGGACCACGTCGTGAAATAAAGGAGCGCAGGCTCGCGTGTCGTATTCTTCGCCGGTGTCAATGAAGAGAAATAACGGAGAATGAAAGTGGTTACGCATCGTTGCTCCGTGTCAACGAGCCAATTAGGCCTTTGTTATTTAATTAAACGCGCCAACGTTTACGCTACAACGCCTTGCCGCTTCAACGTTTCCTTTTCATTTCTGTATTTGTTTTTCCTTTAGCTTTCAGGAAAAAAGTAAAACAAAAAAGAAGAAAAAAAAAAAGGATAAAGAAGTCAAGAGCGAAGAGTTTTATAGTGAATCGAACGGAACGTCAGCTTACCTGGTTAACGAGATTAATTATCACCGCCACGAAATATGCGTGGGAGCAGAAGCAACGGTGTAATTAGTGCCGCGGTGTACCGGCAGGAAAAGCGGAATGGCTCGTTTGCAAGAATTACTCAACACTCGGTAGGAACGCGAATAACACTGCCTCTTTGCAGAGCGACGCGTTGTACCATCGGTTCGCTACGAGATATAGCTTTGCCGGAAACAACGTAGTCGGCCAATTACTCTCAAGCTGTGTCTACCGATTTTCTACCTTAAATTCGACCTAATAAAATGTCCTCTCTCAACATTCCGCGTCATTTATCCGACGAAAAAAGACTAAATATCAATTACTCTCAAGCTGCATGCTGACCTTTTGCTCGAAATTCAATCCAACTTTTACTTTTGCTAAAATTCTTCGCGTAATCGTATCGGCCACGTTATTTGGTCAGTGAAACACGACACACATCACTCAACGTCAAATAACAACAACGGAATCATTCCTTCTAATGTATTATATAATATAATATAGGAGATACCATTTAGTTGACGATAAAATCGCATAGATTTTTCAATATGAACCGGAAGAGTGTGTGCTACAAAGGTGAGAAAAATATTTGAAAAAAAAAACATCTTTCTAAGCTTTATAGCGTAACCACTGGAATTATATGAAACGAATCTCTGCAATTTCATCGTCGATTAAACAACATCCTCCGTACGAACGAGTATCAAGCGTTTTGTCAGAAAAGTTAGAAGGGTTGATAGAACTCTAAACGTTTCAAACTGTCAAGCGCGTCCTACCTTTAACGTAGCTCGCTCTTACGTCTTAACAAAGATCCGTGTGGTTGATTAGTCGCAAACGAAGCAACACTTACGTCACCCACGTTAGAAACGTCGCTGGTCTCGTCGTCGGGGGTTGCAAGAGGTGCGCGAACCGGTGACTCGAGCTCGTGGTTCCGAAGTTGTTCCTCGTTGACTGGTTCCGCGTCGTTGTCGATCTCGAGGCACTGCGTCTCGGAGACTATCTTCACGCTGCTTTCGGATATCACCACTTCTGTTTTCTCGATGAAAGTGGGCTCCGATACGGATAGTTCGCTGGACGATTCCGTTATCGCGTTTTGCTCGTCCATGTTATCGTTTGCTTCCTCTTTCGTTTCTTCCTCCTTAATTTGCCCTTGCCCCTCTTCCTCCTCCTCCTCCTCCTCCTCCAGCAAATTCCCAATAGGAGGATCGATCTTTTCAGTCGACAGGGTCTCGCGAGCCTGAATATCTTCTGGAAGATATTGGTCGCAATTTTCTTCGCTTAGCACTCGACGTTCCGTGTCCAGGAACTCCTGAGTACTAGCTGCATCTGCCGAGCTTTCCGAGTGACTCAATGTTACGTCGTCGAAGCTTCTGAACTGCATCGTCGGCGTGCCACGGGCCTCTTCTTCCGATTCCTCGATCGGCTTCCCTGGAACGGATAGTTCCTCCACATCTTCGGGAATTTTCTCCTCCATCGAGGAGGAAGATTTATCGTTCGCCGATACCTTCGACTCCTTGTCCACCGAGAACTCTTTCACCTCCTCCCTTTCCTTGTCACGCTCAGTGTCTGCAAGCTCGAAAGTATCAGCTAGTTTCTTACTCTCCGGTACGGTTTCTTTGGCGAATTCTTCGGTGGTACGAGGCTCTACGTCCTCCTGACACAAGGACTGATCGAAATTATCAGAAAACTGACCAGTTTGTCGATCCTCCGTATCGATCGTCTGCTCTGACCACGTGTCTGTCGTGTCTCTCTTCCGCGAACGACTCTCTTCCATCATTACAGCGTCTTTCACGATATCTGCTTCCATGGATTCGAAGATCATACCCTGAACTTCTTGCTCCTGTTGGTACTTGTCCACGTAACTCGCAGACACGGTTCTGGTTACCTGGTCTTGCTCGTGTTCGTAAGGTGACTCGAAGGATTCCTGGGTCGTAGTCGTCACTTCCGATAGCCTCTCGGTGGCCTCCGTGGGTCGAAGGACGGGATAATTTGGACGCGGGTCTTCGTCGTCCTCGTTTTGCGGGAATTTGCCATCGTTGGACGTGTCACGCGCCAGCTGATCGATCTCACGAGTCGTTGTTTCTTCGACCAATATCGTGCTGCCAACTTCCGATTGCTCGTCGAACGCCTGTTCCTCCTGCTGCTGCTCCTCCTCCTCGTCTCGGAAACCTACCGTGATCGGTTCTGGCTTCACGTTTTCCTCGTACGAAGAATTCGAAATTTTAGTCTCCGGTGACATGTGACCGTTTTGATAACTGTACGATTTGTCCACCAACGCGGAATGTTCCGTTTCCGCCACGATGAATTTCGCGTTTACGTCGAGGACGTCCTCCTCCTGATGTATATCCAAGACGATCCTCTTGACCGCTTCTGGCTGGTTCATCGTTTCTTGTTGCTCGTCCGATTCGATACCGGCCTCCTCTTCGGTGCTGGAGCAAATTCTCAAGGCTAGCTCGCTCTCGATTAATTCTTGAAGACTCTTGTCGTCGGTATCCAACTCGTTACGCGTGTTGTTAGTCAGGATTAGGTCGTCCTCGTCGTCGTTGTTGTCACACAACGAGATTAGTTGCTTGTTACTCGCGGTTAGGTTATCCAACTGGATCAAACCGTTGTTAGATTGAACACTACACACCTCGCTCTTTTTGCTACTTACGACATTGATCGACTTCTTGGTCGCCACCTCCGCCATTATGGTGCGCCTGGATCGTCGGACAGTCGCACCGTGGACACCTGCAATCACAAAATTGTATTATCGCTATTGTTACGCCGCGCATGTTTATGGAAATTTGTAATTCAACAAAATTGGCTACGAATTTGAAGATAAGCAAAGATACACGTCATTTCTGTCCTTTGTGAAATATCACACGTCGAATACGCACGCAGTGTTTTATGGCGACTAGAAAAATTATTAAACGCACCGTTACATTTCTCATAATATTTAATTAATTAATTAATTAGCACTGCGTATATTAAATTTCGTATCGTTCACTGGTACTTTCGTGCGAGTATGAGGATCGCACGTAGAATCAATGGAAGATAAAGATACGTACAAATATTTTTCGTGGCTACTGTGCGCGGAGGAAATAGAGAACGAGATAAAGGGAGATCGCGAAGGAAATCGCGAGTAACCTGTGAACGCTGAATATGCCGGTCGAAGCAACCGGCAGCGGTGGTTTTATGGTTATGCGAAGGCAAAGCTTGCTTTAGTAGCCCCATAAAGTGAACGGCCGAAGAAACGCGTTCGTTGTTCGTCGACTTCACGACGGGACAACGAGTTCGACCTCGGTCAGGAAATTAACGACGAGAATTCGAGAGAAACTCCGCGCCCTCGCATCGTGACTCGCCATTGATTTACGCGACGTAAATAACAGATTAATGTTCTGTTTGGTAATTCGCGCGCTCTTTCTCGTCGAATTACCTCCTGTCCGTACAACTGGATAACCGATCGACGTTGCGCAGTTTCGTGCCTCCTTTGCGAGCCATTCGGAAGAAGGTCACTGGGTATTTCTGGACCAACGATTTTCCTGGTCTTATTCCAGGGACGACTAGGAAGAGAGATTCGTTTAATTCCACGACAGAGTTAGAATACACGACGATCGTTTTCATTTTGGACGCGAAAGCAGACACGCCAAAATTTGTTGCACATCGCTAAAAAATTGCGTCGTACATACAATGCCGCGGAAAAGTAACAAGACAAATTTCCTATCTCGAAACAGTTGCTCGAAATAACGTAATTATGAAAGACCGAATTGATTTGCGCACCTTTTCTCAAAGGCTGTGTTTTTGTTTATCATTCGTGTAATCGTTCTGAAGTAATCTCTTCCGGCACTGTGTATGATTTCTTGCGTGTTGGATCGTCCTTTAAAAGCCAGTGAAGGTTATTAATATATCCGTGGATTTGGATGTGTTCCTCTTGGTATAAACATTCGCGATCTGACGATTACGAAAATATGCGAGGGCAAACCGGAGATGGTAGGTCGTAGCAGAGAAGAGAAGGCACGCTCTATTTTTAGATTGCTCCGAATTCGGTGAACAACGAGATCCGCTGTCCTTCTGGGAGAGACGCCGCGTAATTCGCGCCACTTCGTACGACCGCAGGGATGCTAACCAGAGAGACCACTCCTCCCTTTGGCTTTAATTTCCGTGGTGTCCTCTCGGTGCGCGTGCATCGAAATTAACGGAAGATGCGGCCGTATGGAACTCAGGAAGCGGTTGCAGCGCTGCCGCGTTGGCTGCCAAGTTGAATCCTCCTATTATTAGCTATTCCGTGCGTTCGCGTATTTATGCCATAGCGACCGAACTTATTTCGAAAATGAAATCTGAAACTGCTCAAGGATACCACGCTGGCTGCTTCCTGGAATCGTGTTGTTTCGCAAATTGGAAGACTTTTGCGAGCCATCGTGAAACAACAAATATCGCACTGGCCGCGCCAGTTTGCTAGAGCTTTCGGTTTGCTGCATTTCAAGCTTCGATTTTGAAATTTTCGCAAAAATTGATACTAAAAGTAAATGACGCGCTAGATACCAGTAGAATTAGATCGCTGAAAGAAAAGAATTTTTTACAACTCAAAATATAATAGGACTGTTTCAGTCCTTTGTTAAATATCGCTAAACGATACGTACAAGCATTGTACAACGAGCTATTTCCTAGGATGGTAAGATACGTTTTCGAATTTTAAATTCATCTTGGGACGACGTTAGGTCGTTGGTATACGTATCGGTACACGTTAAAGTTATTAACGCTTTAATGACTTTGTATCTACTAGACCATACTCGAAAGAACTTTAGACGCTTCAAAGAATCACGTTCCACGAACATATCCTTGAACAGTATGCAAACACATGACAAACTGGCAACAGATTGTTCATCGGTGAGAACGCACCTTTAAAGGCTCTGAAAGACTCTGTTTGCGTCACGTCTTCTTGTTGCACACGTTTCTAAATTCGTCACGTGTAGTTTATTCCGGGCGCATTTCGCGCAAAAATTTATGGCCACCGAAACGAGCGTTAATCGATGTTCTTTGGCTCGTTAAAGTTGCCGTGGGTCAGGCTTGTGGTTGGAATTAGAAAGAATAAGACGCGAGTCGTAAGAATAAGATACGGTAAATTATATCAACTACGAATTAGTCGAGTGTGATGATCGGACGAAGTATAATGAAACAGCTTCTAAACGTCTTTTTAATAGCCACAATTATTATTCCGGTCGGTGGCTGCGTCGCGTGGATGTTTTTAGCGAATCACGCAGCGAAACGACGCGGAACTATATGTATATTGATTTAAAGTGGTCGTTAAGGAATTCCTAACTGTCTCTTCCACGTCGATATATCGTAACGTTGCGTGTATCATTGCACGATTTTATCGATACCGCACACGGGTCTGTATTTATAAGCAAATGTTTCAGTGCGATTCGCTTATACGAACGCGAACTCTTACTCGCTAAACGAAATTCGTAAATAGCGGACAGAATTGAAAAGTGGACTCTCGTTATACGATCGACTTATTCGTACGTACGTATTATAAGAACCTGCTTCTTCTTCGACAAATCCGTACAAATTCGCGCAATTTCTACTCTATGGTACGATATATGTACTTAAGAAAGGTGTAACGTCGCGTAAGATGGGGAATATTTCAAGAAAGTCGTATTCGAGAGACTAGCAATGATTCGATCGAGTTGATTTATGTTCACCGATTAATGGATTAATTTTATCCTTTATCCCTACCGAGGAAACAATCCAAGCAAACTACCGTCAAAAATTGCTTGACAAATTCCAGCATATCGTGGCCCGAGCAGAACACGATTTATAAACAGAGAAAGAGAACGGTCGGGCTGACTCTAACATAAACTAAGTCGCGCCGCAGTAAAATTAGAAAGTGGTTCGAAGCGCGCATGCGCCCGTGCTTCGGCGTCCCTGTAGCGCGCATGCGCGTTCACCAGTTTTTCCATGCTCCACGGCACAACGTGATATTTAAAAGCGCGCAGAACGTTTTCAAGTCCGTGGTCGTCGTGCTTCTCAAATCTTTCGCGCGCTGTCTCTTTAATTCGATCTTTCTCCCTCTCCTCCTCCTCCTCCTCCTCCTCCTTCTCCTCCTCCTCTTCTTCTTCTTTCTCTTCGTTTTCGTTTTCTCCTTCTAGGTTCGCTCGTATTCTCTTTCTTCCCTACCCTTTCTATCCGTTCGTCGATCTTTTTCTCCCGCTTTCTCGATCTCTTTCGCTCGATCCAGTCTCTTCTTTTCTCTCTCGTCCCTCTCGTTGGCCGGCGTTTCTCCGAGGTCGTTCTTCGGGTTCACGACCGGGACTATAGGAGATCCCTTCTCTCTTTCTCCCGGATCGTGGCTAACTCTCTCGTTTCAACCTATCCTCTATTTTTAGAATGACACACTACCGCGATTCAACGACGCTCGCACGCCACGAGACTCGTCGCCGCAGCCGGGAAATCCTCTGCCCAAAAGCGGTCGCGAACGAAAGCGACAGCGCCACTTTTCGTTTCGATTCACGCGACGTTCCCGTGTCGTTCCACCTTCGTCGATTCCTTTTCAACCACGTCCGCCGTGCACCATGATAAACCAGACTCGTTCGCGATGAAATCGTCGCGTCTATCTATGTTTCATAAATTCTACATCATCGAGCTACTAATCTACGAATTTCAATAAATTAAACTTTAAATACTGCTAAACAACGAATAATACCAAAAGCGAATAATTTTATGATCGTTAGTCTGTAGCAAACCGAAGGAGAAATAAACGAACAAACGAATATTCTAAAACTCTGTCTGTATTTTGATACTATTCGTTTTGCTTCCTATAGACTCGACTCGCTTGATGAGAGTAAATGATTTTCTCTTTGTGTGAGAAGCGATTTACGAAAGGTTTCCCAGAGAATAAAATCCGAAGAAAATTGATGGCAACGTTCACGCAGCAAGGGTTGTTCTCCTTCGTTCCTTAGTCACGATTTCTTGAATTCAGAAAGGGAAGAGGTTTCCAGCGTCTCGTAATTAAACCACGACTTTACGACGATGATTCGCGAGACGGCGAGAGCACCGGAGCCCGTCCAAACGAAAGCGCAAGGTTCACCCGTAAACTGCAGTATCATGTAGTATTTGCACAATCATTCCGGACGCGTAGTACGTGCTGAAGCCAACGGCGAGTGAACGTACGCGAGGGTGTGCTTTTGTCTCGTGCACCCACTTGCACTGTTGCAACAGCCTCGATAATTGCGTCAATTTGCGTATCCTGTGCGTTTATCGATTTTCCACCGTGATATCATTTTCACCCAATTCGTGTCTATCCTTTTCCTTTAGACTTGCGTAAGAATTTCTATTTTACAAAGTATCTGTTTTTTACGAATTCCTAAACGTTTCCGTCTCGGTGATGAAACGATCGCCGTATCGGTTATCCATTAAGAAATCTTATGACGATAAAAGAATACAATTCGACCGAGAGTGAAACAAAAGACGCGACAGAGTTCAATTTTTGATAAACGTGTGAACGCTGTCAGGCAGCTATCGTAATTACGGTAAAAGATAAATAAAATATTATTCGAAGAAAGATCGGTAAACGAAGTCCGATTAATGCGTGTTAATCGTTGAATTTATGTAACGCGAATTGATGTGACAAGTGAAAGGGATCGATTACCGGTGTCGTCGAATAACCGTGTGTCGTTCCATGGGTTATAACCGCACATGGACCGCGCTCGAGACCGGCAAAGACGTAATCGATAATGGAAACTTTGCTTCCTCGATTCGCGTCCACGCCTCTTGTCCACGATCCCTTCTTCTGTATTTCTGAAACTATCGGTCGAAATAGAATCGTACGATAGTTCGAGTCGAGGACCATGTAAATCTCTTTCCGGGTATTACACCAAATTCGAATCGAATCGTTGCAATTGCGGATGAGACAGCGGGGCGCTCGTAAGTCCTCAACGGATATACACTGGCGAAATTGTTGCGCCATGACCGCTCTATTGACCCTAAATGATGGTTTATAGTGTTCGGAAATATAGCCAATTGAAATCTCTCTGTACGATTGCTTTCAGGAATAGTAGACCTAGTTGGTTAATGCCAGGCATTAATCAACGTCGAATCTTTTAGAGCTACGATTGAAATGGTTGGATTCGTGCATTCTTGGCGAAGATTAGATTCTAAACAATGTAAGTGGCTGGTAAGTGTAACGAGGTTCGATCGAGCCTGATCGAATGCCTCCGCTGCAGTTCGTAATACTTTTTCAATGTTCGACAGGGACGAATCCTACCGACGTACATTGTATAATACTTGAAAATCGAACGAAGTGATATCTCTGAGAGAGAATCGTTAACAAACGTATGGAACTTGAAAATCGATCTTCCATGAAAGACATCGAACGTAATTTATAAACATCCGTGCTTCGTATATGCGATTATTTGGAAAAGAACGATTGGCGTTCCTCGTCATCGAAAAGCTGAGATTAGCGAAACAGATTTTCCATTTGCGAGAGGAAAAAGGAGAAAAGAATTGGTCGGAAAATAAAGGAAAATACTGGGAACCGGGAGTCTCGAGGTTTATCCGGAAGTTGCGGCGGCGCACGCACGCAAGCGTACACGCAAAGAATCTTCCGCGTGCGTGCGTGCGCGCGGGCGTCTGTTGCACGTTTTCACTGCAACCCGAGTTGCTGAAGGCGCGGCCCGATCTGTCGCGGTGTCCCCTTACAGATTTCTATGCAACTATAATTAGGTAACTGACACCAGTCCCCGTAGGAATGCCTGTTAGCTGCGAAGCTATGCCGGCGCGGAAAGTGGCGCGAATATTTTCGGCGCGAGGAAAGCCGAAATTAAACGCGGCGTCGTACTTTTACAAGCGCGCTCACAGCCTCGTATACTTAACCGGTGTTACTCACGGGTGCTTCCTCCTCTCGTCTATTCTCCTAGTAGTTACGCTTTGTTCCTGTCTTATTCTTTTCTTCTGGCCAGCCAGAGAGGTGTTTCTTCGTTTTACGCTCGCGCGAACCAGAGGTCACGCCTGGCTTTCTGTCACTGATGGCCCCCACTCTTTCCTGTGCTCTTTCAACGAATCTTTCTTCCAACTCTTCCTCCACACACGATCGTTAAAATCGATTTGTCACGGTACGAACCATTCAGACAGAGCCACGTTGATTAAGAAATTATAAAGTGGAGCAGTGACAATGTTGGAATTATTATTTATATCTATTAAATTTACCTTCCGATTTACTATTATTTACTTGGATAGGGAAATTGAACAAAATTTCAGATTTACGAGAAGTCGAATCAACTTGACTTGCACCTGCTAAAATATGGAAGTCATGGTTGACGTTTTATTTACAACGCGATAATCGATTAAAGCGGCACTCTGCTGCACACTCGTTCCGCGTGTGGCTAAAATTAATTCTTCATTGTGAGGATCGATGACTAACAAGGTACAGTCTTCCTCTTTTCCCCTTTTACGATTGCAAAATCTCGAGCATATGAGATAATATAGCGAGCAACGAACAACCGTATCGATCGCTTACAATTTTGATTTAAGATCAATAGAAATGCGCGCAGGTAACAGAGAAATTAGAAATGTAACGTTGCAATGCTGGTGCAATAGTATTTCACCAGCGGTGCGTTAATAATATCAAGATGAAACGTGGAATCTGTGAATAATAAAACGAATGATTTCATAGTTATTTACACCTGTCGTCGAGTGATGTTTATTCGAGCGCGTGCATGGAAAATATGGCCGTTTACATTCCTGCGCCATTTTTACCACGACCCTAAGCGTTTCTTCATTCTCCAAATACTTGACTCAACGCCAAACGGTTTTCGTTAGTCCCGCTGCTGCCGTGCGAGCTTTCCATTGGTTTTATATAAATCTGGGCGCAGGTTGCGCTTCGTCTCGCCCCTTCGAATAATTAATTTGTTCCTTTGCGACGCGAACAAAATTCCAGCGACGAATCGGCGACGAGAAAATGACACTTGTTATCGAAACGCGCGTATCTTTCATTCGATAGTTGTTAGACAAATCTTGAATATGTTCGCTGGTGATATTTTATCGATGGCATAGTATCGAGTGAAAATGAGAAAGAACGTGGGAAGCGAAGGAAACGCGCGGTAGAAAACATCGAACCGATGGAAATGTGCCAAAGAGCGTGGTTTCAAAGGCACCATTTGTCATCCTAGTAAGCCGCAGGAAAGTGACTCTTTCCATCTGTTTCCCCCGGGCAAAAGTCATTCGAAACCCGTAACGTTGCATTCGACACGTTCTTACGATGGTCGTCTGTTCATTGTGTGGAAAACGAGAACAAGGGACGCAAGAAAGGGCGGAAATTATTTCGGTACAGTTTAACGATAAACGCTTGATTCCTTGTGTCAGGAATTTTCAGGCAACTCGGTTGAACGTTTCTAAAGAGGCAAAGCTTCCGTAGTTTCTTCTACCATTACTTTCCAACGAAGCATTTCTTTTATCAAGCGCTACACACTTCACTTACGTAGCATCAAACTTTTGCGATCCTTCGAAACATTAGTAAATGATACGAAATTTAACGCGTTTAAACTTAATTAACACGTTGTATGCCATGGGGGTCACCGATGACCGGCGCACCAAGATTAATAGAAATACATAATTTGAACAAATGTCAATAGTTATAAATTTTTGATTATTAGCATCGTTACTGCAATGGTGTGACGAAATTAATGCGGTATAAAGCATATGAAAATAGGTTTATTTATACATGAAATATAAATCTATTATGTGCACCCCCCCCCACCAGTGGCTATCGAACATGGGAAAAACCCGCTTTTTCCGTGTTTTATCTTAACGAACAATAATGCTTGACAGTAAAATAAAAATTGCTAAATCTTGTGACGGTTCTTTAGAATTATTGTCCGAATAAGTATAACCAAGGGATGGATTATGATTTATGGCAGGTCCCGGACGTAACAACATAGAACACTTATTTAGCAACGCGAAGAAACAATATGAGATAATTGATAATCGAAAAAAATAAGTGAATCGAGCGAAATTGCACTACAGTGCCATGGGGGTTACCGATGACCTCATTGAGATAAATTCATTAATGATGATTATACACCGTAACATATCTCTTGTGTAATGTTTCAACGTTATATATATCGCTTAATAGAAAATTCATCGTTGTGCCATGGCCAAACCTTGTAAAACTGGCGTGCCATTCATAGCGTGTTAACTATAATTGGTATTATAAGTAGTATTAATTATAATTAATTATAAGTACAACGATGCGCCGATACTTTCTCCAACCATTGCATGTAAATTGACCGCTTGCTGCTCATATTATTAATTCGAGTGAAGTGATTTTGACAAATTTTCAACCATCCAAAATTTCCATTTTCCCGTCTTCCCAAAGCTACAGCAGCCAAGTACTGTACATTGTTTGTTGGCAAGTTACGGTCGAGAGAGCAGTAGGAAGAGGCGGGAGGCTTAATGAAGACGGAACGTTGTTTCGCAGAAGCGTGACAAATTTATCCTACGGCCACGCTGTTCGTTATCGTGATTAATAATCGCGCAACAATGATCGCGAACTGTCGCGCGAGCTACCAAGAAAGCAGACGGGGCCTTGTCGTTCGACAATTGCCTTGGCAGACGGCAGACGTCAGCGTGTACGCCTTCCCCGATTCCTCCATATGCCTGCGTCAGGTCAGCAAACTGTTCTTAACGAGAACGAAGCGGAGAAACTCCCGCGAGACTCTGCTTTCGCATCCATCGATTTCATCCAGCTTCTTTGTTTTCTCGAGGGGGATGTTGACGAGAGCGAAAGGATTTTACGATTTTTGTCCAGAATTAGGCGCTGGAATGCCGACTGTTACTTCCAGGTCGTGGAACTATCGATTTCTTTCGCTGAAAAGCTACCGTTCCAGCATTCAAATTTAGACCAGAATTTGTCGCAGGCTAAATCGATTAAAAATTTATACCACAATTCGAATTTACATTAAAAATAACGTTCAATTAATTCGATATTATACCGGAAAATTATGTTGTGTATATCGAAGTTAGTAAAATTTAATATATACGCGTATACAATTTTCTATAGCCTGCTTTGTGTACAATATTATAGTTGAAACGTGGGTTCCATGGATACCACGAAAATAACGTTTGACAAATTTTACTTTACATTGTAAATTTGTATTATGTACGGTAAATTTAACGAAATTCGATGCGTACATACAATATCATATCGCTATCTCGTTTTAATCCACCAAGCATCGAGCGAGGAGATTATATATCCGTCAGTATCGAAAAAGGCCTGATCGTTGCTATCGTGGGTGGAGATTTACACGGATAATTGAGAAACTTTCAGATATTTCTCGCCTCTGAAAAAGGTGGCTAATCTCGAACCGTCCTGTTTCTCTTTCTCACCAAACTACCGAATCGACCTGTTCTTCCTCTTTTGATACGTAAATTTCGTGGGCCACCGCTTGCTGGAATCGCTGTATTTGCATTTAATGGACTCTCGTATTTTTCGACGCAGAGAGTGGCTTCCCCGTGGGTTCTCTTCCAACTACCATAACCTACAGCTAGCAGGCCAATAAACGTGCAAATATCTGCCGCTAATGCTGCGATTACAATTAAAAACAAGCTTTTTCGATCGCGATATCGATGTTAATTTCGTTTCACAATGAGAGACCTCCGATCCCCGTCTCGAAACCGAGATTCGCCGGGAACCGCAAGGGAACCAGGTAACCGCAATTAAAACAGGCCGATGGACTCGATTTCGCTTTCCACGCCTTCCTTCCCTACTCTCGTTGTTTTCTCATAATCCTGAAAAACACGAAGATCACCATGATCTACCGGTTCTTTTCAAAATCTCAGACCTGAAAATCCTCATCGCACGATCCTCTGCGTCGCCTCTCGCATTTCGATCGATATCGAAGCCGAAGAAAATTATAATCAATGGAATAATCGCTCAAATTATTATTTCTATTCCTTTATAAAGTATCGTCCAATGAACTTCTGGCTTTATTTTATAACATCGCGTGGTTATACACGAATGTATATATCCGCGAGGAGGATGATAAATCAAACGGCTAAACGCGTCAGTTAACATTTTGCAAAAAGAACCTGGTAATTTATCCAAAGACGTGGGGTGAATTTTTGGAAAGGAACACGATTATAGAACGAGTTCTCGGTTTTCTACGAGGCTGAGGCGAGCAAACAGGGACGAGGAGAGAGTGGAGTCGCGGAGGGCGGGTGAACGACCTGCGGGGAATCGGTATTTGCGGCATTCCGGCGAGAACGATGAGGATGACCGAGTGCTCGCTCCCCCGATTATCCTCTTCGCCACCCTGCAACACAATGAATGAGAGAGTTTGCCTCTCGGTTTCTTTCTTCGTAAGTGCACCGGTAGCCAAGGTCACCGGAAGCCCCGGGAAAATTAACCTGCTTCTCCGGCTTCGACCGAGAACCCCGGGAACACGCGATCCTCGGATTCCTTCGTCTCTTTTTACACGCTCCTCATCCACCTTTTACGACTCCGACAACTGCTCTCCCTCGAACTCGTTCCACTCGATGAAAACTTCGCCTTGCAAAACGGTGATTCCGATCTCTCTACAATATAGGCGATCCGTACGAAACTGTATATTCAAGGCTGTTGGTCTATGATCGATGAAATTTTGAATTTCATCTGCGATTATTTCGAATTTATGAAAGAAATCACGAAATGAAAATTTCGCTTAGCCAAACAAACGCGTTTTCGTAGTGAAGGTAAAATAAGCGAAATAGAATTCGATGAACACGATATACGTTTAACCTTGCTATACGATCTTGTACAGGTCTCTACGATATAGAGTACGGTGTCATTGGCGTTTGAAACACGGTTATTTCGTAGTTGGAAGGCGTGAAAGTATCGTCGACCGTTTCGTTGGATCGCGTAATTTCGCCTGGCACGTTTGCCGCAACCTTTGTCGGCCCGTTGCTTTTTCAGTCGTTGTGCAAAATGGCAATTTACGCAGGAAAGATCGGTTCTTTGCGCTGTGTTATCAGATGTTGCAACGTACTCTCTGTTCGGTGGCTAGCCTGCGCCAGGACTAGAAGGAATATTTATTTTCATCGGCGAGATCCGCATGGAGAGAGAACACAACGGGTGACCACGTGTTCCGTTCTGCAGCTGCAGTTCACATGGTCGACGAGAAAGTCAGCGTTGCGTTGCATTTGTGCGTGACGCTCGATTATCCTCCTACAGGCTGCAACACGTTGCCTTGTCAGTCCTTTCTTGTTCGTTCTCCCATCAAACTTGGTATTTTCCGTTGTTTGACAAAACTTCCTAACAAATCAGCTGTTCAAAAGCAACACCCATCAACTCCATATATTGGAAAGTAGAGAAAGAAGATGGTACTATAAACATTATTGTTTTTGATTTACGCCATTTCTCCAATCTATCCTTCGTATTCCGAATTCTTATTTCGTACGAAAAAATAATTCTAACCAATTAATCGTAGTTCTAACAATCTGGATCGCGTATCAGGGGCTGTACATTGTCACAAAATGTTTTAATCTCGCGCTTTGTGTCAACTTGTGACTTTTTACGACGTTTCAACTCAAAACGTCGCGAATTTTTCTATCATTTTCTATTAGTCTTCTCAATGGGATCCGATCAATTTCAATTTCTCAGAATGTTCAGTGTTTTATTAAGCTTCATCGAAACTCCTGGAACTTTTCGGGGATTGCGGTTGGTTTGGCTCAAAGTCGCACGATTATGCAAATCAGCGCTACGTCTGTTTCTCCAAATCGAGCAAATTACTTTCTTCGCGGGCTGAAAAAGGCGAATCGATTAAACCGCCGGAACTCGGAGGACTGGAAAACGCCAGGCCGGAACTTATTTCCCCGGAACACTGGCGAAGAATGCGCGCACGATCGTAACTACGTCCATCCAAGCAAAACGCGATCGTTACACCGCTAGGGGATTTAATGAAGCGAGATATTCGGACTAGCGTTGCACATAAGAATCCGTCGTAAAGTGTTTCACGATAAGTGCACTTGAAACTAAAACATTTCGCGTCACAGCAAGCTGTTCCGTAAAGTTCAAGTTCTCAGATGGAAGAATATCCGATCTAAAATATGCAAATGTCTTTATTACCTTAAGTTTGTAAAATAAATTCGTTTGGTCGTTATAGGTGCCGTTTAATCGGCAAATTAATTATTACAAGTCACTATGTAACTGCAATTTTTTCAAATAGTTTTACGTACAGCGATTAGGATGTTCGAGCACTATTCCAAAATTCTAAAATTAAATAATTAAATAATTAAATAAATTTCTAGCAGCTTCAATAGTTGTGATAATAGTAATTTAGCTTTAATATACTAAAACAAATATCGTAGTTAGACGTAATTAGATTTTTCTCAAGCAAGAAATAATAAACCAAACGATTTCGAAATTTCACTAAATGTCCGAATAAGTATCGAATCACGATTTGGTTAATCGTTTTCGACGTACATTATTCTTACAACGATTCAAGCTATGAAATTGACAGATGTCCTAATACATATGAAAAGCAGTGTACCCTACATGGAATTCCATAGAATTCTTCATTCTTCCAAGCTTCGTTTACTCTTCAATTTCTATGGAAACGTCTAAACCGTTAAGCGATTCTCCGTGAAATCTCACGAATTCTATTCAATTCCGAAACAGGATACCTGCGTTTACTCGCACTTAAAATTCTCCAGCGTTTCAGCGAGACGACGAAGGGAAGTGGCATTAGCGGTTCTCGCGAAAAAAGGGCCGCGAAGGCGGACGGCTGATACGCGCGCGAAATCGATGCAAAAAGAGCTCGACGAAAGCTTTGTATGGAAAGCGAGGCGACGCTGAGAATTTTCCCGCGGCTGCCAACTCTTGCCAGCCGGCCGATTTCAGCGTTCGGCTAAATAGCTGCCCATATAAATATAAATAGCCGCCTGTCCTCGATTTCTCGATGGCCAGAACCAGCCGGATGCCGAGTACTACTCGACGTTCTCGCAGATGCCTTCTGTATACAACAGTTCGATTCAGTATCGAGGCGAAAAACTTCGCGGCGTTCACCCACTTGTCTTTCGGCCTCTTCATCGTCCTTCGTTTCGCGCGACTTGACAACTTGTTTGTCTGGCGAATCTCGTCGATCGAAACCGCGATACGATCGAACGAAATCAATGCAGGACTTTGTGGAGAAGCCGTTTTTTTGCTTGCGTAAATATAATAATCTAAAAGGGATACAACGCGATACTCGATAACTGTCACGCACGAGCGATTTGTATTACTCGAAAAGTGCCATGAAACTAAAACATTTCGCGTCGTACCAAGCTGTTCCGCAAAATTCAACTCCTCAGACGGGAGAATATCCGATCTGAAATATGCAAATGTCTCTATTACTTTAAGCTTGTGGAATAGATCCGTTTGATCGTAATAGATGCCGTTTAATCGGCAAATTAATTATTATAAAATATTCGATAAAATATTCATACGACTGGAAGAAAAAGCAAGATGATATGGAAATATTGCACGCGATGCCCGTGTACTTTGAAGATGGCGATGAAACAAGTTCCGGTTAATCGTGAAGCATCTAGGAAGAACGCTAAAAGCGGATACGGAGGATTTTCCGCGCAAAGATCATTAACCTTGCATTTTCCTTCGGCTAGTGGCCGAGTTACAGGACATGGCAGGAAGGATTATTAATATAGGAGCGGGTTAATGATCGCGCGACTCGTTTGTCGAGACGGTGATTTATCAACGACGTAAACACTGCGCTGGAATTTCCCTGTTTGCTCCGCCGTCTCTCATTAGGCTTGTAATGCGTGGAAATCGTAGCTTGGTGTAAAATTAGATTTGCGAGGACGAGTCGTGAGCGTTCTGCAATTCGGCTGACGGAGGTAAGAGAACATCGGTGCAAGGCAACCCGATATGTCAGGATCTTCGAGTTTCGTTACTTCCAAACTCGGAGTCATTGTAAGAAATTGTAACTCTTCAGATACGTTGTTCGTGGTATCGATTCTTGATGATTCGTTCATACCGAGAGGATCGAACAGAAGCGATTTTGTCATGCTAACAACATCGATTTAGTCGCGCGATAATGTCCGTGTCTAAAGTTAATCGAAAAGAACGTTGTGTCGATAACGTTACGACAGAATCGCAAGATTATACAAACACAGATATAACAATATAATGTGGCAGGATTAATCAAAGAACGTAAAAAGTTTGCAGCGTTGGAAATAACTGGAATACGCCACCCTTATGGGTCTTGCAATTACTCGGGACGATAGAATCAGCTTCGTATAGGGTAGAAATTTGACGCGTTCGTATCATCGTAAGATCCCACGCGGTTATTTAAGAATCATAAAAACGAATCGCGCGCGCGTGGGACGATACACCGGAAACGTTTCGCTCGCCGTCCTCACCGTCTATCGTTCCGATGAATCTGCAAATTCTCGATGGAACAGGTTCGCGGTCTTCTCTCGCCTACATTCCTCTCGTTACGACAATCGCATCATTTGACGTAACTTTTCCATTCACGGTACGTTACACGAGGGCCGAAGGTTACAGAATCCATCGGAAGAAAATAAAACGATCGTACAACGCGACCGAGCAGAACTGTAACACGCACGTCGAGGAGAAAACGGAGCGTAGCAAAAAGTCGGCGACGTGAATTACGAACTGGTCATGCGGTGTAAATCGATTTGTTCTAATACGAATATCGAAAGTTGTTGCTAATTGCCCTGCCTCTGTTCCTCGTCTTTTTCTGTCTTTTCCATTTGATTTCGCTCTGTAGGAAATTTCAATCTCGCAAGTGCAAAGTACAAGAATTGTTGATTCGATGAATCGATATATCCATGTGAAGTCAATGACGTTTTAAAATTAGAAGAGCATTCAAGTTAGAGCTAATTGGAGACCGGCTAATAATAAAGTCGTCGAACGACGACCGAGGTATCAAGTGATGCAAAACCAGCGTAATCCCATATTTCGACACGTGAACGACACGAAAACATATTTTTAGAGAACAAGAGTCGTTTAATTGATATATCGTGAATACTTGTTCGGAGATTTTCTTCTTTTAATCAGTTTCTAAAGATTTCTAGAGCATCGACTTCACCGTAACGAAATTATTTCATATCCGGTGAATAGCACGCACGACATTTGGCATTTTAGCTTCTAAATCTGAAGACGTATGCGGTGTACGAGGTTTTTTTTTTATTTAATTCTTTACATTCATAATTTGTCCAGTTTGGACATTTGGTAGAATTTTTTAGCTGTTTGATTATTATGTGGGTGGCTAACCCCAGCGGGATACCATCTTTGTGTTTGTTAGGTTGTGTCCTTCGTGAGGTCTGCTGGGTGTTTCCTTTTCAGTCTTCTATCCATGTTTGAGGTGTTGATCGTTTCCACAGCTAGCCGGTTTGGGCGTGTTCCTATTCTTTCTTTATATTTTCCTGCGTATCTGCTAATTTCCTCTTTGATCGTTGGTATTCCCAGGTCCTTCCGTATATCCTCGTTTCTAACGTAACATGGGACGTTTACTATTGTTCTAAGAATTCTAGCTTGTACTGTCTCTATTTTGTTTATATGGCTCATTGCTGCTGTCCCCCATAGTGGTATTCCGTACATCCAGAATGGTTTTATGATCGTTTTGTATATTTTTAATTTATTTTCTATGCTTAATTTGGATTTTCCACCTGTTAGCCAATGCATTTGTCTCCTTGTTGTCTGTATTTTGTCTATTATTGATTTAGTATGCTGTTTCCATGTGAGTTGTGTTTCTAGGTGGAGTCCTAGGTATTTGACTTGCCTTGTTTGCGGTATGTGTGTGCCGTTTAGTATAATGTTTGGTGATTTCTGTTTTCGCAGTGTGAATGTAATATGGTTGCATTTATCGGGGTTTGCTTTCATTTGTTTACCTTGCAGCCACTTTTCTATTCTTGTGATATGTTCTTGTAATAATTTGACTGCTGTTGTGTACGAGGTTAACGTATTTTGCTCTTGCGTAGTGTACTCTTCTACGATGTTTCCACGTGAACTGAAACGATACACGAGACAAGAAAAAAACGGAAGGTAACGTGGAACGCGACTCGATCGAAACGCGGCAGCGTTCTTTGTGAATCAATTGCGATCAACGACGCTGATTGTAACAGTAAAACGATGAATTGCGCGCGTATCGCGTGCACGCAGCTTGGAATCGTTTGAAAGGCGGCGATTCGCAATCGCCACACCAATTAAACCGGCATCTTCTCTTCGCCATTCCACATCGCTACCAACTTTATCCCGTTTGAAATTCGCACCCGCCTCGATTCCGTTAGAAAAAGAGATTCGCGAAATACCGTTCTATGATATTTTCCTGATTTAATAAATTTCAGCTCCGCGGAGTAATAAGTTGTATCAAAATCAACGCTCCAATTAGATGAGTAATTACGGTCTAGTATTTAGTTATAGCGCAGTGAATGAGTTCGTTACGTTTTCTCTGTTTAGCCAGCCATTGCTCTCCGAATTCCTTTGGTTTTTGCCATGTAAAAATATCTTATTTCTTACGCACTTGCGGTAGAATCGGGCGAACTGGAATTAATTGCATCGAAAGAAGAAATTTTTATTTATAAGGAAACTTTCTATCGAATCTTTCCGTTTAAATTCCAAGTAATTTTAGCCGCGTTACTTCCAATCGTCTTTCATAAGCGTCGATACTGCACGCGAATCAGAGAAGAAGACCACTGCAGGAAGTGAAACGACACACCGGTGGATTACTTCGTTGCAACTTCGCGGGGTTATCGTCGATAAGACGCGCGCTGACCCACGCGACACGATAATTTCAAGACCCCCTTTTCGCGTCCAGTTAGTTTCCGTGAAATTTTAATCGCACACGCTTAAAATTGATTTATACCCCTTTGTTCCGCGAGAACGAAGCGAAATCTGGGTCGAGCCGCGTAACTTTTTACGAGCGTGCTGCTTTCGATTCTTTTGCCTCCCTTAATGCTACATTTACTTCGAACAGAGAGCACGCTATTAACTATGAGAATTTTCAAAGACACGAGTCATCTAGTCGTTTAACTGGCGGACGTTGGCGCAAACGGTTCAGACAATTCAATATTCTTGCTTTAACGCTTGCGTAACGCACGTAATCGCCGTCGAGAACGATCGTAAATCAACGGTGTGAACGAACTTCGATCTCTAACGATCAACGTCTATGATGCATAGATTGATTTCACGGTCATATTCCGATTAATATCATCGTGTTTTCTTTAATAGAACTTGTTCATCGTCCGGTTCGAAGAATACGGACCGAACCGTACTGCTTTCAGCCAAAGTAAACCTGCAACGGAAGTCTCTCGTTTCCTCCGCCCAACTCGTTTAAGTCTCCTTGTTTTCAACATGGAACACAGTTCGCTGGCCGTGTCTTGACACCCGAACATGCTCGTAAACGCATGATTCGTGTGGCCGATGAACGACAATGCCGCCAGCGCGTTAAGCAAAACTGCTCGCCAACTACTCGCGCAACGATCGTCAACAAAAGTAAATAACATCGCGTCTGTACTCGAACGCTTGAACCTTGCACTGGCACTGGTTACGTTAAACAGGTCTTCGATGTGCTGGGTTTTTGATGAAACGACGTGCACGATTTTTGAAGTATTTCTAATAATGTAACTAGAAAACGTTTCGAACCAAAGTTCACCTGTTTCGAATCAGCTACAAATTGCTTCGATCGAAGATCATAGTATTACAAATGGTTGAATTCTACTTGGTATTGGCTGTGATTCTATAAAATCAAAGATACGCCGTGTCGTTTAAAAAAGACAAGATGACTGTGAAATTTTTTTTTTTATTTAGTTGTTTACATTCACAATTTGTCCAATTTGGACATTTGGCAGAATTTTTTGGCTGTGTGACTGTGAATTGTTAGAGAAAGGAGAACTTTTTGGAAATTGTAACTGGTTGAATTTGTAGGTGGTTCGGAAAAGGGTAACTTTCGTTTGAAATATTTTTTTGTTAATTATTATTAAAAGTGCTTTAAAAATTGTGCATACTATCTCGGTGTACGGTATGAGATAGGATGCAACGAGGTCTAAATTAAATCATTAAAACGTAATATAAGCCTGTAGGTCCGCTTGGAAAAGTATATTCTGTTTTAAGATTCTGCACGATGTAAAAGATAATAATTTACAACTAGACTGTGAATCTTTATGCACGGATGAGGAATTTAAAGCGCTGCAATTTTTCTGTTATTAGCGTTGTTGTCATAATTTATTATTATAAAAATTATCTAAAACGCTTCGAATGCGATAAATTTCTACTTCTGCTGCGTTTCTAGATTGTGTTTGTAAAAGTAGGAGTTTGCACTAACATTCATAGCCTACTTATGATTAACAGTATTTCATTCGCAAGTAGAAAAGCTGGAAATATTAATCGCTATCTCAGTATGTTGGAAACGGCAAAGTATAAACTCTTCTTTCCATATTTCGCACATGGAAAATTTCATTCTATGTTCATAGCTTCGGCTCTATAGCTCGTTAACTCTATTATCTTTGTACCAGTCGATGTTTCGTGATTTGGACGATATCGTGACTATGCTTGGACCTGTTCTTCAGCTATTAAAAATTTGAAGGTGCAGATATGTACAGTACGCACGTGACGTAGAAAAATATACGAAATTTTTAGGGAATAATACTCGTTCTAATTAATATTCGTAAAATAATTCCCCAGCTGAATTCCATTTTTCTAATTGTCTTCGTAATTTTATTATTTCATCTCACGAATATCCGCAGTCTCCTGAGACTGACCGGCCTCGCTGTCAACGAAGGAACTCTGCAACCTATTCGTACGCATAGTAACGTTGGCAAAGTATAAAACAGAACCATCGATCTCTTTTGAAACTCGATCGATTCCCACGAGGTGAATCATCGACGTGGCTCTAAATAAATATGAGTTAATCGGAATCGATAGTAACGTTAGTTTGCGGCATCGAACCGATTGCAGGGGACCGTGGAACGGGAAGCTTGTTAAAAATGTTGCTGATCGACCGCGAGGGAACCGAGGCGACGCAAATTCCTGGGAAAAAGACGAGTCGAACGAAGCATCTTGCCGCGCCGGGATTAATTGAGAGGCCGGAGGAGAACAATCCGTTGGATGAATATCCTGATTGTTGAGCGGAGCCACAGCCGCGGAAAATGATATTCCCCGGGTAATGAGACGAGCCAACGAGTGATTTAAGTAAATCTTCGGTGTATCCTGAAGGAGGAGAGGTTTGATTATCCATGAAGAATAGTTCCTTTGAATTTTGCTATGGATCTGATGCACGACACGACGAATATAATTTGATAATTCTCTAAAAAGCTAGGAAATTAACGAAATAAAATAATGACTCATCGAGGGAAATCAAGCGTTTAAAAGTGAACAGTGTAAAGAGGATGACTCATATGCCAAGCACGATACGATAAAATAATTCGATAATTCTCGATAAACGTTGAGAAGTTAGCGGAAGGGAATAAAGATCCAAAGATAAGATCGATAAATCAGCAGGTATTTTAAAGTTGACACGCTGCACTGATAAAATTTAATCGTGAAGAATTTCTACCAATTTTGATATCGACCTGCTACAAGATACGACCAAATAATATGTACGATAATTCACGATAGAAATAAAAAATTAGCCGAAGAGAGTGAAGATCGAAGGATAAAATCGATAAATCGTCGAGATACGTGCGAGCCGTTCTATCGGAAAAGGAAACTTCTACTCTAGAAAATTTCTATTCATCGACCGCTCGTGAAATTCCATGCGAGAAGTTCTCCATTGAATTTAGGTCGTATCTTTCTGAGGAATCGCGTTAAACAAGGCTGATTATTCGCTGGGACCAGCATTCTTCGAGGCTGCTTCCGCGGTCTCGTAATCGCTTGATGGAGCACATGCGCGAGCGCGTGCATACGTATGCGCAACGGATTCTCCGGACAGCCACGTACTTGCGCTCTATCGAAACGCAGCCCGAGGAATCGGGCGGCCGTGAACGAGGCAACGATCTCCGAGGCTGGTGAATCGAACCGAGGAATGCGAGGGAGCTGCTCGATTCGAGAGTGTCGCCTGCCGAAGAAAGAAACGGATGAAAAAAGAAATTATCTTTCGGCCGCGGTGCAACTCGATCGATCGACTGAAAAGCGTCTTTGTGGCCAGCTTTATGATCTTGCCTCGATTTATGATCTCGATCGTTGCTTTTCACTCAGAAGTACTTGCTCGAGATAAGACTTGAAACGCGCAAGTTGCGATGTTTATACGACGATTTATTATTCGCGCTTTGACGCTTTGAGTTCTGGATCGCGTTAAGTATCGTCGTTCTTTTACAGACATCTTACTTTACATTTCGTGATAGCAGAAGTTTTTCGTGCAATTACGCGGATTAACGACTTTTCTCAACTCGAGCTTTTTCAGCTTTCCAGCATCTCTTTTACGAAATAGGGATACATTTTAGAAACGTAATATTTTTCCAGATTAATCTTGACTCGATGTCCAAAATTTGCCAGAAGAGATCAAGTTAGATCGGATTATGTTTGGGTGAACAAGCTCTTGAAGGGAAATACCACTAAAGCGATTGCAGTTTCTCGTTAAGGTGTGACCCAATTAGCAGTTTAAACGCTTAGATCTGAGGTAAGAATTTGCAGTAAGCTCTTAAATATCGTATCAATTAGAAAGTGGATATTAAGCAGTCGGGAAAATGTTACGAGCAGCGCGCATAAAGGCAAACGTTGGCCAGGTATGTAATTAGCGGTGCGTCCGGATGTCTTTAAGAAACGCTTTAGGTCGCAGGAATTTTAAGTACACGAAGTAATAAAGCGTACATAAAAGACGCATAATGAACGAACGATAGTGACTGGAATATTTTGAATGGATGTGGGCTTGGTTCGCCACGAAAATAAAGAATAAGCGATTGAACGAGTCGAACATGATTTTGGAAAATCCAGACACGTAGACTTCGACCCGAAGACAACGTCGTTATAAATTAACTCGTTGCTCCCTAAGGATATTTCTTTTTGTACGAGTTTATTTTAAAGTGGTCACGTTAACAATGGAGTCATTAGCGACCACTTATCCCCATACAGTGGTTACATACATGGATATTTGGTTACTAAGCGTTCATAATCTTACGAACATCTAACCTATGCGCATAATTTGATACTCGTTATCGTTTATAAGGAGATTTCGTGTTACCATCTATATAAAAATGTTACTCTTGGTAAACACGTTTTATCTCTTTTAAATCCTGTAAAGATTCGTGGAAAACAATGCACGCTACCCACTAAAATAGTTATCGAGCGTTAAAAATAGAGCATAAATTTAAAATACACGTGGAGAAGAAAGTATAATAGAATTTTTAATAAAATTAGAGTTTCGAATTAAATTACAAGCGATAGCTAATTCTTGGAGAGAAGTCGGTACGCGTTTAGCCAAGTGGTTAATGGGTTAAAGCGTGGCGAACCGAGACGCGTAGCAGCCTCGTGATTCCGTGTGCCTAAATTTACGCACAGCAGATGTAATAAAGCGTGTGCACGCCGTTTTACGGTATCCTCTATCCGGGATTCCGAATAAGCAGCGACGCAACCGGCCGATTACGTCGCTTTGAACCGATGCCAGCCACCTTTCTGCGATTCTCCGAACGCACCAAGGTGCGACCGCGCCGTGGAGGAACGTTCCTGGGGCAACGTTTCTCGAATCGAGGAATTCGCCTCCCCGTCGTTCGATTCTCTGCATTTTTTCCCCATGAACCGATGATCCATGAATGATCCGAATACTTTAATGTCTATACTCTGATATACAGTTTGTAGCGCGTAATACGATTTTTCGATTCGTTTCAACGACCATCTCGATGTAGCAAGAACGGAAATACGTCGGTATATCTTGAAGAAAGTAATTATTGCTATCGAGAGATTTGGAATTCGAACGACGAATGAACGCATTGGTCTTGGTTTTTTTCCTTTGTTCTGATGTTAGATGTTGAGTATCCTTTATGAGTGACGAACAAGATGCAGACGTAAACTTTTACGAAGTGAAATAACAAGCGAAAATGTTGATTACGCTGAACCGTTGGAGATATTTCAGGCACAAAGAGAATGTAACGCTAGAGGTTTATTTGAGTTAAAAAACTTAGCTAATTCAGCGGTAAGAAATATATAGAACTCTGGAGTACTAAAACAAACTGACAATACGCTTCATCTCTATTTAAATAAATGAAATTTAATACCAAAGTACCAGACATTTTATTCTCCTATTTTAGCTCTACCGTATTTTGAGAAGACTCTGTCGGTGGTTAACTTAGGCTACGTAACCCGGTCGTTTCATTCGCACATAAAAAAAAAAATTCCACATTCGCAATGTAGAATCCTTTCTCGTTCGGCTTTCACTGGGTATCGTCGTTTCGAGTGTCTGAAATTATACCCTGGGACGAAGATTGCTTGTAAATCGAATAGAAATTGAGACAACTGGGTGTTCTAGTCTTCTTCCACGGGATAGAAAGCCGGACGAATGTATCCATAACTCACCACCGTATCAATTCCAACGGAACTTGTTTCGCCACTTTTAATTTTCCTTAAACTTCTTATCGGCCACCGTATCGTTAAAACGTAGAAAAAATTTAATTAAATTTCCTGCTGAAAATAATTATCTTCAAAGTCATCATACGTCCTCTCGTCGAAGATCGAGAAAGCGATGAATCGTGTACGATGCGTCAGAATGTACACTATCGTCCATAAGTATTTAGACGTCGAATAACTAGAGAAGTACGTATTTCTATTATTCGAAAACCCTAATATCGAGGAAACGTAGTGTTCGTCAAGATCATCCGACTTGTTGTTAAGTTGATTATTATCACGATCATCAAACATTAGCAGACAAACTGCAAGAATACGAAATAACACATCCAAAGGAATCAGAAACATTCGTTTGAACATATACTGCCATAATTATTTGGCTACCTGACATTACAGAAAGTTGAAGATGTTTTCTATAATATTTTTCTATAATATTTTCTATAGTATTTGCAGTAAGTGCGCGAGTATTCAAAAGTCTGGAATACTTATGAACGGTAGTGTATCACGAGTATGTGGCGGAGCACGTCGTTGCTTTCGCGGCAGATCGAGCCTCGTTCAAGGCTACCAGCTTCTAACTTCGCGTGTTTACCGACGTCAAGTCAGGACCAGGCATCTCCGCAAGTAGGCTCCATCGGGTGAAATTCGAGAGAGGAGATCACGAACGGGTGAACGGTTATTCTCGATGAATGATCGCAACTCGATGTGACTTATTGCCAGCAGATTCTCGCATTCGACGAACCAGTCAACATACAAACAGAGTAATCCTGCCGATTCATACGTTATCGACGACCATTAACGATTCGTCCTCGTCCAACGAGAATTAATGACGCTTTTAGACCGCCAGGTGTTTTTTTAGTTTCGTTTATTCTTCGCTTATTTCCTTTGGTTTACTCGAACGAAACGTCGCTCCGCTAACGTCGTTAGTCACGTACATTGACACTCGTAAGTAACTAGACACTTTGGTAAATTCGTGGCGATAGCGTAGATTTCAACGAATCTCCAAAGTAACGACGAGTTAACGACTAGAAGCGATCATACGCTTATTAGCTGCAGACAGAGTTAGCGATTTATACGTTTAAATTTCGTTAAAGAGGATTAGGAATATGCGTATAGAACGTTTCAGACAATTTGTTCGAAGCTTCGAAACGGTAGAGGATGGAAGAAAGTTTCATCAGATAAGAACCGAAGAACGTTTCTTTTTATCGATATTAGTCAGAAATAGTTGGAAGGATTAATTGCTATAGCGTGAAAGTATGATGTTGCCGAGGGACAAGTAGTAACACGTTTCGAACCAACGGATTTCCATAAACGTCAACCTGCACAATTTTTCGTGATTCGTTGGCAGGTCGCGTCACGTTTCCGGCCGGTCGCTTCGATGGATTCTGCGGAATGTTCGCGTGACTCACGAGGAATACTAGTTGGGCTTCTGGTAGTCGGATTTCGGGCTCAGCAGACTACACAGTGTCTCGAAATCGAAGGTTATGCGGTTCTTCATTCATTCTGGGTCAATCTGTTCCACAAAAAATAGTTAATAAAGACCCGAACGCGTATTCAATTGGCTTCAAGCTTGAAATTAACGCGTAATAAATATCATTCGACGAAAAACTTTACACATTCGTAATTTATATATTTCCACGTTACCAATACACTCTGACTTTCACGCACGGAAGAAAGCAATTCTTAGCGTCCATGAAAAGATTTAAAGGACGATCGAACGGTGCTGATCTCACGAAATCGACGTTCGATGATTTACCTACACGCGGACAACGCACAAATTGTCGTACGTTTTAAATTAGCTACTATTCCGCGGTTGGTCGAGAAGAAAAAAGGCTGCAAAGTGTCTTCCCTTATGAATAATGCAGCATCCATGAATCTCCGCTCGGCTAATAGGTGATCCCAGCCAAGAGCCGCCTTTCTACTCTTCGAGAAGCTGGTGTCGTGACGAGAAACCGTATCTTCCTGCGATTTTATCTGGATGGTGGATCTTTCCACGCGAACAGACGCTTTCGATCTATGCGGGCATGCAAAACGACCGGCATCCCGTCGCTCGCTGCCTACGAATCTACCGAAGAGGATCGTTCCGAGCTTAACGAACGTTCGAAATAACCTTAGATTTCAGTAACCGGCCGCCTCCCGCGGTTCTTACGTCGTTTTTCAACCGAGCAAAGGCAAAGAAAACAGACAACCTTCGCGTGGGTGTACTTTTAATTCCCTTTGAGTCTTTCTGGAAATACAGAATTTCTTAATTTCCCGATATAGAATCTACAGGGTCGAAACGTTCGTGAAGTTGAAGCGTACGGTCGAATGGATGCGAGTAAATTAACTTTCGGGTAAATAAATTCTTTCTATCGTTGAAAAGCATTTTTAAGCGTCGTACGGGGCAGTTAAAATCAACTGTTTACACGATCCAACCGGTTCCAATTATTTTGCGTGAAATTACAATCTTAGAACGTGTCGGTTCAAATCCATCGGAACGTGCACGTCGCAGTTTTTGAAATTTTACGAGCATAGCTCGAGCTACGAGAACATCAAGCGACGACAGAAATTGGACCTGTTCCTGTTTTGGAACGATCCAAGCTTAGAATAGATCGTCACGGAACAGCTTTTGGTTGCCTGCCACTGGCGAACAAGCGATTACGTTTTCCTCTTTCTCCGCTATTCTCGTTGGAACGCGATCCTTCGCGAGTTTACACCATCGTTCGTTAATCCTGCTCGTCCGTAGCCTACAGCGGCAAAGGCTTGCGCTTCAATGCTATGACATTTCAATGCCACGACGACTATGATCGGCTTCGTGCTTTCTTAAGTTTCATCGCTGATCGACGATTTTCGTCGACCACTAACGACAGACATTCATAAAAGAAAAATTCCGTGATCTCAAACTATAAAATGTAAAGCGATGAGAAAGACTAAATTATAACGTTAAGATTCTCGCAGAATTGGATCACGACGAATTTCAAACGTATGTTGCAACACGATGAGAACGTGTTCTCACAATGTTTGGCCAACACCAAGATCCTACAGACATAACCGCGAGACTAACTGTAATTAATTGATTAAATTCGTTTTCCTAGATTGTACGGCTCTGTTCTATTCTATTCATTTTCGAGCAGACGGCGATAAAATCTCGGACAACCGTTGACGAAACGAGGGCTCTGAGCTGCGACGACCACCCGGTGCATGCAGTTTCGGGATTTCGTGGTTGACTCAGCGCGAAATACTTCCTTCTGACGAGAACCACTCGACCCGCCGAAATATATACGAGCTGAGTCACCCCGTGCCGTGAGCACAGGTACCCTCTCCTTTAGCTGGTCGAACAAATATATCGAGTGAACATTCGGTGACACTATGCACCCAAGGAAAATAGACCGACTGTCAGCCGGAAGAGACCACGGAATGATCCATTCGGAATGCGTTATTCGTGCTTCTAAAACGAAAAGTCTTTTTCTTCTTAGGCATTTTTGTTCTCGTTGTTCGTCTTTCCGTTTTCAAAGTGACCCTGTTAAAAATGTGGTCGAAATGGAGAACGAGTTCAGCGGTTTTAAATAGTTTAAAGTATCCAGTTGGTATCTGGGCAGCTCAGAAGCCATACGGAAACTATAATGTGATTAGGGGAACTCCGATATCTTCGTTTCGCCACCTACCAATATTGGATTCGTTCGTTTCATTGTGTCGTAGTTGAGTAAGACTGGTCCTATGTTTCTGGAAGCTCTTTTCAGCTACGTCCAAGTATGTTGTTCTTCTTACGTTGATATCACGAGTATGCGATTTGTTGGATTATTACGAAAAATCAGAATTAAGTTTGGAATAATCGGATAATTCTGACGACGAGCAAAGCTCGCAGTATTAGGCAATATATTTCCATCTAAAAATAATCGAACTCTTTTACTGAAAAAGTTAAAATTTACAGGTTTATGGTTTTGCCTCTTACCTTCCTTCATTCATCCACGAAATCTCCGTAACATTACTCGCGCCACAAAATTTGTTCTACATGTTGTTCCAATTTCAAGCTAATTTGAATCCTACGAAATAGATCGTATAGCGCGTAAAGACGTCAACTAAAGTTTTCCAGAATATTCGCTTTCCAATAAAAATCCATACGTTGAATATCATAAGACGAATAAGCGACGAGGGCCGTTAACGATGGCCAATGTTCTAAACTCAATCGATTCGTTTATCGATAGTTGCAAACGATTAAATAACACGATCGCTTCGTCATCGCGAGAATGCAACTACAGAGACACGTGTAGCTTAAGAACAGGAAGTCAGAATTGTCAGTGTCGTCCCGTCAATTGACAGCTCTCTGCACAACATTGGCGCCATGCGCAACTTGTCTCGCCTATTTTATCGAACAATCGTACGTTTGCCAAACGACTTAACGATTTAAAGCACGTTTGTCTTTCCTTTAAACATTCAACGCTATTTCTCTTTAAAGCGCTTCCACGAACTTGCGAATCTTTCATCGTGGAAAATCAACGATAAGAAATGTGAAGATTATCGAGATCGAAACAAGAGTTTCTCTCTTATTTCTTTTATTACGTTATTTATTTTAGACGTTATTTATCTTATATATGTCTACGAAAAGGAGCGAGTCTTCCGTTGTGAAAAATCGACGTTGGGAATTCGAAAGAAATTTCGAAGAGAAGATAATCAAGATTGAAACGAGCCACAGAAGGATACGAGGCACATGGCGCGCCTCTGCCCGCAGCATGTGCTTCAATAAGCTTTTGAAAAAAGATCAAGCCGCCCTCGAACAGCTGTCTGATCCACAGCACACACTATATACGATATAGTGTACTGTATATATTATAGTACGTATAGTAAGTAGGAAAACCTACGAAACTTGGACATTGAATTTTATTCGGACTTGGAGTTCGCAAATCCATATGAATTCATATAAATTCGTGTTTTCAGAGAACGATATTTCTACCGATTCGTGCAACGACTCATGGAACGGTAGATCTAATGGAGGACAGAGATAAGGCAAGGCGCTTGGCTCGGTGACCACCTAAACCACAAATTCCTTCTAGCTTTCGTCGACGCACAAGACACAAAACCATATTTCTGCTACTAACAAGGAAACCAGGAATATGGATTTTTATAAATTGTCGGCTTGTTTGGTCTCCTTGCTTCGTGCTTTGCTTCCTCGATTCCACGAACGCGCTGATTAATTCTAATCTTAATCAACACGCCATCATTTCTCTCTTTACTTAACACTCCACTTTTGTCTCAACACGTACCGATGTTATTAGCGGAAGAAAAGCGTTGCAAGAATCTTGACAAAGTTGTATTTCGAACAGTTTCGCCGAAAAATTCGACCAGTTAGTATCGTTGATTATCTCTTAGTTGCATCTGTCAAACTCTTAGCTGAAATTAATCCTTGATCAATATATGAAATCGTAAGCTAATACGATCTATCGTGAAACGAGATCTTCGTTCGATCGTTTCCAATCCTTGCTCAGCTGTCGATGTAGGCCAGTAGGCTCTTCTCGAGGATTTTCTTAAAAATCCAACTTCTCTGTAGTACGCGAGGCTTTTTATCAGCGACGATCAGAGCCGTGTTTAGTCGGATGCAAGCATGTCACGAGCAGTGTACGGCTTTGACGTGATAATTTGCATAAATCTTTGATATCCATCCATGGGATCGACCGGGGAGGATCTGGAGGAAGAATACCGTGTCAACCAGTCACTTTCTCCGCTTGCAGCATCCATCTCTGCGTATGGGTTCGTTGATTCCAACCGATCGATGATTACAATAGCGAGCGATCGTGAACGATTAAAAGGATAACGTTAACGTGTACTGAGGTACGAACGTTCGTGTCGATGCATCGATAGCTGAGACATAGATTTATCTCGTTCCTCGAACCGGGAATAATTTTAAGAAGTCGACGAGCATCTATGAATGATTTCACTTCCATGACAGCTATGCAGTAGTGTTCGTTTAACGATCGAAAACGTTACGAAAGCAGCTTCGAATTATGGCACTGTGAGACAGAAATATCGCACTGAGATAAAAGTAATTGCAATTCTGTGAGAAACTGTCTCTTACATATTATTATAACACGTGCATATCTCAAATTTATAAAAAAAAAATATATCCGAATACAAACGCGAAGAACAAGCTGAAAGAACAACAGGATTAAATAAAAATAAATTTCGCCAGTTATCGTATAACGAATTATATAATAAAAGGACATTGTTAGCAAAAGAAAATTAGAGGAAACACTGCTCTATCGTATCTTTGAATTCGTGTTAACAGAGAATCGCGTATAACAACAGGTTATAGAGAATTCCTCGGAAAGAATTGAGAAAGATACGAACCGAGTCGACGAGAGTAACACTTGGAGAATAATTGCAGGGCGAGACGCGGTACTCTTCCAGTCGTTTCGTCGGCAGTAATTTAAATGGTCTCGCGCGTGCATGTGGGCGGTACATTAACGCTTCCGTGGCAAATTACACGAAAGAAAAAAAAAAGAAAATAAGACAAATAGAAAGAAGACGCGAGCTAAGAGGAAACAGTAAGAGCGGAGTAATTTATTAAGAATCAACATCGTGCCGTCCTTCCTTCGTGGAAAATTCCAATTTATCCCTCGAAGAATATCACCGTTGGTTTTTACCTTTCCCTTTTCTTTCGAATCGCCGATCGTTTATAAGAATAATAAAAATCCTTCTTGTCGAGTAATTGGATACAGGGATCGCGTGAATCGAGGCAGATCTTGTCGGTAACGTTGTTGCTCCACCTTCTACATATGTCTGACCTTTTCCGCGAATGTACCGTTCTGAACACAAGAAGAAAAGGCGATTCCACAACCAACTGGTAGACTTTCCTTCCTCGAGTCGCGATTACGTTCCCATCGATATATTAACTCTTAAGTAGCACCGTTTGCCTCAGCTTTCAAGCATATATAATACTTGAAGAGATAAGTCGCGATCCTGGGCCACGCCCATTCGCTATCCTCTTACTTCCTTACTTCGAATAGGATCATTAACAATAGTATTTTTCACGAAATATTTCCCATCTAGTGGAATTACTCCGCGTTTGGCTCGTTTAGTAATCTAGAAAGGGCTAATTTTCGTAAAGGTTGTTTCCTCTTAGCAATGGTAAAACTGTCGCAGTGAATAGAATAGATTAATTCGTATTTTCTACAGACGATATTCTTTTATCAAATGAAATTACTCTACTCGAGTTTTAACAAGCTATCGGTATATAAATATTTTATCGAACAAGCTATCATTCACTGGAACGTTTACTCTTTCTCTGATACCGATAAAACCATCAGAGTATCGAAACGATCGTAATTTCTCATTGAGATTCTATAGAATTCTCGTAGAATATAAATTTTCATAGAAATTTCATAGATCTTTTAACGGTGTAGTTTTACCGGTTTAGGTGGCTTCTCTGTAAAGTACATACATAGATAAGGGTGTGTTTCTCCCTTGCATTATACAGGGCGTGGCAGCGCTCGTGGTGTAACTCAATAGAGGAGGTTATTCTATACGCGAAAATAAGTCGGATATGTAGAAAGAATTTTACTTTTTAATAAAGAATCGTTTTAAAAAATTTATTCTTTTAAATACGAGGGCTTAAGCTTTGCAAGAACAAATCTACCAGAGTCGGAAGTAAATAATTATATCGTATTGCTTTAAAAGTAAGAGAAATAATGTACACGCATGTAGTCATTGATTGAAAACTACCTCTGAAACCATTTTTTGCCTCGATATCTCTCAGGAGATTAAACGTCAAATTTTTGTTGTACGTTTTTGATTGATTTTCGCAAGTAGAACAACTTTCTGTCAGTCATCCATTCGTAGAAAGTGAATCAAATTCACGTGTACTTTACAAGTTTTTAAACCCAATTCTCTCGAAAACGAAGCTTCACTTTTAAAATCAAAGTTTTAGAAGTATCGTTGATGGTTCTAACATTAACATTATCAGCAAGCAATCTTTCAACAACTCGTGGTCGATACCCGATGGATCGAAGTTTTCCATGGAAACGCAATTATAACTCTCACGATCAGAGGAAACCCTGGCTTGCGGTATAAGCGTTTCGGTCACAGATGGTTTGTCGTTTCACTCGTCACATTTTCCTCCAAACATTCCATTCTTATCGACCGTCGAAATCTATGGGCCATGGCCGTGAACATAATGCGACGCATATACGTGTCAGTCTCACATTTTTTCCTCCCTGGAAGGTTTCAATGCGTGTTCATCGCGGCGAGGTATCTAGCGCGGATACTACGGCAACGTAAAGTGCAGATAACGCTCAATTATTTCGTGGCTGATTCCTCGAGGTCGTTTCGTAATTTCCGTAAATTACACGACCCTCGGACTTTGCTCTGAAAAATGGAAATTATTGCCGCGGTGATCGTATGTTCGTTAATCATCGTTCGGGAAAGCCAGGTTTAACGCGCAAGTTACTACCAACGCATATATAATCGATTACTTAATTAATTAATTACGTACGTGTAGCTTAGTTACTAGAGTCTCAACGATAATGTAATTACCGAGAAATTGTTCGGTTTTTGCCCTCACGCGTTTGAAAAAGTAAAAGTCTGCTTTTGTGTGTTCGTTAGAAATCCTTTTTAAATATACAATTACGTTCTGCAGATCACGGAATCGAGAATAAAGGAGCGCTAAGAAGCTTGGATCGCGGAACGGCTGATCTCACGAAGGAAAGTGTATCGTGGTAGCCTTTTACTGTTACCTAGGAGCACCATGTCCCTTCTTCCCGTTCGTTCGTTCGACTCGCTATCGACGCGTTACTTTCACGGACGTAAGCAGTCGAGCAATCCGCATCGATGCCAATAGCCCAGGCATTGTTGTTGAAGCTTTTTATCGGGCTGATTTCAGTGCTGGCTCCGCGTCGTTCTATTTTAGCGTCGATGATTCACAACCTCCGTTCGTCACGACACGCTGCATTTTTATTTCCATTTCTCGCCGCAACGTAAGACGACCTGGCTCGGGGCCGCGGTTCCGATGATTCGCGCGAAAGTGATTCAATATTCGAGAAACGTCATCGTACAGAGTTATTTCACCAGCAGAGATCTTCTGTTCTTCTTCTTTTTCTTCTTAGTTTCTACTTGGATTTCCTCGTTCGAACACAAGACGTAACAGCGTCGCGTTAATTGATTGGAGTTTCGCCTTTTTAACCGACCATTGCTATCGCCATCAGCATTTTTGCAGTTGATTTTCCGGTGTGTCGCTTCCAAATTTTAGAAAATCAACGAAATTTATTTGCACCGATAACTTGCACCTTGCGAATAATAAAATTTCTTATTTAACGAAGAATAAAGGTATCCAGCATCTCGCAAAAATATAAATACACGCTCTTCTGACCAACCTGCTACCGTAATAGAATCCTTCTCGATATTCTTCTCTGGAAGAACGCCGGTTTCGTATAAATCCTCCTACACACGCCAGGAACAAGAGGCAATCTTCTGGGCTAGATTCCTGGGAAAGATCATCGCGATTGCTCGGATCGTTTCCTTGTAATCTGCAACGTTGCGTTTCTTCCACATCCTCGTGTCTGTCTGTTTACAATTAACATCGAACAGTCTAATGCAAGATAATGGTCCGATCGGATGAAAGTCTGGTTCGCAGAAACCGGAGGATGCCTTATTATACTTTCATGATTCCGCTGGGAACCGACGAGTTCGAGTTGCACGCTCGCGCCTTGTCTAGCTTCCTCGCGACATGCATAAGCGTACGTACATCCATAATTCGTCGGCGAAAATGAACGCAGTTGTCGTTTATTTATCGCAATTTAAGCACGCAAGCCAGACGAATATCCGATTCGCTAGCCGGACTCTCTAGCGAAATTAAACTAATATCAATAGCGAAATTTACGAGATACGAATCCACAAATTGCCGGTACTAATAGGTTTTCTCGTGTAACTGTGAGAAATTTTACTCGACAGACGCGATTATTAGAGAATACCATGAAATATCCGAGAAAGATAACTTTCTAATTAATTAATTTGTAAGATCCCCTCGAACAACAATCTATCGACTAATATATCTACTTATTTAAGTTAGCGTGCTGAAGAAGGCTTAAAAAATCCAACAATGTTGTTTTTCACCCTCTTTCACCCTGTTTTTATGCGAGTCGACGCTGACTACGAACAAAGGCAGCACTGTCTTTCTCTCGGTCTCTTTGACATTTCAATTCTTTCGGAGAAACGAGTCTCGTGGAAAATGAAAGTCGAAAACGAACGAGTTGTTTTGGGCTCCCTCTCGCTTTTCACCATGCATAATCGCCCACGCAAGGCTCTCCTTCGTGAAAATTCCCCTTTGCAAGACGACGCGAGACGACTTCCGCGATTAGGATGTTTATCCGTATGACTCTCCACGCTCTTACGTTCGCTGAAAGCTAACAGAAGAGTGCTTCACAGAGACGATAGGACGATCGCCTGTTTCTACTTACACGCGTTGCAAATTACATCTTTCGTTGATCGATTACGTTGTTCCAGCTTAGTTCATCGACCGATGAAGGAACTTTCGAATCATTATGATTGAAACTCTGACTAAACTGTCTTCTATGATCGAGGTAAGTCGACTTAAAGAGTAATTATCATTGTGATTGCGATTCTCGTATCTATTCGATGATGATCGATAATTACATCAACACGATATAATCGCTATAGCACTCGAGAGCAAGCGTTTCAAATTCTTGCTCTTTTAATTGCAGAACCTTATTATTTCGTATTTCGATAAAGGACAGCGTGTCCTAACATCAACCGCGTTAACAGACACTCCACCAATTTTAAGAATACGCTTTTACGTTGAAAAGTGCCAGAAGGAAAATCAGTTCTCAACTACGGAGCAACCATCAGCAACGATCGAAATTCTTGCCTTATCTTAATCGCAGAATCTCGTCATTTTATGCTTGCAGCTTGCGATCGAATCTAACCGCACCTGTCCAAACCTAAGCAAACTTAATCCAACGGCGAAAGAATACACCAGTAGCCCTAAAACAGCCACACAGCCTCTTAAAGCACGTTCGAACCCATCCGATATCGACAAGAAAAATCAGTTGCCTGCTGCAATAGCTGACTCGACCGAGAGGGCCTCGACCGTGTTCGATAGGTTCGAGTGCGCTCCAGGTGATCGTCCGCGACGCGAAAGTGGCTAGATCGGCCGGGGACGTTCTCTCGACGGGTTCCCTCGATCGCTTTGGAGAACTCGACGTTCCAGCCGCGAGCGTTCAATAATTCATATTCAATCTATCGATAGCAGCTGCTCCCGCGGTGAATCCGATAATTCAGCCTCTATCTAGTCCCTGGTGTACTTTCATCTGTCGCGAGCATCCTAGGGAAAATTTGCGACCAAACCAGCCAGAGAAAAGGAAAGGAAGAGAGAGAGAGGGGACGATCGTCGTTCGGGTCTTGGGTCTTGGACGAGTCACGAGCGCGTTATAACGTGGCGAAGGACACGGAGAGAGCAGGAGAAACGGAAGGATCGCGAATGCATCGGGCCAGGACTCGACCGGCTACACCCTTGTCTGCCACCTACCAGTCGAGGAGCTACGTTTTCAGCACGCGCAGTATCCAATAGGAGCCATAAATTCAACGATCCTGTTTCGGACGTGTACGAAAATATTTCACGAGCACGCGGCTACGCTATTGATCAAAATTCTGGAATCGGTACGTGTTTTACCAAGTTTACGGAGTTTGAAGAAAAACGTTGGCTTGGAATTCCGTTACCTTGGAAAAGTTGCATCTCTTCGACGAGCGAGCGCAGGATAAATTAGCGTATTAATGCAAGGAAACTCGATCAAGAAGCGTCGAAGAGTGCCGATGTTTCTAAATTTGACGGGTTGCATTTAAACAAAGTTGATCGACTGTTAGAATTTACAATATCTATTAAAGTAGAAATATCGTAAAATAATTTACTTTGATACATCGTAGTGGAAGGATAAAATATTCCCTTATTCAATTTTTCCCTGATATCGATACGGAAAATTATTCGATCGGTAGACACTTTGTCAAAGCAAAGAATTTGATCGGTGTCTTTCAACAAAGTATTTCTACTTCTGGTTTAGCATACAGTAACTCTAGATAGCGATACGATATTCAATCGTTCGCGAAACACATTTGCAATGCTAACGCGTGGTAATCGTCACTCGGTAAGAACAATGAACGCAGTTGGTGAAAATTCGTCACCGCCAATCCTTCTTAATAGGATTCTCGATAAAATAAAATAGAAAGAATTGGAAGAAACACGTTGATGGTTAATCTCTTCGCTAATGGGTTCGTGAAGATGAAAGAAAGCCAATGAGCCAGGCGAAAATCGAATTTTTCCGCGATGCTTTTACACGACACGTTGCTTTCTCCGACGACTGGCTCGTTAAGTTGTAACAGAAGCCATTTGACAGCAACTGGGACAATAGTTCGAGGTGACTCCCGGCTTCGAAGCAGGAAAAGTGTCCGACTCGAGTGAAATCGATGCGGGTGCAGTCGCTAGAACCGCCATGGATCACCGTGTCGCGTTATTCTGCCTACCGAGAGGATATCGCGGGATTAGAGGCGGCGTTTCGCAACGAAAAAGCGACACGCGGAATGCGTGTTTGCATGGGCAAACGGTGTTTGCAGGCTGTAACGTTGAAATATTCATCGGCCGGCTACGTGTGACTAATACCGTATGAAAGCATGGCCGTTCGAGGTCGGCGATTCGTGCTTCTCGATTTCCAGGCTCGCGTTCGAGCCAAACGATAAGCGCGGACACGTATTATACCTGAACGAGTGGTCGAGTTAAACGAAACGTATCGGATCGAGCAAATGCATCCGAGCGATATTTGTTATCGCTGTACGTGAACAAACAAGCCTTCGAGTACGTGATCGAATGGGTCTTCCCACGAAAATATCGGAAAGTGCGAAGGAAATTTCGAGTTTCGTGGTCGAGCACCAGTTTTGGAGCAGCAAAGTATCGCTTCAACGTCTACGTATGGGAGAAAAAATTGCAGTTGTTAGGTACAGTAGCAGCTACACTCGTTGATCACTGAATCAGGACGATGAAAACCTTCTATTCGACTATGGGATTAGATACTTACTTTTGCAGCAGACTGAACGTCTCGAAAACGTCAATTGTCGTAACTCAATTCTCTGCGCCGAAGAAACGCATCTGGACTAGAAGCAGCATTTATATTATTCGGTGGGATTTCACAGCAAAAACACTATCAACTTTCCGAACAACCGAATGAAATTTTATCTCTACGACCCACAAATACAGAGAACGTTTATCTATTAGGAGAACATTTTCCCAAAAGGCACGATTTCCTGCGAAATCCGAAATTTTATCCGAGACTTTTGCTCCTTTCGGATCCACCGTGTCTTCTCTTTCTGTTTAAACGCTCGTTCAAAGCAAACACTCTTGCTTTTACAGCACTGGTAAACAGAGACGCGTGCGAGAAGACGGAACAACCATGGTTTCTAACCGTGTAAATAAACGGTGATCTGTTTATAAATAGAGATATCTTAATCACGTCGCTTCTCGTACGGAAACTACGTTATTACAAACGAGTCGACAATGGAGCTGCGACCCGAACAAGGAACATGGTGGTTTTTTGGTCGCTCGATACCGGAATTCGACGTTTCGAGGTACACCGCGATTCGTGATCGTACTCTTAAAACCTCTGGCCGCGTTTCGACGCCCCTGAACACTGTCGGGACCAGCCTCGAACCGACAGTTCCAGCAGCGTTCAAGGTTGCCAGAGTTTCGCGTGAAATTACGCTGCAGCGTGCCGGAGAAACTCGTTCCTCCGCTTGCGCGCTTTTCGTCCCGGCCACGCCACAAACGCGAAGAATCGACGAGTCCTTCTTGAACTGTGCAAACAAACGTTCTTCGACCTCCGGCAACGTTTCGTGCACCAAAACGCACACCCTGCGTTCCTTTTCGAGCCAAATGTTCGGGGTTCGGAGAATAACGACAGCCTCCCCACCCACCCATCCTTCTACGTACACGATGCTCTTTTTTTTCTTTCTTCGACTTTTGGTTTGGACTTTCGACAGCCACGACGTACCACATACGCATCGGTCGATTTACGAGAATCTGCGAGTACGCATTCGCTTGAATTTCGTTCGATTTTAAGGGCTGAGAGATTGCGATCGTGCGTACACGTTGGGAAGGGAAGGGCGAGCGGCCGGCGCGAGAGAACGGGAGGAGGAAATCAATGCCACCGTCTGCCGCGGGAGAAGAGAAACTCGTCGCGTATCGGTGAATTTTCGCCGGTGTCTGTTGCGCGTGACACAAGACACAGGTCAAGCAGAAAGATACACGCGACACGCGTTTTCCTCGTATGGTCGATCGTACGACAGAGATTATGGACGCGCGCAAGAGAACCGATAAAGAAGAGCTGATCGAACCGGAACGAGAGGACAGGGGCAAAGAGAAGAGGGCAGAGTGAAGGCTCCGCGAGCTGTAATACTCACTCGACCGCTAGCGTAGCGTATCCGCCACTGTCTTCGCTTCTTTCTAGGGGATTCTTGGCCGGTCTTATCGGCAGAAACTCCTCCGATTCCTTCCTGCGGCAACTCCTGCTTTCCTTTCACGCTGCTTCGATCGTTGGCCGGTCTCTCTGGTACGTAGCTCCACCGATGAATTTGGTTCGTACGCGGCACAAATCGAAACACGGTGGGGGTGGGGGGTTGCGAATAGAAAATACGAAACACCGGTCTGCGAAGAAGGGATGCGAACAGGCGGACCAATATACTCCTCGTACGACACTCTGCGCGACACTGCCTCGATAGACGAGACTCCTGTTAGGTAGGCAGGGGGTGATGGAGGGGACACATTGAATGTACGTACCGAATAAGGGAGGCAACCACCGCTCCGTTCTCGCGGGTGTCTCGAGCCTGACTGACGCACCAGCCAAGCCTGCCGACCGACCGAATCCCCTACTATTCTCTCCTTCTCTTTCTCGATGCACCACCACTCGTTCCTTCTTTCTTTATCGCTCTCTTTACTCCTCGTTTCTCGCGACGTCCCACCAAAGCCTCGCTTCGTTCCTCCTTCGATCACTCGGTGCTTCTCGTCGCGTTGCCTAGCCTCTCTATATCTCCCTCTCTTCTCTTTCTTTGCTCCGTTTCCACGTTTCTCCTTCTTGCCTGCCTTCGTCTTCTCTGTTCTCGCTGCGCGACACTCTGCCGTTCGTTTTCGTTCTTCTTCGATTTTCACTCTCTCCCCTTTTCGCCGTCCCTCCATTTTTCTAGCCTCTCTTTCTAATTTTATCTGCTCGCCGTCTCTCTCGATCGTCGATGCCCTCCCTCTCCGTGTAACCTCCGTCTCGAGTAGCTTTATCTCTTTTATGCGAAAGGTTCGGGTTAGGTTCGCGTTTCTCAGTCGATAGCTGGCTCTCTGCTCCTCCAACGCCCACCACGCATCTATACACAGGGTGGCATCGCCGAGACGGCGCTCTGCCCTTCGCCAGGACCTTCCACCGCGAGAATCGTAGGATCGCGAGAGTCGTGCCTTTCGATTTGTCGCGGCCAGCTATACCTGCAACCTTCCACCCAAAATACACTCCCTTCGTCCTCCTTCCAACTTTTTTCTTCCTCACCTTTGTTCTCCGTAGTACGCTCTGTCTTTCTCTATGTAACCATCTCGACGCGACCGAAATTGCGGATAATTCTTCGGGTGTGCCGATCGATCGTGGTCGCGTTTCCAGACGCAGAACACGCCAACCGTATTATTTTTCCAGGCCAAACCTTCCTCTTCGTTGCATCATCTAACATACTCGACCTTGTCTTCCGCTATATTTTCGCGATAACCAACGATTGCATAACGACATACCGATTCTATCGATTCGTATTCCCTTCGCGTTATTCTCTCTGCATCCAGTCCACCGACGCGACGTCAATTTTTCGAAACGACCGCAGAAGAAACAACGAAGTACTTGTTGAATGGAATACGCGTTCTTACGCCGATGAAGTCATAAGCTCCAACGAATAGATAGGCTCGTGAAAGCTGCTCGTACGCGTCTTTTACGAATATGTTACGCGCGTTATACGAGACACAGCGAAAAGTTTCGTTATCGTTGTTACGAGACGCGTCGAAAAGTAAAAGTTTTCTACGACGAACGATCAAATTATTTCGCGAGACTCTGCACGTCGGTGGTTGCTACGAATAACAACGAATAGCGTTATCTATCGTTAACGTGGCTGATTGATCGTGGCTGATTGATCGTGGCTGCGAGATATTAACGAGAGGCTATTCGATAATGATAAGGATACGACGCATTGTTGTCTGATATCGCGATCCGGCACCGATCCTCTTGGCGGAGAAAGGAAACGCGGAAAAGCAGGCGCGAAAAACTGTCTACGTTTCGCGGCTTGACTCTTTATTACTCTCGTAAGAAGCTGACTGACCAGGATAAACTTTGAAATTCACCGGGCTTTCTCTATTTTATCTCTGTTACTCCGCTACGAAGATACTTGACAGCATTACGATAACGCCGCTGCTAGTTACTTCTTGCAAGGCGGTATTTAACTGCGTGTATTTTATTTGCCGAAGATCGTAAGTTAAATCTGCGAGTTTGCTACTTATACGACTAATTACTGATTCGTTTTGCTCCAGCTGCTACACGTTCCTATATGTTGGCTTCTACTTTTATGGACTCGGCTTGTTATTCCCTTTTCTACAGTTATCGAATGACATTAAAAGTATAAAATGTAGCGCCGAAGGAAGCTGGGAAAGAGACGGAACGCTGGTTTTGTCGCATATATTCTTTATTTCATAGAATTGAATAATTATAGGACGCTATTGTACAAACGATGGCTACGGGTGAGATCTGCATGCAATTTTGCTAGAAACGAGTTTCTCGTCGGACGATTCGCTTTCGTTTAGCTCGCAGTGGTGATCGATAGCATCGGATTCCTAGAATCATTAACCTACTTCAAGTATGTCGGACCGTTCGTTTTAACACTTGCCAAGATATCATCGTTAATCAGACTATCATCCTCCGATCGTTCTTTCACCCTCAAAAAAAAAAAAAAAAAAAAAAAAAGCCTCG
>NT_176439.1:655126-738847 GCF_000188095.3 Bombus impatiens | reverse complement strand
CCCCAAAAAAAAAAAAAAAAAAAAAGAAAGCCTCGTCGTGCCTCGAATATACTCCGTCCCTGATCTCTAGTTCAATTATATATGATAACTTATTGCTTTCAATGACGGTAATTAGTACCGTCTGGAAACCTCTCGAGCCTCTAAATACGACATCAGACTATAGAAACAATTGAATTCTGATATTTGATAAAACAATACAAAGAACAGAACATGTTAGTATCTCAGGATTAAGTGGTTCCACCGTGCAAGTTGAGATTCTCTGGTTGAACGTTGGCCAGCGAGTGTCTGATGCACCCACTGCTCCTCGGTCACGTGTATCGTTTTTCTAACTGCTGATCGGCTTCACCTTCTCCTCCGTAGTGTCCTCCACCTCCAAGTTGTCCGCATTTACCACCTTGATCCGGTCCACGGGCTTCGGTCGCATCAGAATGAACGGCAGCTCCGCGGAGAGCTCTCCGCTCAGTGCACCTAAATACAGCTTCACCTTGACAGCGTAAGAAACTACAATGCCAAAGGAATCACGGACATCGGGTGAAACGAGCAAAGTGCTTGATGCAAGTTCGCTTTCTTCCTTCTTCAACCCTCCATCCAAAGCGATGCCTCTACGATGCTTGTTGTTCTCCAATTCTGGTTTCAGATATAGAACTTTGGTTAAATTGGAGCCAGGGCTAATGGGACAGCCGTCCTGCGTCTCTATCGCGTCAATCACCGTCCTGAACTGGCCATTTTGGAAAATCACCACGTCGATACCCTGCTGTACCAGCGCTTTGATCTTCTTCACCACCTTGTTGCTGTTGTTCCTCACACATACGTTCACGGCTATTCTCTCTCCGTGATGGTACAGCTGTTTGTCCAGGGTCACCTCGAGTTCTAGATCGCCAGGGCTGAGTAAGAAATCCTTTCGTACCACGGTGCAAGGCTGTCGACCTTGTTTCGTCGGTGCGTACTGAATCTTCCTGATGCCCATAGTTATCGTGCTTCTCTTATGAGTAATATCGGTCTCCGTGTCCCCAGAGTAGATCTTCACATAGTATGTCACTCCACAAGGTTCACCTGTTTCATCTTCTCCTGATTGCAGAATTACGCTAGACGGAGCCGTCTGGGGGAACTTGAAGGTAAACGGAATTGCGTTTGGTCCTAGTTTTCGGAGCAGTCGTTCCTGTAGCCTGGTCAGGCTATCCTCCGTTTTCTTGGTCGTTGGGAACAACTGTTCCGAGACCAGATACAGATCCTTTTGGAAGTTCAAGCCCATCACCTCGTCCTCTTCCCGACCGTAGCGAAAGCTGCACACCAGCTGTCCCCATATTTTCCTACCGGTGTCCACGTAGTTTTGGTCCAGAAGAATTACGCCGTCTACTGGCTCGATTCCGGATAGATAGTCGATGTAGTCTCGTTTGCCCAGGTACAATGAAATTTTGCCGTTTGGCGAGCATTTTTTGAATACCTTGAAGTTCACCACCATGTCTGCGTGAGCGCAACGAAGTATCCTCCGATCTTATCACCACCGTTGTCGACTGATTTGAGAGGGTAGTGGTCGCCGGTCTTATATAGGAACGCGGTACCAGTGACGTCAAGATTTTTCAGGGCTTCCGAATCCGCTCAGCGTCGCGGATAAACCGTGCCTTTTTGCACGCGTCGATCCTAACCGTTTCGCGATATTTTTTTCCCAGTTCTATGCCAGAGGGGATAGGGGTGCGTTGTTTCTTCGACGTAGGAACACGCTATGCTTCTGACACGCTGATTTTCGCGGGCTTCGTTTTGTCGTTACGTATAATCTGCCTATTGTGTCTTGCTGCTTAAAACCCTTCTTTACGTACGAGAATCGGAAATAAATGTTGTGGTATAAACCACTTATGAGAAAAGACGATGGATGGATGCACATGTTTTGCGAATTATTAGATTCTTTTATCGCTTCATATTTCTCATATTTCTTGTATTTGTGTTACTCACTTTTTCTTGCTTTTAACTTTCAAGTCCTTCTTCATTTTCGCAAAAGAGATGGGAAAATTTATTTCATGATTTGAATATCCCATTCTATGCTTTTATCGTGCGGAAAAATTTAATGATTGTAGTTGTATAATTATATCAGTTGATTTACTATTTATCAATACATAATTTTCATTTTTAATGCTAATACGTTACCATCGGAACACAGAAAATATTAATCATTTCTTGATCTCTTTTTTAGCAGGTAATGCAGAACAAAATTGATAAGGTAGAAAGCTGTTTCTAAATCGTCGTGACGTCCCTGCATATACCGCATACTCAGTGGTTGTACGTTAGGCGAGTGATCGAGGTTTCGATCTGATACACTCTGGTTCCTTCTAGAAATTTTAGAACAGAGCGACAAGTTTTGAGAGACGCGAGTGACACTATTCGAAATTAAAAATGTCAGAAAGTACGAATACCAAGCTTGATACGGTAAGTGATATGTCGTTCCATCAGTAACGTTAACTACTTTATTTTGGCTTAGTTATTTTATTACGAGTTTTCTTTTATCCTATACTAAAGGGACTTCGTAACGATACTATTCGCAAACAACACAGAACACGTTAGCAATGTTGTCTATCGTAGAATCAAGTTGCCGATAAATTCATTAAGTACAAATGTGATATTGGAATTTTAATGTAACGTATTCGTCAAACATTTAATTGTAGGTCGAGCCTATGCCTGTGGCCATACCATCTGATTCATCCAAGAAACCAGTCAAGTCAACCGCCGTTGTAAAATACTCGGTCGTCCAAACACCAGCAACTTATGCTCAATTACAATGCAACACAGACTTAAATTTGCCACCGAGCAACTGGCTCAGCAGTTCTGCAGAAAGTTACGGCCTGCAGAGTGTATGGTCTCAGACCTCTGGATTTTCCAGTTTTCGTATGGCACACATGTTCCCTGATTGTGTAGGGGAAGTTGATGTTGTGTCGGATGCGGAGAATATAAAGAAACTGCTGAAATTGCCTTACAACCATGGAGTCATATCGATGGTGGTACACAGAATAGAGAACACTTTGTTGCTAGATGACTTTGATATTCACAAGTACTTACTTAGACAAGCGGAAAACGATTGGGAATGGTTAAAGAAATTTTTTTACGAGCATATTTTCCAGAATCTGGGAGATAAAGAAAAGCGTCTGTTTCATAAGACAAACAGTAGAAATACTTTGCAACAGAGGAACCTAGTATCCAAATTTTTGTATCGCTCGATAGTAGTAGCAGACAGCAAAGAGCAACATACTAAGCCACAGTTACCTGTGAAAACATTGAAGCCATGCTTGCCAGAACCTTCTCAGGAAGAAAAAGTCCCAGATCCGAATTATAATCATAATTTTGCGAGAAATATCGTCTGGACCTTCGAGAACATACAGATGCTAATTGGTACTGATATGCCGATATTTGGAGGACAAACTCACCCATGTATAAGCCTCAGATTAAGAGATATGACTAAACCTATTAATGTATTAACTGGTATAGATTATTGGCTGGACAATTTGATGTGTAATGTACCAGAAGTGGTAATGTGTTATCATTTGGATGGTATTGTACAAAAGTATGAATTAATTAAAACAGAAGATCTTCCTAATTTAGATCACTCTAAGTTCAGTCCTAAAGTTATCCGAGATGTAGCGCAGAATATTTTAAGTTTCTTAAAGAACAATTCAACTAAGGCTGGGCATACTTACTGGTTGTTCAAAGGCAAAGACGACGATGTTGTAAAGTTGTATGACTTAACTTCTTTGTGTAATGATGTGTCGGATGAAAAGGGTCAGAATCCATTTACTGTACCTGTTGCTATGTTACTATATAGAGTAGCCCGTAACATGAAATACTCTTCTGATTATCGTAGGCAGCAGGGTACTATTAGAATGTTATTAAGAAATTGCATACAACTATTGACTAAAGAAAAGTACCCACAGATTGTAACATCTGCACATTTTATGCTATCTGATTTGTATATACCATCTGATACCGATCCTGCTAGTCCTGCGTTGTCAGATCAGAGTGATGAAGAGGATACGCAAAGTGAATCCAGTATAAACAACGAGAACGAGAAGGATTTTACGGACGAAATCGAAGAAGCTGCAATTAAGTCTTTAACATTAGCTAATAGTAAGTCAAAAATATATTTTAAGTACTTCGATATCTTCAATATATAAATAAGTCAACTAAATAATATATATATATATCCTTTTAGTTAAAGAGCATGCAGAATGCGAAGAACCTAAATATAAACCACCACCAATTTCGGGCACCATCGAAGAAAGATGTTTAGCCGCTCTAGATCACGTTTATCACGGACTCGAATGTCTACAGTATTTTCCGATCGAAGATAATTCTGAAGATGAACGGAAGAAAGAGGAGGAAGAAGAAAAGAAGAAAAGAGTATACGAAGAGAATCATTTAAATATGGCTAAACCTTTCCAGGCAATTCCTATGCCTTATATTTCCTTGAAAGAAGATAAGAAAGAAGTTGACGTCGAAGTGAGTTCAGTAAACAATAGTCCTATGCATAAAAAGAAATCCAAGCAAAAGAAGGTGAGGAAACTTGAAAAAATTATTTCAAAAATGGACTCTCACGAGAACGGACCAAAAGCACTGTTATGTAAGCTTAAAAATGAAACCTTACCTACATGGCAGGCACCTCAAAAGAGTGATAATATAAGTTGGAACGTTCATTTAAAGACATTATTATACGAAAAGGCTTCGTTGATTTTTGCCGTGCTCGCTGAAAATGAATATGCCAATAGAAATTACGGAGCATCGTTAAGATATATGTTGGCAGTCCTACGTTGTCAGAAGATGTTGGAAATATTTTGTGATATACGGAACGATAAATCAATAAGCTATTTATTGGGACGTGCTGGAGACTGTTGCTTTATGGCTGTACAAGACTGGTGTAATGTCGAGAAACACAGGAGAGATTACGAGATGAAGAACGAAATTGAAGAAAGCATTGTCGAGGAGATATATAGAATGGAAGATGTAGATATGAGTATGTTCATAGTTAAAAAATATACAAAAGACTATCTTGTTATAAGTTCTCTATTTAAAATACTTTGATTTATAGATATTGAATTATTACCACAACGTTTAGAAAGTTTAGAGTCTACCTTAGTAGCATCTTATAAGTGCTACGAGAAAGCATTGTCATTAGAACTGATGGATATGGATAGAAACAATCTCTTAAGGCGATTAGGAAACATTCATAATGAGTTAGGTGTACTTTACATGAATCAAGCTGGAAGTAAGTATTTTTTGCATGATATTGTATTTGTTGAAGGTACTTGCTTGGATGTTAAACCATGATACACCTTTCCAGCGCGGTACCAACAAGAGAATTTAGCGGACGAAACATCAACCTCTTCGGAAGGGGTAACAACGCTACTTACACGGTCGCTAACTCATTTGGAAGCAGGCGTGAAAGCGTTCGAAACTGTCCATGACGAAGCAAATTTAGCACTTTTACATTCAAATACCGGAAGACTTATGCGACTTTGCGCACATATGCACGTTAAACAGAACACTCAAGAACGTCACTTTTATAATAAAGCGCTTGCAAGTTATCAGAAAGCCTTGCAAGTTTTAGGTTCGAAGAAGTCAAACCCTGTAATTTGGGATACTATTACATGGGATCTGTCCACTACTTTGTTCACTATGGCTACATTATTACAGGATTATCCTACAACTGGATGCAAAGTATGTTCATTTATATCATTAATAGAAACATTTTGTTACATACATTTGATCGCAATTTTAGACTGAAGAAGAATTAGAACGGGAGGTCGTCGATGTCCTACAGAAAGCTCTGAAGCATTGTGATATTGAAACTGCCGGGCCAAGGCAACCAGTATATCAATTTCGCGCTGCAATAATTCAACATCGACTTGCATCGTTATATCATCGTGTGTACAGAGAATATGAACCGGATGCGGACAATATTAAAAGAAAAACAAGCTTGCAACTTTGCAAGCTGTATTACGATAAAGCTGCGAAGCTTTTATTAGCTTTGGAGCAAACTACAGAGTTTCTGACGGTGCAGATGGAAAGAGTTGCTTTAGCTGAACATCAAGCGCGTTGTACGCATTTATCTTCAATTTAATTTAATAGATAGTTTTTAATTTCTCTTTTCATTAATTAACATGATATTTCAGGTGCCACAACCTTTAACAATAAATTAAAAGCATATCAGAATGGTCTTCAGTTAATTCTACAATGTAGACCAATTATCGATATATTATGCGATAGAAACAATTCTCAGAAGCAGAATGCTATTAGCAATAAGATAGGGAAAGAAAGTATCGAGGAAGGAAAACCGACCGATGAACAGAAATTGATAGAGGATGAAGAAAGTCTAGTGGTATTGTTGGAACAGCGATTACAATTTATCTTGCGATCTTTGACGAAATTATTCGTTACTAAGAATAGCAATAGTAGCAAAAAAGAGTACGTTTGCTTAGATACATATTGCTTTAATATATTTTTCATATTGACATAAAATATACCTTATTTATCTATACGTTTCAGGTCAGAAACATTTACCAATTTGTACAAACAGTGTTACAGTAAAACATTACGGCCGGTCACGATGTCTGGTTTCAAGTTAATACAGCATATTGTACAACTTTTACGGGAGCTGGAAAAGATGTTACCACCTATAGAAACTTGAATGGTTAATTGTATATATTGTTTGTGTGCCAGTTTAAAAATAATTTATAAAGTTTCAACCAACGAACTTCCCCGAGATCGATGGAATTTGGTCGACATTGAATTATCGATTCTCCTGGCCCTCTAACAGGTCCTTCGTAATTTGGTCATTGACGCTGGTCGTTATTTCATTTGCGAGATAAAGCCTTAATGAGGGTAACGTTCTTTAACTCATGTATAAGATAGAGACTTTTTTTATTCTAGTGTGTACATAGTGAGATGGAAGCTTTTATTTATATATGATTTATAAGCGAGAAATAAAAAGCTTATACGAATCATATTTTCGACTGATTTTCAGTGAACCTCCGTACACACTATAATGATTACAAAAAATAGTGGCACCTTTATTTCTCAATAAAGAATATTTTTGTGAGGTTGCACATTTGATTTTTATAATTTGACACATCGATTGAATCAGTTTTAAGAATTTTCATAAACTGAAAATGCTACTAAATGATACGAAGTTTAATATACTCGAACCTAATTATTTAGTACGTAAATGTAACCTATAATGACGCGTTAATACTTTTTATAACCATTATAAAATATATTCTTATTCCCAATTTGAATTTGAGACACACTTCTAGTTCAATAAATCGCTCACAGATGGCGCATAACTTCGTTTTAGCACGTCCATAGATCGAACGACGTGACGTTTTAAACAATTACATGCTTGTCTATTAATTTTGAGGAAGTCGCAGAAACATTTGACCCTGTTGTTTCTTCGAGAATCGAACAGTGTTCAGCTGTTGGCGTATAACAATTCCAGCTGTCACTTGCACCTCACGTTCGACCGGATTTGTACCCTCTTAAGGAGATGGGGTAAGATGTGTCAAAGACAAAACAAAGAAGCGTAAAGAAAGGTTGTCTCGATTCCTTCCTCTTTATCTTTTTTCCTGTCCAATTCCCCAGTGTTGCATCGTCCCCTCCGGATATCCGTGGTCTGACCTTTTCATTTTATCCTCCAGACCTTCCGCTACGGCGCCGGACGTTTCTCGACAACTGCTTCCTCTTACAACGTCCCAAGGATGTCATTTGACGTTTTACATCTACCCTGCTTCATTTGCCGTCCACCATTTTGGACCAGAAATTTCGATAAGTCTAAAGTTAATAAACATTAATATATAATATTTTGGTTAGTAGAAGATTATCTTGAAACTGAGATAAAAGTTCTTCAATTTTATGCTCGCAACTTTTAGGCTCTTATATATATAGGGTGACCGTTAAGTTAAATTTTAAACACCAACATATTTATAAGAAATACGTAAAAATGAAATTTGATCAAAGGTAGGCAAAGTAATACTATATTATTTAACAAATAACTACCTAATAACCAATTTACCAAATAACTTTTACAGATATAATATACTTAAAGTTGAAACTAATGTCTGTTACGAACACAATTTGCCTTCGTTAAATCGTAGCCAAAATCTGTATCGCGAGTATAATACGATAATATGAGGTAAGAGGTTAACTTTTATGCGCGTTGACTTCCATATTCTACACTGTGATTATCAAATACATGCAAGGGTACGATTTGAAAGGATCACCCTATACACCTGAGGTTGGCAACGTATCACTAAATAACCAGCTTCTACCGGGGAGGAAGTTCGGGCACGCCTTTAATAAACAATCTGAAAAGTAGCCCGGGGCGGCATTGAAAAATTTCAAAATCAAGGGTCGGCTCGCTTCCCCACGGTTGTATCCGCATTTTTCCCTGGACGTATCCAATATCCACGCTCGTATTTCCAGCCAAGTTGCAAGACGGTCGGGTCTGACTCCGCTGCGGAAGCATTTTCTTTTTTTCAACAACTGTCGCCGAACCGCGTTTCCGCGGAGATGTCGCGGTTCTCGGGATTAAATTCACACCGCGTGTTTGCAACTTGGTCCGTTATTTGCTCTGCTCCATCGAGTAGTTCACCATGGATTCTTTCGATGGTGCAAATATTAATTCGTGAAAAAATTCGCCAAAGGATAATCGAACGTTCTATATACCATCGTTCTTCTTTTCTATATCTGCCTATGATCTTCCTTCGGTCGAGGACTTTCCGACTACCCGGAAGTCGATAGTCCACTTCTAGAACCACTTGCTGAAGTCCTTGATCGATGAATATGAAGTTTCCATCTGAAGAAGTAGCTAAGTGTACTATTGGTTGTTTTTGCGTTTTTAACTTTGAACACAGACTATTCGTGACCAAGTGAAGATGAAGCAATCTGATCAGGGGAGAAGACAAGATAAAAGAAGAAAGAAGTAGAATCTTCCTCTCTCGTTGTCAACGAAGAACAAGTTACTAAATAAACAACTAAGTAGAAATAGTTAACAATTCCATATGATTATTTCTACATCTTGAACTTCAAATTGGCCACGCTTTACTATCAATGGAGCGAAGATGCAGCAACGTGGTGAAAGAAAACTACAGAACATAGCAGCAAAGGACTACGATTTTTCTCTCTCGATGGAGAATGCGTCATTAAATAAACAAAAAGGACTTGAATGCGCGAACAGTGATGGTAGAAAGTCGGATTTAATAAACCGTGAGCGTAGACACGTTACAAAGCCAAGAAAGGCCAAACTTGGAAAAACGAGAGGAAGCAAAGAAAAAAGAAAGAGGATAGTTCTTTCCGGATTTAACCACGGCGATACGCAGTCTCTTGCAAACTACGCAATAAACGAAATTGCCAAGTAGAGTAGCCGCTTTGAAAGGTCGCCGTGGGAGAGAGGTCTGGGTATTATTTTCTCTGGTCGCTGGCTCTCGTATAGCCTGGTCTCTGCCATAGACGGCATCTTTTGCGCCAGTTTGAACACTCACTTGCGGAGGGCGCACTTACACACGTGAAACGCTCACACATGCAGGGTGTTAAAAGAAGAAGGTAATATTTGCTTGCAGGTGTTCGGACGCTCGATTTATAGCGACGGTATGTAAATTTGATCAAAGTGTACAAATTAACGATTAGGTAATCGTTAGAAGCAACGTTAGCCTTTTATGGAATCATCCGACTATACGTTTAAATTATCCACCAAAAAACATAGTATTAATACATTTTAGCGCGATATTAGTCAGCACCAACTTGTTCGTACAAACGAGGTTCCACAAATTAGGTTCTAATTTCGTTCATTCGTCTGAGACTGAGATACGAGTAAAATAGAGAGGTAGGTTTGTCAGCTGATTTATTGATCAGTTATCAACGTATATATTCCTAAAACTAAATTATTTATAGTTCTCCATAGTCTTGATGGCTAAAATCACATGCTATATATATATGAGATATGATATACGTAATTTATATATATACACATTGCTCACTTATTTTTGACCAACCTGTATAGGAGAGGGATGGAGGGAAGAAGAAAGTGACATAGGAGAAAGAGAGAAAAAGCTTTCTTTTCTCACCCTCTTCGGTCCCCATCGTCGCAGTTTCCACGACTTTGAAACAATTGAATTCCGAGACGTCTTGAGAAGGGGTGGCTCGAGGAGGCCGCCATTACGCGAATTACATAATGAATCCGTCAGACGTGAAAGAAAAGGAAAAAATACCGGTTGACAGTCTAGGCTCGTCCGAAGTCGGCTGCCTTTTCTTTGCGGCGACCGATGGAATTTCGGCTCGAACAAAGAGAGAATTCCGCGAGGATGCTTCCCCCTCCTCTCTCCTTCCGTTCGTGCCCCGACTCCTTCTCGCTTTCACGTGTCTTCGAGCCGTTCGAATTCAAGCCGCGTTCCTATCTCCTTCGAGCCTCTTATCTGGTTATATCAATTATGGTCGGTGCCTTTCTGTCCCAACCGCGTTTGCATTCTTTTCGTCCCCTCGCTCGACCGCGTTCCTCCACTTGGGCAGAGCGACGTCGCAACGATTCGAACTCGTCATTGATAGTTCCCTTGACTGGACTCTTAGCTCGAGACGACGATCAGTACATATCAACCAACTGTCGTCTTCCTTTTTAATTATGTAATTACTACACTCTGAAAGTGGACTTGGAGAAATGTACATTTTATAAAGAACCAATTTTAAAAGATGGGAGAAAGTCACGGGTACGATTAAAGATAAACGTAAATGTAGTAAGTTTGAGAATTAAGGACTTATACTTAAGGAAATACGGCACTTCAGCCGTAGAAGGAACGATCGAACGATATTGCAAATGAGAAAAACTGAGAAAATGAGAAGAAAAAACGAAAAGAGGATGATAACAAAGTACAAGTAACACTTAAGTATATGACGATACTTCCAAACGCAAACGATCTTATAATCCCTATAATATTCTATAGGATTCCAAGCAGAATATGCCAGGAATGGAGCCAGGAAATATTTATTCGCCAAGTTTTAATTATATATCCTGTGTAGATTGGAGTTCGGGTCCGGAGTCGTTGTGGAAGGTTACAAAGCGAATGCGTGCTGTGTTTCGGTGCACATCGCGAGTGTCATAAATAATCACGTGCATATTCCTGTTCCCGAATGCCCAGCGTGTTCATGGGACCGATAATAAATTACCGGGTATGCAAACACCGGCGTGAATTATATTTGCTCGCCGGAGTTATTCCGTGACTGTCGATAATCAGCTCTTGGTGACCGAACAGCTGCCAGAACTCATCCCGTCGAGTCACGGGAACAACCACGATTTCTGTAAACAGGATTCCTTACCTCCGTTATCCTGATCGATCGATTTCACCGTTCGTTGTTCGCTTGGACGACAGAGATAGGATCGGCCGTTGTTAATTTAAATCAAAAACTGTACAAGAAGCAATTTAAAATACGCTTCGTTACGTTTTAATAGTTTTCCTGTTAAAAGAAACTCGTTAAAGGAGAATGTAAATTTTATTCTAGAATTTCAACGTTTTCAATTGTTTCATTATCGATGAGCGTTTTTTATCGGCGTTTCAATATGGTTTTTATGGAAATGACGGAAGAAGAAAAAGAAGAAAAGAAGAAGTAGAAAGATTTGTGGCGTGGACGCGCTCTCCTTCAATCGGTTGCGTGTATGTATTAAATGGTTAATTTATTAGTTTTCAGAATACCAAAATTCTTTCAAATAATTTTCTTACTATACAATTTCCATCGTTTTCAATTGTTTCATTATCGATGAGCGCTTTTTATCGGCGTTCCAATATGGTTTTTATGGAAATGACGGAAGAAGAAAAAGAAGAAAAGAAGAAGTAGAAAGATTTGTGGCGTGGACGCGCTCTCCTTCAATCGGTTGCGTGTATGTATTAAATGGTTAATTTATTATTTTTCAGAATACCAAAATTCTTTCAAATAATTTTCTTACTATACAATTTCCATCGTTTTCAATTGTTTCATTATCGATGAGCGCTTTTTATCGGCGTTCCAATATGGTTTTTATGGAAATGACGGAAGAAGAAAAAGAAGAAAAGAAGAAGTAGAAAGATTTGTGGCGTGGACGCGCTCTCCTTCAATCGGTTGCGTGTATGTATTAAATGGTTAATTTATTAGTTTTCAGAATACCAAAATTCTTTCAAATAATTTTCTTACTATACAATTTCCATCGTTTTCAATTGTTTCATTATCGATGAGCGCTTTTTATCGGCGTTCCAATATGGTTTTTATGGAAATGATGGAAGAAGAAGAAGAAGAAGAAGTAGAGAGATTTGTGGCGTGGACGCGCTCTCCATCAATCGGTTGCGTATATGTATTAAATGGTTAATGCATTATTTTCCAAAATACCAAAATTCTGTCAAATAGTTTCCTTACCATACAATTTCGATCGTTATTTTATACAAATACAAAATTCTAGCCGATCGCTTATTTTCGTAATGGTTGTAAATTGTTATGCAAAACGTATCAGCTGATGTCCTGATACTTAGAATCAACATATGTATATGTACAACAAGCTGTGAAATATCGAATCGATCGCTAGGCAATCATGTTACGAGACGCGAGAATCGAGCAATATGGGATGACCTAGGTTTCATATGCGGCGGAAGTTTGAACAAACAGACGCTACGTGGCTGGTTTTAAAGATCACCCTGTTCTGTGGAGGAGGGCGAGAAGGACACGTCGTCTAATCCGTCGAAATTCGCCGATGCTGGAAAAGTTACGGACGAACGACCGGAACCTAGGGTGTATCGATCATCCAAGATGGATTTGCAATTCAATTTCGTGGGTCATCCTGGAGCTTCGCGTGGCTAGTCGAGTGTTTGCGGTGAACGGAACGGTGTCAATAAGGAACGAGTTGTTTGAGTTACAATTTCGGATGTTACAGTCTGTTCCACATTTAACGAACGCTCGAGATCATTTTCTGCATCTTTTGATATATTGCTTTCGATCGATGCTAATGTTTTTACTCGCGTACAATTTATTCTTTCAACTTCCACATAATTTATGTATTTCTTAAAACAACGAATCGATGTAGAAGCAGATTAATATCGTAAAAGAGTCGCTAGTGTAACAACTACAAGTACCAAAGTGTTTGAACGCTTATTGTGGCAACATAATCTTTATACACATCTCTATACTTGTTTCAAACTTTACCGATACAACTACGATAATCGTATTTCGTTATAGCTCTAATGAAATTTCAAAATGTAACACACACACACATACACACAATATATCTATTCATAAAAGGTCTCGTAAGTGCTGCAATACTATACGTGGCCCAAATAATCCAGAATAACAAAAACAGAAGAATAAAAAGCCGATGAAAGATAGGTATTGCGCAAGATATCTCGAAGCAATCTTGCAGGAGATAAGGAAGCCACGGTAGTAGCAAGTTCTCGATACCGAAATCTAACGCGTTTTTAACGAGTACATCGGGGCGAATGATTTATGCCTCTAGTCTCGGGATTGCCGCAGCCGCTGTGTACCATTTCGAGGTAAAACTTGGAAGATTACCGCGGCGAGACCGTAAAGCTCGCAATGTAAACGCGGAGGGAACGTAAAATCGGGGATTCTATTTGCTCGGCCCGATGCCTGGGATATTTATACGCCGGGAATCTCATCGTTGAATCAGGAACGTGGCTTTTTAATAAACTTAAAAGCTCCGTCGCCGTCTAAAGAAGGATCGTCCGAGCGAACTTTCGGACGTCCCCTAGCTAATTGCACTTGTAATTTCGCGTCCGTGTCTTAAACGCGCGTGTCCTTACCAACAGCAAGTTCCATCGTTTCCTTCGTCCCGCGATTTATCTTCGCTTCGTGGTCCGTGAAAACCGAGCATACTTGCAGGTTTCGAAATTTTATCTATAATTACTTTGATATTCGAACGAATCAAAGCTTTTATGAGCAGTAATCGAATCACGAGCGTGGCAGAGGCATTGCCATTTCATTTATTTATGGAAAGTGAAAAAGATTTGGGAAGATTTGATAATTCATATTGAAAATTGTTTTATAGAATTCCTTAAGTGGGAAAGATTTAATTCTTTGGACGACGTCTTTAAAAGACATCTTGACACTTACGTGTGAAAATTTAAAAACGTTTCGAAAGAATGGGATTCTAAAATTAGTAGAATACTGGGCAGAGGTCATTGAACAAAACGGTACATTGTACATTGGAAGTAACTTGCTTCCCAAAATATGGTCTTTTAAACGAATCGCTTAAAAATCTATACGAATCCGTGAAACGAAGCAAAATACATTCTCGTGCTTCTTAATATATCAAATTTTAATTCTTTGTTCCAAAGTTGCAGATCGATAGCATCGTGATAATTCTTTTTACGCGGTGTATTTGCGGAAGGATCAATGACGGTACAGTTCCTTGCAGTTGTAGTTGCTTTTATTGGAACGTGGCCGAATTTTCGATTTACAATGTAGGATTAAGGAGCTTTGTTCTTGGTCCCTATTTTAGCACGTCCGGTCGGCTAGATTCCGATTTATATCAAGCAACGTGAAAATCTGTTTGCTCAAGGGAACGTCAACGTATTTTATCGCGACGGAACGTGATTTGAGGAAGACGAGAAGGATCAAGTATGAAGGCTGGAGACATCGTGAAACGAGTAATTTGGTCAGAGGGAAAGCAATATCGTTACTTTATAACGAAGATCGCTTACAGAATTAAGAGATACAAATAACACGGGTATCAAGATACCTCGACTGCTATCGCATCGTTGCTGGCTTAACTGCAATTAACTATACGTAAGGTACAGATACAGGTAAGATACAGGAGTACATATAAGGTACAGGAATAGAAATTAAGTTTAAGATTAATAGCTTAAAATGAAATACTCTATCTCAAACTCGTCTAGATCTAACGCAGTAGCCTGGTAGCAGACATCTATGACGCAACGATTCCAATTAAAGATTAAATTAGCGATAAAGGAGCCGTAACTGGGACGGAAATCCATGAAATTCATTAATATAAATCTATTACCAATGCGAGGCTAACTGGTCGATGAGAAAATACGAGAAAGTCCTCATCCCTAAGGAGGTTCCTTCGGGTTGAACCCATTACCGTACTTGCCCGGACCCGACCAACAAATTCTAATTTCCAAGCCTGGGGAAACTGGAATTAATTAATAACCCGAACGAGGTCGTATAGTTGCTTTTTCGTTCTCCGTAGTTGTACAGTTGCCCATCCGTCTATTTGCGCGCCTATCTACCACGAATATCTCTCTTGGGAATGTTTCTGTCGCGATAAAAGGCCGAGGAGGAAACGTTCCCGCGTTTTCAACCCGTGCTACCGATAATGCGACTCGATGTTACCCCGTCTTCGACGACGAAGAATTTCGAATTTTTCTGACGGGGACAGACATAACGCAAGGGTGCGTCGAAACGACGCATAAAGCAGCGATCGCGTGTAACGTTACGTTTCTTTCAAATTTCAAAATTTTATTAAGATTAGCTGACGTATTTCTGCTTCTCCGGGCTTCGATCGTGTCTTTAATGATACGTTGCCCTTTGTTCCGTGTTGAGATTTTTAGATACTGATGCAACATGTGCGAGGACGCAAAAACGTTTTATGAAAATCTAAATGATAGAATCCTCAAACTGTTGTATCAGAATAATAGAAAGGGGTTACTGAACAGAACGGGAGCATATATATTTTATTGAAAATAAATCTATTTTCCAATACACAGTATCGTAAATCATCCTGAACGCACGAACTTGTCGAACAACTCGCTGGTATATATCCGTATTTTTTAAAACGTTATATTTGATTTATCTATTACAAAACTCCGGATTTTAGCAATGCCGTGACGATCAATTTCACAGCTATCTTCTCACGAAATCATTCTGAAATCGAGTACATTTAAACCGTACTTGCATCGATCGAATGCCTTATCCATCTTGTATTCACCGTCGTGTTTGTCGTGCCTAGTGGATTCGCTTCGATATCCACGTTTATAACTCAGCCTCCTTTCCTCCTTCTACGTAGGTCGTCTGATTCTTCGCAGAATCTACGTTTCTTCGTTCATTTCTCACTATATTATGGAGAAAACATTCCTCTTTCAAGCACACTGTATTTGACAGTTTCTGGTCGAATTAGAAGCACACGCAGACATTTCGTTTCTCGTAATAGCGCGTTAAATTCGAAACTTCGAAGAACCACTACATCTCATATTCACCATCTTGATACAACACTTTTGCAATTGACGAGCTTTGCTAGTTGAATTTCCTCGCGTCTCTCAATTCTACCAAAGACAAAGACGAAAGAGATAAATATTTATGACATGGAAAATATTTAAACACTTCGGATGATCTTCGTTCGACGAGAATCGGGTAAGAATTGACTTACAGCTTCTCCAAGGTTCGGTAAACATTCGAAAGGTCGTAATTTCCGACGATGCGTCGCGCGTGGAGAACGGGAATCCTCTCGACCAGTTTTTTTTTCCTCTAGTGGCAGCAATTATTTCTCGTTTAGCACGTTGCCGTATATCAGATCGACGAAAGCGACCAACTGGATACCGACGGTCACGTACAAGCGTGCCCCGGCAATATCGCCGACCAGGATCTTTATTCTTTCTTATTACTTAATATCCCCGGTAACGAGGATAAATGTGCTGGCCCGGGTCCTCGCTAATTGCCGCGATACCGCACACTCTCCTCTCATCAATCTATCGCCGAGGCCAGTCCTTCGAAACGCCACGTGGAACAACTTTGAAATAACATCCACCGGAATATACATTCCGTTCACTATTACTACTGTTCTCTGCCTCCTTGGTTTCTCCAAGGTATCTTTCGTTGTATATGGATTTCTGGGCTTCCTTTTATTCTAACACCAGCTATAACGTGTTCTTTATGATGTGTACATTTCTTGTATAAATATTTTATTCTATAGCGAAGCCGCATCTTTATCCCGTTTTTTGACCCGCGTCACCTATATTCTTTGAACCTTGGTTTATCCTATCTCGTGTTTCCTTTCCCATGTGAATTATTTCCTAAAATTGTTACCAAAATTTCGAATTGTTATTTCGAATGCATCGAAATAGTTGGTATCGTTTTTCGTCTTTATTGTAATTTTTTATTTTCCTTGTATCTTTGTTTAAATATTGTTTCATTAAAAAAAAAAAATATGGTAACCCGTGGCAGTAAAAACTATTGGATGATATTCTGGAAACTTGGAAGAGCATTCAAGAATTTTTGGGGAAGCTTTTAAAACAGGAACACCTAAAAAGAACTATTGCATGGATTTAAACGACTCAGTACACAGGTGACGTCGTAAAAATAAACGCAAAACGTAAAAATAAGGTTGCAAGCGGAGGATTAAATAGAAACGTGATTATACAGGTTATCACTAAATTTATAAAGTCGATTCGACACGAAGTATGAGCGAGAAAAAGAGAAAGATTCGTCGGTTGATTCATTGACATCGATATATTTCGAGCGTAAAATACTGTTTTTTATAATGTAGAAAAGGCAACGATGAACCTAGAAATGCAGACGTATTATTTTAAAAAATAAACGCGTATCTTTTTAGATACATCGATTGCACGGAATGTTCTTTTTTGCGATTGCAAAATTCCAAAATAAAGGCATTATGATCATTTGAATTAGAATGTTAACTAATAGTACATACATTAAAAATTTTGTAGTCCCAGTGTCGTGTAATCGAATGTCAGTGATCATCGTGAAGACAAAGTTTGGATAAAAAAAATTTGAGCTTTCCATTTTAAACTTCCTGGTAGTACTTATCGAAACGATTATGCACATAAATTCAAAGTTTCTACGTCACTAAGTCTCTTAATTGTTGGAGTACTCAGCAGAGTTGGTAGTCTTTATTCGCCTAAGTTAGTAGTTCGACTCTCGAATTTGTACTTCTTTTCTCTAGTTCATTGCCACCATAATCTATATCGTTCGCCAGTGATCGAGATATTTTCTAGATGTTGTACATGCTGCAATGGAATTTTAATAGGAAAGTACCGACTTCGTTAAATGTATAGTTCGTTGCAACACGGAATAATAAAAACTATGGTTGCACAGGAAGCGCGCAACAGTCCAAAAGCGGAAAAGCTTCTTTCAGGTGTATTTTCGAGGTGTATAGCGTTTCGAAACAGCTATGTGGCCGTAAAAAGGTCATCGGACACTCTGCAGATTATGATACTACAGAACACATTGGTGACTGTCACCAATGTGGTAGAAAACTTTTACTACAAAAGCTATTAAAATTCATAACGTTCCATTCATAACATTCCATTTGAACCTTCATTTGCCTCTGTGTACGTAACAAGGAAATTCAAGACGACGAAATTGAGGAATAACGCGGTTATTATAACGCGGTCCTTGATAGATGTTCAACGATGCTAATGTACGATCGATCGTCGGAATTTCGCGAAATCGATGACCTCCGCCGATACGCGCTCGTTCCTACGAGATATTGACAAAAATCAAGCGTGGACCGATTGAATGAATAAACGGGACAAGGGGGCAAGGAGTTTCCGGTTTCCGGGGTAATTCGTGATCGTAGAGAGAAAACACGGGGCGGGACCGGTTGGTTGCGGTTACCAGCCATTCGTACAATGTCCCGAATGAGAGGCCGCCTAACTAAATTATTCCACCAGGCTGACATTCAAACGCATTTACATTCGGCCGACCGTGAACTCCCTCTTCCTTCCCTCACCCCAGCTCATTCTAACTGCTTTATAATTATTAAACTTATGGGGTGCTAAATAAGAGCCGACAAGCGGCCGCGATCGGGAATTAGCGCGTCGAACGAAATAATCTTCCGACCTCTTCCTTTTGCTCCCAGTTTCATAATAATATTCGATGTTGTATAAAGAGAATATTATCATCTATGCACTCACTACGCACTCTACGCACTCTATTCGCATAAATTCTGTTAAATCTCACAGTCATTATTATTAGTATTATCATTATTATTATTATTATTATTATTATTATTATTATTATTATTATTATTATTATTATTATTATTAGACTATGCATGTTTGTGGAAGATTTTTATGAACGCAGTCAATTATCTTAGATATTGATCCGGAACCGTTCGAATGGCGCCAAACTCCGGAACAAACACGTCTCATCCGATAACGCATCGTCGTTATAACAACGCTCGTTCTTCCTTTTTTCCCGCTCGTCTCCCTGCCGCTCTATCATTCAGTAGTTAACATACGCGTATGGTCAGCCACAAGGAGCCGCGTGATAAATTCAACCTGCTTTCTGGCCAGACGCGTTCGATTTCCCCCACAACTGTTACGATCAGCCGCGTGAAATCTCGCTCGTCGACACTTACGTCGTGCCTTCTTACCCGAGGAAATTTATCTTTGATAATTACACAGCGGGTACAGAAAGGGGGACATCCAAATAATTTCATCGAACTTGACGTGTATAGTCAAGATCACGGAAAATTGCTCGGCTACGCGAGACAATAGCTGAGCAAATTGATCGACCGGTGCTAACGAAGACGGGTACGTTTGGCGATGAAGATTTTTACGAGCGAAAGTAAAGGTTCCTTAGGAGCGTGGTTTCCTGATATAACGATCGTTACTAGTGATAGTTTCTGAAGCACGAACTTATTTCAAAAGTTCCGATTAATCCAATTATACAGCAAGTTGCTAATTTCATCGTAATTTCGTCTAGTTAAAGAGTTGGTAGAAAAAAAATTCCCCTCCTCTCGTTATTACCATCGACACGGTAGAAAGAGTGGAACGATCGATGGTAGTAAGAGTTACCGAAGGCAATCGCAAATTATTTCAGGCGTACCTGAGCTCTTTGATGTCCTGGCAGGGATTTTATTATGAAAATGATGTCGGGGCCTCTCTGACGAGAGCTCTTTCATTTTCACTAATACCAGCCAGGTTTGCTTCTGGTATTCGTGCTCTGATAATTTCTGCCGCTATTCACGCCCCAGTTATCGCTGCTTCCACGCGGAACGCTCTAAATCGTTATCTTTTCCCGAGACGCCACAAAAGGATCCACCGTGCTCGCCAATTTTTAATTACAACGACCGAATTTCGAAATTGGTCTGCTCTAATCTCCTGTTCCTCCTTGTAGATTTTAGTCGTTGTTTATTCCATTTTCTAAGGGAAGTTTTTAAGATCGTTTATCGTTCTTGAATATTGTGTATGTCAAGTTCAATGAGATGGATGAGGTTCCGTATGAGTAGCTTCGATCGACGTCTAAAATTCTTTCGCTAATTCAAATGACTACACTTGAGATGATGAATTTGACGGCGATGAGTGATCGTGTAAATTCAGATATCGTTGCTAGAAATCGATCAAAGGATTCGAATATTCGGGCGAGCAATAACGAACGTTTAGAAAATATACGCATCGCATATCACAATGTTTAATGTTTCTAATTTATCTCACAGTGTCTTTAGTTTACTCGTTTCCAAAATTTCCTAAGACGACACCCTGAAGTCCTGGATTCCTCCACTTCCGTTCCACGACTAAATCGCGATAAAAGTCATCAAGACTGTTCGTCGAACTTTTATAACATTATATTGCTCTAGAGAAGCGGAGTAAATAGAAGGCAGCACGAAGCGCTGATAGATGGTGTTCCTAAGTGTGTCTTTCGAGTTTTCACCAACTTGCCTTGTTCTCTGTCTACCATTCGTTTACATTCAACCTTCTCTTCTCTCTTGTCAGGTAGTATACTCTTGCCTGGACCACCGACGACGGTACTCGTCCCTTCTGCTCCCGGAACTTTTCCCTCGGAAACAGTCCACGTTCTCCCGTTTAATGTTTAATCGGGCCCAACCGCGAGTCAAGATAATGCTCGGAGAAATACAAGCGGACGACAAACAGGGGGGAAGAGAGCGTGCATCAAAGAAATTGCAGGCCAAGAAGAACAGGTGGAAAACGCGAGCGATATAGGAAAAAAGAATCGCGAGCTATGAGAAGAGACGAGAAGCTAATTCGAATTAGCTACAATTCTCTTTTTCCTCGTGCTCGTTGCGTTCTTTCTATAATAGTTTTCGTCTTTCCTTCTCTGTCACACTGCCTCATTTTCTTACTGTCGTCTCCATGCACTTAGGCCACGCTCTTTCTTTCGATTTCAATTTAAACGCGATACGACCTTCGTCTTCGTTGGAGTACGCTCGTCGCAAAAAAGACCCTCTTTCGTTCCTTCATTCTCGTTACGGATGTACAATGTGCAGTGTATCGTGAAAGTATATGAACATACCGTACCATAGCATACCATAGAAAATGTATATTATTTATGTTATATATATATATTACGTATTATTATTATGTGTTACGTAAAACATTTCGAGATTTCATCGTCACTATAGCGATGCACGGCTGTCATGATAATATCGGTAAATTTGAGAGCAGTATATGTAGAGGTTACAAGATGTTTAGCATATAACATGAATAGCAATTTTATGCACATAAGTGTTAAGTATGGTACTTGTCGATGTTCTCGACGGTTAATTGATTTGTTAAATACTTTCGTGATCTTTATGAAATATAAACCTACAGCAAATATCTTGTAGCTTCCACGTATACGTCTTCGGATTTGCTTAAAATTCTACTTATGCGATTATCATCGACCGATACAGTTGTTGCGAATTCCTAACTAGGTGTCGATCAGTTGATATCGCGAATTGTGAACGCTATTAACTCTCAAGGAGTTAATGGAGGCAGGTTCAGATTATATTCGAATCGTTCTTTGATCACTTTTACATTTTCTCGGAAACCTCCCATGCAGCAAAGAAGCGCGGAACTTACGTGCCACCGATATTCATTACGAAACTTCGTATCCAGACCCCCTTATAGGGTACGTTTAGGTTGACTAATAATTAATCATCGTCAAGGTGAGTTTCTAATTAATTTCGAGGACCAATCTGTCAGCCGATGACTGGCTGGCCACATCCTGGTAATACTACTTCCTTCGTCGCTCTTGAGAAATGCGTTCTTCCGGCACGACAGATCGGTCTTTCCTCGTCTCAGCTACCGTTCCCTCGTCCCAGCTATCTTCTTCCGTCATCGCGTTGTGTCAAAGACATTATAACCAACCTTAACTGTAAACCCTTCTCTCAAGCGAATCTGCCTCGGAGCAAGCTCAACGGCAGCCTCTGATGACGTCGTAAAATATGCAAGCTTTCAGCAACGGCGCGGTTAGTTAACCTCGGCCTCGTAGAGTACTCCCTGTGTTTCTCCTGTTTCTTGCTTTCCGTCGCGACTTCACTGCTCGCGGTTCGCTTTCCGCGGAAGAAGAAAGTGCTTCAATCCTTCCACGTGTCTTTTCCTTCCCGAGCATCGAGTAACGTAGTCTGGTAGCTTTTTCGAGTGTTTATTTGCGAGTGAAGAGGAACAGAACTGGCAGTAACGGTAATTTTATAAAAGAAGATTACTCGAGCCTTCGACGTTTGACGATCAGACGCGCACGTAGAAATTATATCCGAGCTATAAAGATGCCTTGATATTCGATCAACGTTTAACGACAAACGTTCGTAAGATATTTTCTTATTTGTTCATGGGCGAATACAGTGCTTTCGATGAAGTTAGGCTTACAATATCTGTGGAAAATGATTTTAAACTATTCTCGAAACACGGATATTTTTATTTTGGCCGTGTAAATTCATAAAATTAATCGCGGTTGATCGATGCCATTCAAACGACGTTTAAAATTTCCTCGCGTATTATCTTGGATAGCTTTGGAAAGAATTTGTGTCGTAAAGTTGAAAGCAAATCGATTAATTAAGGGATAAGACGTCAGAGTTCGAGATTCTTCCGAGATCTAAAGATTCTTTTAACATTTTACGACGTCTCGACGCCTAGCATAGTGATCCATGAATATATCCAGCTGTTCTTTTACGACCGGCATCGTAAAATGGGAAGCTATAGCGAAATAGAATTGTCCATGGTAATCCCGGTCGTTGTAAATACCAGAGAGAAAACGGAGAAATGAAAGTGGATCTTACTTTGATTTTCATATTTCTCCTCGGAAATAGAGGGTTAAGAAGCAGAATAATGCTGTTATCGCATTAAGTGTGGCAGATTCCTTGCAATCCTGATACTCGATTAATTCCTTAATACCGTCCGTGGAAGCGATCTTCCGATTGACTCGAGTACCGTATAATAAGCATTATTTCCTACATTATAGCGTTATTTATTTAGTTTTCACGACGTAATTTAAAGCAGACTAAAGTAGCTTGTTAAAGAGGCTTTATTTAGAGTTTCCTCTTCTGGGAGATGGAACGGCGATATGATCAAGGACATCTTGTCTTTACAACCAGCGTGAAATGATTCAGTTTTCACAAAAGTGCTTCAACATCGAACATTTATAGAAACATTTTATGAATATATCGCGCGCATTTTCACACGTTTAATTGCATTCTGTGTCTATAGTTTACTCGCGTTATCTTCATCGAGATGGATGCGCCTGACTTTTGCACAGTACTCTGGTCTTCAATTCGCGCTCTCCAAAATGTTACTATTTAACTAGATGAACGTTTCACGCAACGTTTCTCGTCAAAATGTTTCAATTTCACCGAGGTCATTAAAATTCGTTCGTTCCAAGCGACTTGATTACGAATGCCACGCGAAACCCCTCGTTAAACGAGGAACCATTGCATAAGGGGACCGTCAAGCACACGCACCCTTTCGTTCTTCTCCCTTTTGCACGGTTTGAGACTTGGCGACAAACGAAGAGAAACGGGAGATCTGCGTGAAGAGATCTCGACACAGCCCTTCCGACGTTACGCAAAAATTGAATCTCTTTTAATTGGACGCAGTTTCAATGGACACTCGACGTGCAAAGGACGAAGATAGGAAGAAGATCGTCGATTTATCATCCTCTATTTCCAACGATGCCTTCGTAATAGGTGTCACCGCGATGAAAGATCGTTCTCGATGAATCTGTACTTAATTCAGCTGAAATTCCACGATTCCAGGAGCAGATTCTCTCGAGAGATTAAACGGTCCGACAGGGCGCGATCCGTGGATTCTTCGGCTATCCGCAACCGGGCTCTATTCTTCTTCCTTTAACCTACTCCTTTCCTTCCTTCTCTCTCGCGTTCGTTGCGCGAAACTTTTTCATTCGATCGCGATAATGACAATCGTCGTTGTCGAACCAAAAACATTCGAAAAACAATAACTTTATAACCTCCATCTCGTTATTAAGCCGTTCACAATAACGATCTTTTAGCCCTTTTAGATAGTTTCTTGGAATTCTCCGAGTTCCATCCAAAACGAGATGCGTGTTGTTGCTTCTTCATTCCCTATGCGATTATCTTATACTCTTCGGTCGATGAAGGTTTGGTTGTCATCGTTGGTAGATCAGATTCACAATCTACCGATAAACACGAAATATCCTTACGATTAATCCAAATTATTTCAAGTTATATTCGCCCAGAAAAATGTCCTTCGTTTGATCCTCGACTGGTGGAAATCTATTTAAAAAGATTCTCTCACGGAAATCAGAGGCCTCTCTTTCTGCCCTCTCTGTTCGTCCTCGAGATTTATTCGAGCAAAGAAAACGGATGATGACTGGAACAACGAACATCTTCGATGGTTCGTTCCAATTTCGTCCCGTCACGAGAAGAACGGTCGAGAATGAAAAGGTTCGAGGATCGAGGTAAGATCGCGAGACATCGCACGAAATACACATACCCAGACGTGTCTGCTTGTCAGGGTTGAAATTCGCTTCGTATAACCAAGACAGAAATCCTTCGGTTTCTTCTTCTTCTTCTTCTTCTTCTTCTTTTCCTCTTTGCCTCTCCCAAGCCAGCACTTACGAGAATTATAATTTTCCTGATTCGATGAAAGTTTCGTGACTATGCTATCGAGGGAAAGCTCTGCCCCTATTCGTCCTTTTTGGAGCCGATCCGTCTCGAATTCACTTGGTTTACCTTGTTAAGGCTGGTCGTCGGCCTCGACAGATCGTTTTTTGATGAAGATAAAAGCAGACAGATGATAACGGGTTTCGAGTAAGTTTTAATTATCATCATTTAATATATATAAAGGGTCGTTCAAAATCCAAACGGGCTAAATTATACGAGGACTATAAATAAAAAAAGTTTGAGTCTGAAATTCGATATGTTCGTAACAAATTTCGCGTAGAAGCTATCGTTCCATTTAAATACCTTGAATCCCTCTTGAATACTGTAGCGAAAAGTTAATTAAGAATTAAGTCGAAAATATCGACGGACTTTCGATGCACGTATGAACAATTGTTCTGAGTATATTTTTGTGGTGTCTGTTCATAACTTGTGCTGCGAGATGTACAACAACCCTCGTTCAAGCTTTCTAAGCTACGTATATTGGTAATTCGCGTTAAGCGAATTCTTATTGTCACATAATCTCAATATTCTTATTTTTTCCCATCCTCTGACTTTTACCTCTTTTAACTCGAGTCTACCCCCATTTTCATCGGGACTTTTTTACGATAAGGCGTGTAACTGAACAGACAATAACTTGTTTTATACTGGCGCGTTAATAAAAGACGTTGTAAAATGTAGGTAGGGGTGCCACACGATCAGTCCGGCCAGCCTTCTTTTACGCGTACCGGCAGCGTAATATTGTGCTGAATTATATCTAGGCTCTGACACTAGCCGGGGATGCGTCGCTTTAATATTTTCGCAGCTCGTGTCGGCACTCACGGGGTGGTCTGTGTTGGGCGCTGGCTCGAAACCGCCCGTTAGGGGTGAGTTTTTCCATGTTTCATCACTGAGGGCTCGAGGCCGTGGCTGCTCCGTTAACTTGGCGTGTACAACCGGCCGCGATAATGAACGTCGTCCCGATATCTGTATTCTCATAACAATCGTCCCTGGCGACGAGAGCCATTTCGACCCATTCCAACGTAAATATTAAAACACAGGGTGTTTGTTTAATCCATTTTCAGCGCGTGTGCGGAATATCGTAATGGAAGCGAGCCGTATCCTCGAAAGGCAAACGAACCGCTCTGATTTCGAAGCTGAATCAATTGTTCCGGACGTTAAACGCGTTATTTCTATTTATTTGCTCGATACATCCGGACAGGAATTATGTGTACTGCAGTTCGAAAGTATTTGAATGTTCGTTTGTCTCTGACGTGGTATAATTTAATCACCGGATTATGGACAGAGGATCTGTATTGTTGCTTGTGATTGTTACAGTCGTGTATGATGGAACATTGTAACGCGATGAAATTAATCCTAAATGCTGGATATATTAGCACGATAAAAACGAGCAATTCACGAATCTTTATAGTGGAGTTTCGATTAACAAAATACTAGGACTCTATCGTGGATGATTAATTCTTTAACGCGAATGCCTGTGCGAGATACCCGCAATCAACTGTTTCTTGTGTTAATAAACACAATCACGTTTTCGCTTTTGTTTCGTTTTTTATTTTTGTTGTTCGCTTCGTACCTTATGTTTGGCTCCTTTCTTAGCTTCTCGTTGTATCAGAAGCGTAAGATGTAGCACTAGAATCGAAAACAGATACGTATTATTATACAACCAGAAAACAATTCCTTTAAAAACAAAATTTTTTGGAAAAAGAATTATACGTTAAGGTGTTCATCCGATATTGTCGATAAAATTTGATTAAAGCGACAGAAACGGGCGATTCGTATAATATAGTAGCAACTCCATTCCTGTACGATTAAAGTAATATTACCAGTGAAATTTTCAAGAATTATAGATTATAAACATTACGGACACTGATAGATTCTTTTAGATAGCCAGAACAAGTTTGATAACAAAACAAAGGAAATTTTACTGATAAAATATTATGATACTATCCTATTTGTCTAATATTATCACGAATCCACCAAAATATCCTAATATTTATGAACAGTAGCGATACGCGCATAGAGCGTACACAGTAGAAACTGACGATCGCAGTCAGACACGGTAGAATGGTCGAACTCCGATCGTGATAAGGAAAGAGACGTAGAAATCGTAATTTTTCCATGTGAATTCTACGAAATTGAGTATCGATCGTGAAGTTTCGTCGGTCGAAACCCATGGACTCTCGACGAATAGTTCACGGATGCGTGGGATATTTTTCCTCGGTAAGTTGAAAGCATCGTTGCGGTTGAATGTACACCGGAAGGCAACGAACACTGTTCGTGAATCGAGGTTGTGTTTTGCGGCGGCCTCTGTGTCTCCGTAGATATACAGGGGGGATGATGCTCGCCAGGCCGAAGTACCTGTCCTCCATAAAAGCTTTAAAAGCAGTCCCATGCCCGGCAAAGAAGTATCTATGCGACACCGGAGAAATGTTTCATTGTTCTCCGACGGCGATTCGCTAAGCATTAAAAACTAACGAAAAAGAGGCGAACAGAGTCTCCCCCGTACTGCGCTCCATTATCTCGCATACTTTTGCGTTTTAATTTTCTCGTCGTTGGTTGCGAATTTTTTCCGCCCCTCTAGCTGTAAATCTTCATCGCAGGAAACGTTTAAAGCGACGAAATTGAAAAGAGACAAATCACCGGATGATTTTCCTTGGATTATCTTTTTTAATCGCCTCGTCAACCGTTAACGAAGCATCCATCTTAAGATCGTCGTTTCGCGATCGTACTCTGGAACAAATAACGAACGAAGTCCTTGAGTAGGAAAAAACACGATGAACATGAAATAACGTAACGAGTTTTTATTTCAGATACTACTTTTTATCCAATCGAGTTATTAAATTTTGTATATGGACCATCGTGGATGGCGAAGGAAACGAATAACGAGCTGACACGTTTCGCATCGATTCTCCAAGTCCGTAGCGCTGCGCTCGCGTTAATGATCCTTCCCACGGGCACCTCGACCTGGTTGCTGTCCGACAATCGAAACTTTGGCCTGCTTTTTGCCAGAATGCGCCGCAAATGAAGAGGAACTCGCATGTATTTGTAGCTTTCGTCATAACCATGTAATCCACGTCGCGGCTTTATCGTCGAGAAATCATCGACGTAGTACACGCCGTTGTTTCGAAAATAAAAGAGAAGAAAAAAAGGAGGAGGAAAATTACAAGTACGAAGAGAAAAGGAAGAGGAGAAGAATGGGAAGAAGTGGGACTGCAAAGGCGGAAGGGCGCATATTTGAAACACAAGCGAAAGAAAGTCACTGGGAAGCCACTTAGGCGGCTTTCGCCGCTGAAAGAGAGAAAGTCATACAAAGGGTGGAATTCCGGTCATAAGAGGACTCTTTCAGCTTACAGTTGCTCATTGTTGCATCACGCATAGAGACCTGCGGAGCCAGAAGTAAGATATTAACCGCGGAACAATTCGCGATCTCCGTTCTTACGGTGGATCGTGGTGAAAGTTCAACACGAAGAATCGAGGGCGCAGATTTTCCGCGTGCAGCGCCTCTTGATGAAGAAACTGCCTTTCGTTCGCTTTCGAAAATCTGGCTGCTCATCAAGCAACTTCCTTCCTCGTAATTGCGATATAACAGGAGCCAGAAACGAATGCAAGAAAATATTTTCGAGAGAAGATCGTTCGCTTCGTTCGAATTTCAGTTAGAATGTTTCGGTTTCACTCGGCGTCGATTGTAATTTGTCCCGTTCAATTTGAAATCGTTTCATTACGAATGATAAAACCTGAAAGGGGATCGTGTCTGGACAAAAAGTTGACGCCGAGTGTAGGACATTCTGTAGAGGGTCGTGACCTCCTCGATCGGGTTAGATCGCGTAGGTGGCCGTAGTAGGGATCTGAATAGAGTTTGCCCCGGTGAATTCAATTTCGCAGATAGAAAGAACCGCGATCGCTTGGCTCGATCGTCTATGCACGCATGGGATGCGACGCGATCAACACACTGCTATGGCCATGGTGAAATAGGGGAAATCGATCCCACTCTTGTTCGAAATTATCGACACGAACGAATAGCCCTGGCACGTTTTTAGCGCGCAATATACAAATAAATACATCTGATTGACGATTAAGGGTGACTATTCAGGGCTGTTGTCATTGAAATTTGCTAGTGTAGTTGGTGGTTGACTTTTATGACCAAACACGAACGATCAGTGTTTCACGCAGATAACAAGTTGCTCGACCTTAATGGCTATCACTGATCGGAATATAGCACATTGCGTTTTTCAAATTTTCGAACGCTTTTATTTTCGTACGATCGTTTCACGATCCGACGAACTGTCATTTTGACGAATGAAATCCCTGAAAACAGAAATGCAATCAAAATCTACGTACAAATTTGAATTTACTCTGACGTATTCGTATTCGTCAGAACGAAGGTTGTTACCTAGAATTAAAATCCATTCATCCCCTGAAAGGGACCACGATATCCCGCAGCAAAGACGCACAATATGGCGCAAATTAAGGGACAGTCAGCCAGACAATACAAGTGTGAGATTACATTTTATCAAAAGCAAAAGCGTTATGCGTCCGCGGGACTCATTTAGTCCGTTGCTACATTTTATCAGCGAAACGAGAGAAACGGGCGTATCTTGGTGGACAAGCTTTTCCCAGAGAACTCGCTCGAGAGATCAGCTCGATATTTACCTAGACTAGTGAACACGCTGGTCTGTTAATTCGCTGAATAAACTTTTTCCATCGCCATTGGGCCAGAAAAGGCCACTTTGCCGCGGGGAATTGGAATCTTGGAAGAAGTTTCGATCGACTCTGCCACGAGAACGCCGCTTCTTCGCTCGTCGCCGCCTCATTCTCGAGCATCCTTTGCTTCTCCAACGATTGTTCCATTCAAAAGCGATTCCACTTTGAAGGCGCCTGAATTACTTGCTGCTAGTGGCCGGCTAGTGGCGTTTATTGTTTAACAAACGACATAAGCATTTTTTTGTTCAAGTCGCTCATCGATTAACTTCATACATCCGAAAGTAGGGAAAAGTAATTATATCAAAAAAAATTCTTTTTCGTAATTTTACTTGCTATTTAGAATTCTTTATACCGTCTCATACGTCACATACAATCAAATACCAAAGTAAAGTAAGTAATCGTTTATTCTCTAGGAAATTGAATTGGATAAAAGCAAAAAAGGTAGTATGTGACTGGAGTGTTTGATTATTGATATTATCGATAAAACAAAGGTTAACAATAGGAATAAAAAAAGCAAAATCAAGAGAATAGCTAGAGCGAGTACGTCGTATATTGTATATACATTTTTCTAATACTAGTGTAGCTAATTTTAATTCTATTCTATCGTGAAATCATTATCAAACTTTGATCGCTACTGGAATGTGTAACATCCTTCATCGAGAAACAATTGTTTTCGAGTTTCCGGTTAGCTAGCGCAGACAGGAAGCGGTAACACGAGGCGCCGTGTTTCTTCTTGTTCTATCTTACAGGGTTTTTAACGCGACTAGCTTTTAATAGCACTTAACCCCTGTTAACGCGCCAGTGCCTTCGAGCTTATCGACGTATTCCTTTGTCGGGGGACACGTTAACGATTCCATCGGTTCCTGTGGCGCTACGCGTTTACCAGTCATCCATTAACGTCGATGATTAATCGGTAACGATTGATCGATGTCTCGTTCGCGAGCCGTCCAACGATCGAACTACGTGGCGTATCTCTTTGTTAAGAAAATGTTTAACGTTTAATTATCTGATCGATCGAGCAATAATCGGCCTAGCTAGTGCAGTGATTTGGAAAACGACGTTTCGTGAACAAAAATCAATTCTTTAACTTTGATATTAGAAACCGGTTTCGAATACAGCCTTGAGAAGGTAAAACTATGAAATTTTTCGTGAAACTAATGAATTAAATTATTTATTATAAAATCAGAATACAGGTTTCGAATTATATCGTTGTATAGATGATTTGTACTGTTTTATAGCTATTTATATAAGTCATAAGGAACTTTCAATTCACGTATAAACATTGCAAAAGATCGTAATAGTTTAAGTTCTGAGAAAGTCTAAGAAACAAGATAAATGATTTCTCTGACAATCGGAATTCAATTATTCGCTACAAAAAATAGCCAAAATCTCCACTCTCATCTTATCCTTTTAATCTTCTCAAACATGCTTCGATGGTAATCGAAGTCGAATGAAACAACGCGCATCGATTCACTCGGTCGGCTTGCTTCACGAGCGGAACAATTAAAATCGACCCTTTGCGTATTCCGCTCGCGCGTTCTAGCGTCTGCTCGCGAAAGAAACGATTTCCGTAGCCATTCGTGCGCACAGGATTCTTCCTCGGTGTGGAAAAACGTGTTCCTCGCCATGATTCTGAAAAACACGTCGCTGACGAAAACCATTCCGACCTCTTGTCAACTTTTTCCTTATAATTCTTGGAAAGCAGCCGGAGGAAGCGGCTATGACCTCGAGAAACCGACGAACAGACGAGAAGGGGTCGAGGGTTGAACGAAGCCAGCATTGACATTGACTTTCCCTCGAGGGTGAAAGGTACGAGAGGACGAGGTCGTAGAGGGAGGTGGAAAAAGGGGATATTCTCGCAGGTGGCAGCCGTGGAAAAGGTCCGCTGGACGGAAACAGGGATATAACGCGAGGCGGCCAATTGCGCGGAAGAAAATTATGACTGGCCAACGTGTACCTTCGTAGGGGCCACGTAATTTCATCGGGAAAACTGCTGCGACATCGCTTTGCTAATAAGGGGACAATGAACCAATATCACGGTAGGTTCATTGTCTTCTTCGTGGATGGAGTAACGGATTCTTGGGAAAAGGGGTTGGTAAAGGTTGTTAGGCAGTTGAAGGTACTCGCACGGGATGAAGGAAAAGTGAAAATAACAAATGGAGATTAGTTTAATTAGTCGTGGAGATTAAAGTAGTTAATGTTGTGTGGTTTCTTATTATTAATAACTCTTATTAACAATATTTACTGTTTTCTGATACTTTAAAACTGGCTAAACGAAAATAATCCGAAACTAAAAATATAAAAATTTATCAATACAGGGGAAGTGGGATATAATGGAATAAACGTTGTAATAAGAGGATCATGGCTGTTATAGAATCGTAAGGACGGATTTCTCGTTTACAACAGGCTTCGAACGTCGGGGTAACAGAATGGAGGCGAATTGGTCGTTGAGTGAGTCGCGTTATCGGTTGTCTTGATTGGTCGATCGTCGAGTTTTCGAGGATATCGTTCGGTTTAGGATCGGCTCATCTATCACTAAAGAACGATATAGGCGCAACATTGGAGATACCTGCGAGTATGTCTCGAGTATGTATCGATAATTCATCGCGTACCATGGGATACTCGTTCAAGATGAATTTCGTGCTTCGCGACCAATAATCCATCATTCCAACGAAATTCGATAAGCCGGCTATCGTCCAACCAGGTGATAAAGTTTGTCCTACAGCCTGAGTAATCTGTCTGCGAATGATGCTGGTCGGTCTGCTTACTATTTTGTGAAAAAACGAGGGATGGAATTGGAAATGTAGTTAGATACGAATTCATGAAAATTCATGGAAAATTTATAAATGCAAAAACCCAAAAAACGTACAGATTATACAAAAATATGTGACGTATCTAGGGCATGATAGGTACTCGTATTGTAGTATTTTATATTATAGTATACGCCTGAAATCTTTCTTTAGATTCCATTTCTCTACTTATGTTTCTAAAAGTATAAATTTGCATAAACATACGCAATTTAGTCATAAAATAATGAATTTAATTTTTTATTTGAATTTTAATTTATCACGACTGTCATTGCAAATACGTTTTATTGGAAGAAACAAAGCGCAAAAGTATGCGTTGACGCGTGTCTTTCGTTCTTCAATTACATCTAGAGTTCTGTTTCGAATGCGTTTGTATGCAACGTCGTTGGGTTTAATTGCACGTGCAGATTACAGAGAACTAGATGCGTTTGTAAATAATTCGAACTGAGGTATATATCGGGCGATTCGATACAGAGAGCAAGAGAAACAACAGCCAGCTTGTTTAAACAATTATATTTCCTTGGATCTCATTAATACTCATGCTCTGCGAGCGTTCGAGCGCGATATCGTTCCCGGAATTACCGAAGGAGCCATTGTTAACTGAAAGTGTTTATTTTCACTCGACAAGCTTTGAAGTAAACAATTTAAAGTAAATATCCACCTCTCCTTCGCTGAATGGTTGCTTTTTGAGAACCTATTGTTGAATATTATGCTTGTACGAAAAACAGGATTTTACCTTTTGAAAGCGAATACAATATAAGCGAATACCGATTTAAATCTTTATTTTATGGTTTCAACAAAGAGCAGAGAACGAACGATTGATAAAATGTCACGATGAAACACTAAACGTATTGCGGTGTTTCCTGTAAAATCTGAAATCCGGCAATCACGCCAAAGATCTATTTGTCGTGTTTTTCTTTTGCGACCTTTGTTTGATAATACATTTTTTACTTCCCCAAGTACTCATACATGGTTTGAATCTATTTGCGACGTGCTTGGGCCCGTTGCTAGCCCATCGAAGATAGGATCGAAATCCGTTTGAATTTTCTAGGCCACGTAACTTGCAAATTATTGAGACATTTTTACATAAGTGCATCAATTCACATCAGTTGCATCGCGCGTCTCAGCTGTTTGGTTCGTCGTTGTGCACTTCTCTGCGGATAGATAGAACGTTCCACGTGCTCGGTCAGGGTACAAACACGGGTCTGAGAGCAGTGACATGCACTCATGCTACGGCATAAAATATTCTAGTGGCCCAGCTACGTGATATTCGCAGACGCACGGAATATTCCTTTGTATCTTTGTCTACAGGTGACACGGCTAAAGTGCACTTTTCTCCGAGCGACGAATGAAAAATGAGAGGACCAACGGACAGATAACGGAGAAGAAACAGCCAGAGACGCGAGTCGTGGATACAAGTTTTTCCTGGGCAGGAAGAAAAGAATTAATGAGGCCAGGTCGAATGGTTGATTCTCATTTAAAAAAGAAGGAAAAAGTAGAAGAAGTGAAAAAAACGATGGTTGGCACAAGGAAAAAGAGAAATATCGAGCAAACGAAAGTTTCTCTTTCAACTGTGCAAGTGCATCCTCACGGTTCAAAGTCACGTGAACCGTTCGACGACTTTTTCCCCTTTCCTCTTCCTCTTCCTCTTCCTCTTCTCTTTGAATTCTCCGTTAGTAAAGAAGAACAGCCAGCGTTGTTTCATGCTAACTTTCTAAATTTTCTTCCGGAAATTTTCTTTCCAACATCCGTTCGAAAGAATAAAATCGATGAGAGCAAAACAAATATTCTTTGTCCACGAACTTTGGTTAAAATATTTTCACGACATTGGTAGTTTCTTCTTGAAGGAATTTATGTTCGTTTTCACCTACCCTGTATATTGTTTTGCATATTCAATCTTCCACACGATTACATAGCAGTAAGTTATATTTACGATCAGCTACAAAACGATGAATTGGTTTCGAGCAACCGAACTCGATCATCGTTAGGAAGCCTTATCATCGATTGGTATCACGAAACACTCGCAAATCAAGATTACGTGCACAGCGTCGTTCTCGACTCATGATCGTTCCTCTTTCTTGCCACTCATCTATGTCGAATCGAGTAATTTCGGTTAAGTAGCCCTGTGAAAAACGATCGAGGCAACCGGGTGTTCCATTAAACAATGCTACCAACGTTATCCGATTCTTTGGGTTTGTAACATCGATCTTGTAATTTCAGCAAAAACGTGTGAAACGAAAGCGAACCTTCGTCGAATTACCACTCTTCCTTTTTCGTGTGTGTCAATCCCCTCTTCCGTTTCCGCTCCGTGCTTTTGACTCGTGTTTTCTCTACTCTAATTTCATCGTAACAAAAATCATGGTACAAAATAGTGAAATAATTTTTAGATAACGGATATAACAAATCCTATTTTCCTTTAAGCAATTATTATAGAAACTAGATTTCTCTTACTTTTATTAAAATACTGGATAGAGGCGTTCAAAATAATAAAAAATTATTAGTTACATTAATTTCATAATATTCAATTTAGCGTAAGTCAAAGAGAATTGAAAACAGAAACACGACAGCAAAGTACGTTCCTTCTATAGTAGGTACATTGCATTTGAAATAATAAGAAGTCATTAGTTAATTTTATTTTGTTACATTTAATCTATACACATAAATCAGAGAGAGTAAATTTAACAGGGTGTGCCCGAATAGAACAGCGTCAACAATAAAAGGGTTGGGTGGCAACTAGTATTATAATTGTGTCTGGGAAATTACACTCTCGAATGTAGTGGCGTGCCGCTATAGAAACGTTTACAATTACCGCAGACAGAGTCGCAATTTCATTTTGCATAACTGAGCTCTGTCCGTGTTACGTTCGCAAACTGAGCAAAGAAAGGCGCGCATCTTTTATGCAGTGACATGAATCGTTAATACAGCCATTGTGTTCTTTATTAAAAAAACGAGGATATTATTTATCTGCCTGATTCTCCACCGCGTCGTGCTAAGTTTCAAGTGGAAGTAAGACGCGTGCGCGGCTTCGAATCCACCAATGGTAGCGCGCGGCGCGAACGTCTCGGCCAATTGGAGCGCTCGACTGTGAAGAAGCAGCTACGCGATGCACGAGTCAAGCGCCGAGTGGCGCGGTGCTCGCAGTACCGCGGCAACCCTCGAGCTAAGAGCATCGTGTTCGATGCTGTCAGTGACCCGTGCGTGAGCCGTGTCGTGAAACGTGAGAAGCTCTCCTTCCCTTTTCCTTCTCGTACGCGCGACCAAATTCGTGCGCTTGCCGTGTCTGTGCGCCGCCTCTCCCTCGATATATCTATTTCTCTCTCCGGCTTTCGTTGTCGCACGTCCGGAAACTCGCGTGAATTCCGCGGTGGAACGTTTAACGGTCTGAAAAACGATTTCGCGCCATTACGTGTCCCCCCCTCCGTACCACGTTCGTTTTATCAACGAAAACAATCCCTTTCACGGGTAATCCTTCCGACCACGAGTTTCCCCACGATACCTGTGTGTGATATGTGAGTTGTGTTCTCGCCACGTTCTTCACCACTGACACTGGTTGTCCTTCTCGGAAGGAGGGAGGCAGCAACGAGCCGAAGAAACGTCAAGCATCACGAATAAGGTAAGAATCAAATGATAAATCCTTTATTAGAAGGAATTGCAAGAGTGGGAATTAGAGTGAAGGTGGCTGGGCAAGGGGACGGGGTGTCATGCATTTAGGACTTTGTAGGTTATGTTTTCATAAAAATACGCGTAGAATATAGGTGGTATGCAGATACATATCGGCAGACCGTAATTTGTGATATGAAAGTAAATAAGATGGAAATCAGGAATATTAGAATTACGTTGGATGTTTCGTTTCGAAAGAATATAATTTAAAAATTCGTCGTTTACGTGTATAATATTTTTAATTAAATACACCCAGATGCAAGTTACTTATCATAAGTGAAATCTTAAAGAGGACGATTTTATTTTATATGTTTGATTTATGTTTACATGTAATATAACCTTTCTCCAATTGTCTATGAAAAATTAATCAAATTCACGTATACTTAGGAAGTTTTAGCATTCGATTTTTTTAAAACGAAGCTTACAATGCAATATTCTTATCATTGATTTTCACCTTATTTTGAGTCATATAATCAGCCAGATTTCATCGCGTATGCTTATATTTTATATAAAATATCCATGATACAGTACTCGTTACGATATTTAGTGGTTGAAACGAGTCTCTATCTGGAAATACGAATTTGTGCGAATATTCATTCGATTAAATTCCATTTCTTTAGTTCTGTTCATAAAAATATGTATCTATTCGAACATTCGCAGTTTACTCGTAACACAAAGACGTAAATAACATTATAGAAATTACGATCTGAGATACTTATGTTGGTATACGGATTGTTGATATCCGAATTTCGTTCAACTCGGTTATACTCAAGGATCATTGAAGGGTGTGTGTATTCTCGCCGTTTCTTTATTTTCACAGTAACACGGGAAATCTGGTTGTTTTTATCGACTAGTCAACACGTAGTTCGTTGCGTAATATTTAACGTACTACAGAAGTAGGATACATTCGAATATGCGTAATGAAGACTATGTGATCGCAAAAATAAAAACCAATACGCTTTTTATGACTCTCGATTCTTTTGGTCGTCTTCCACAAACAATGCGTTCTATTACGTCAATGGGAGCTTTACGTAATATGTGCTAGGTTGTTACACACGAAAACCACAGTAAAAGAATATTTTAAGTCACGTTTTAAGAAAACCATATTTTATTTGATTCTCGGGTTAAATATATATCTTTACCATTTATTTAATTTTCCAACATTTATTCTACCGCATAATATAAAAATAAAAATTTGAAATTTCAGTAAAAACTATTCGTTATATATTATTTTATTACAGACCTCTACCGTACATCCATTCAATGCTAATGAATTATAATATATTTAAATTTTAGACTCGAAAGTTAAATCCCATACAAATTCGCGCAGATTTATATAGGACGTTACAAAAAGATCTGCGTTAAAAATAAAAATGAATATTTTAGCGATTTGAATGGGTCTATTTATAGCTATGAAATATACGTCATTTATTGTCTCTATATCGATCGATACACGCGTGAAAGTAAAAAGCAACTAACTTGAGAAAAAGGATAGCCCCAGTAATGAATATCATTAGATGAAACACGAGCGAATAGCGGAAGTGTACGGGTGCGCGTGATGTTCTGCGGTAGATTTGTGGATTTGTTGCCGGAGGTTTGTAACCTGAAACAATTACGTTCCAAATGGGGCGTCCTACGTGCATGCCTCTGTCAATAAACTCTATAGTTACCGTATTATCGTCGCGTATGAGGCGTTTACGGTTCGAAATTCAATAAAAGAGAATCGAACAATCTTAAAAAAAAAAACGAAAAAAATCATTAACGGTACGATAGCTCTACTTGCAATTTTCGACTTTTTTCCTCGTAATTGCTGGGTAGTCCAGCTTCGAACAACATTCTTCTTTTTCCTAGCCTCGTTTTCGAAAGTTCGGAGAGCGAAAGTTTGTTTTCGTAATAATTTTCATACGGCTGCAGGCGTAATTGCCCCAGTTTTTCACCCTTTAAATCGTTCGAATACACAACAATGTCGCGAAACGTTTCTCGATTGTTCATGGAAAAACGAACGTTGATCGTTGGTTACGTAGGCTTTAAATGATTATCGAGCTTTGATATTCCAAAAAGGAACACGAGTGGTTTTAGGAACCTGGCATATTGTGTCGATATAGGGTGTCGAGGGATTTAACAGCCAAACTTTGCGAGTGTAGTTGCTCACGGAAGTATTGGTGCGCCTGAAGAATTTCTTATGGATATTTTACGCGTGTTATACGAAACATTTCGAAATTTCATTGGCATTGTAACGAGACACTCGTATCGTGATTGTATTGATAAAGTTTAAAATGAATCTGAAACTGTATATAAAAGTCAGAAAATATAGTACAAGTATATACTTCATAGAGATCAAACTTTGTTTCGATGCACGAATCAGCTATTGATATCGAATCATTACGTGTATTAATGACTTGACATACTGCCACTTAAAAGTCTTACAACACCAAACTGGTTTTAATAAATCTAACTTCTATTTCTATAGAACATATAAATGATAAGCTTTGGTTGTTTCACTCTAGAACACCCTGTACACGTACGTATCGTGGAAAAGTAGCAGAGAAATTGAGAATTTGACGAGATGAAAGTTGATTAATCGAACGGAAAGCTCGGAGTCGAGTTTGAACGTTTTCTACGAGTAGCGCCAGGTTAACGCGATTGTTAATGCCTCTGAACAACGATCGATCATTTTATCGTGAAAATAACAACATTAGAGATATGGCAAGCTTATAACTTTAATACGCGTTCAACAATCAAACCATCCATCTCGATATTTTTCAAGAGATATACTGCAGGCGTTCGATTTCACGTTAACATGATTATTAATCGATTCTCAATCAATTATTTCCCTATTGGAAATTATAATATATTCGCCGGAATGCAACTCTCCGTTGCGGCTCTCATTACCATTTCCCCATTTAATTATCGAGAATGTATTAATTAATTGTTATCATTGTTAATTCATTCAGCCGGCCTTCCATGATTATTCACGTACGTTCACTCATCTACGTCTTTTCATTTTTTCTATCAACGATATTATATCTCATTATGAACAATTACGTACGGTCATTCATAGTGCTCTTGCAAACTCATAGAAATTCGAAAAATTCAGCCGGCAAAAAATACTCGTTCGTATGGTAAATTAGTCGAATAATTAGCGAATAATTAGCGAATAATGTTGCAAAAACCACGGAGGGCTAACTGAAACCGACAGACATCTCTAACTCTTATAATCGCATATAACAATCGTGAAAATTTGTCTCCTTACAATTTGTAGACCGAAACTTTCCTAATACGAAGGGGTTTGGCGGAAAGATAAGTTCTTCTTCGGAAAGAAACGTTTCAATTTGTCTCGGAATTCTTCGAGAGTCGAAGGAAGGAACGATACTTCTTGCTGCGCGGCATCGCTTTAAATAATGTTTGAATAAAAAGCTCGAAAAAGTTTTTCGGTTAGACTTACTGCTCGAAGCAGGATTTACAACGAAGGGAGAGAATAACCAACCATCCACTGGCTCGTCTGCCATGTAGTCGAGGCAATAATAAAGTGAGACGTCGATGAGGGTGCGGGAACCGGAAGCGAGAAGTGAAAGGAACAGCGAGGAAGACGAAGTTGCTCTTTCTCTCTCTCTCTCCCTCTCTGGATATTCAATTTCAATCGGATTCCTTGAGAGCTTCATCCCTAGAATCTGTTACAAAAGTTCGGTTTGCGACGCGGACGAACGAAGCAGACCGATTTCGACCTCTTCCACTTGGACGGGGGTGTGTTTTAAAAGTACACGAGAGGAGGTAGAACTTGTTTCCCCTTTTCTTTCGACGAGTCGTTAACTTTGCTGGAAAGCATAACCCATCCTCGGTCTTGACCCTTCTTCTCCCTCTTCTTCTTCTTCTTTCTCTTCTTTTTTTTTTCCCTATTCTAGTTTTACTCTGATGTGACTGCTGTTTGTCGGGGAACACGTGTTTAGAAATGTTCGGAATGTTTCTGGATGAACTACACCGTGGCCTATAAGTATATGGATACTTAGGTAGATTTTTATTAACGATATATATTACGATTGTTACCAAAGAACGAATATTACCAAGATACACGAATTAATCGGAAAGCGATGATCAAAAGCAATGGCTAATATTTTCTTATGAAATCGATAAATCGTAGGAAATATGAATTCTTCGTTCGAAACACCGACTCGTATTGTAAAATGATATATTAAAAGTGAATATAAAAATATAGAAATCGAAGACATAAATAATTTAAAAAATGTACGATGGTATCTCTAATGGTCCAATTTAGAAGAATCTTTTGTATCTTATCTATAGCTTGACAAGCAAATAAGCTGTCCAGTTATGAAAACCAGATGCTCCCTTTTCCACGATATCTCGGATATATTGGTTCACGATTTCACTTTTACTATCGCGTTTTTTGAAAAGATCGCATAAATCAGCGCTGACGATGCATAAGCTTGCGGCCAAGCTGAAATATCGTGTTCCGAAGACCGTACGAATACACGTAGTCTCGATCGTTTTATGACCGACAGAATGGTGCCAGAATTGTGCCAGAATTTTTCGTTTTATTCGTTGGTAGAAAAGCACCGTCGTCTCCCGGAAGTCCGCGCGCATACAGATCCCCGCGCTGTCCTGGAGCACAGAACCATCGTTTAAATTTATGTAAAATCTGCTCGCGGCCAACGTTGAAAGAGAAAGAGAGAGAGAGACGTTGCAGCTGCTTTTCATTATTTACGAGCCAACAAGTAATCGTGTTCACGACAACTTGTTGCTTACTAGAAAACTCTGAACTTGGCGGCCGCGGGACCATCGGTTCGTTTGTTCGCCAAGGTAATCGCGTGGTATCGCGCGCACGCGAGATTTCCTCCTCGATTTGCGCGATTAACCGTGGGATTAGTTTTCGATTGCACGCCAGAGAACAATTCCCGCGACGAGAACCGACTGATACTCTGGTAGAAGAATCGTCTGTGACTTCCATCAGTGTAACTTTCCTTCGTTGAGTTTATCTTGAGTTTTACAGCGTTTAAACGTTTAGTTATTTACGTCCATGACATATACAGGTACAGCATTGTCGTGTTAAGTGAAAAGGGCATATCTGCAACTTTGTCTGGTTGTTAAATATTAGGAGCCATCTTACTCCAGCTTTTGACCAGATACGCCTATTTGAATTAACGTAATATCCCACAGTAATATCCCTGTTATTTGATAATTTCGTGATTTTAGCTATTGATCTTCATAAGCTTAAGCAACATTTTGTATTAAAATATATGAATATTACAGGCAAGACATGATTAATTATACCTTCTGGCTGTTATAGAAAAGCAATTATGGTATTCTGCTATTTATTTATCCTTGAATATTTCAAAACTATGGATTGTTGCAACGGTACTTTTACATATTTCATACATTTCCAGATTGATTGTTAATTCGTCCAGTATAATTATGATTATCATATCTCGTCACTGTACTAATGGAATTTCAAAGAGTTAAAAATTGTCTATAGTAAATGTTCAATTACTTTTGTAAGCTACTGTGATTATAATATTTATAAACAAAAAGGAAGTATAAATAAAAGATGAATATGACTATAAAAGAAATCATAGCAATGTTCTTCGGCGTGTTATTCGTCGTCTGTTAGCAAAATAAATTTCCTAATATCGTGATTATTCGATATTCGATGTTCTCCTTGACGCTGATTCAGATTGAAACAAGCGAACCAAACAATCGTCTTCGGATTGAATTAAAGACAAATGTTGGATGATAAATTCGAACGGGGAGCTGTTTTCGTCCCTCGGATTTTTCGTGCGTTTTCTCGAACGTTCTTCTTCGATATAAGTTAAGGACCAGAAATTGGGTCAATGGTGTCGACAGACAAACGGTCCGACACGTAAGCGAAATCCGGCTCTCGTCCAGCAACGTTCGCGCTACGGAATATTCCAACGGTACAGGGTAATGAGACGCAATGAAATGTGAGGAAAAAATACTAGGGAGAGGAAAGCGAGCCGATGAGAAAGACGAAAGCGTGAGAAAGAGGGTAGTTTTCGGTTAGGTGGATCTCTGTAGCAAGAGTTCGCAGTCGTGGGAATCTCTTTGTCCGGTGACAGTAAACGACGTACGACTCCGCTGGTGAAATAACGTCCTCGTACTTTCGTTTATCCTGACACGAAAATGTTCGCAGATGTACAAATAACGCAGAAGCAAGAGCATCTCTTCTGAATTTCCAAAACAAATGTTAATTTTTAATTTTTCAGACACTTTGCCAATTAATGTTAAATCAGGTTTTGCATTTCCGAGCTCGAGATAAATCATATAAATGTCATTTCATTTTTAAAACTGGTGAACAGAAAAAAAATAAGTTTCATAAGTTCTTGAGGGAATAATGAAGTAATATTAAATAAATGTTTAAAATTAACGATCACATATGTACATTTTAACGATAAAAATTCATACTAACATTCTCGGGTTTGATCTCAGAGAGACATTAAAATAAAAAATCGACAAGAACGAGCTTATCGTGTTCTTCTCGCGTGATCTTCGTGCGCTATTTGACTACTGAAAATGTTAAATAAAGGAGAACTAACACGCAAAGAATTATTCGTTCGAGTAACTTTTTTTAATTCTGTAATTGATAATTTTTATAAATCTGAAATAATGGAACTAGTTAGTCGTTGGGAGATTGCATTGAATCAAATTACTTTGATCAACTAAATGATGTTTGAAAGAAATGAACCGTGCGCGGTTCAACTTTTATTTGAATAAACGACACTTCATATATACCAAGCTAATACTTAAATGCATTTTTTCTTTGTATCAGGAGAAGACTTTTATAATTCATATCCCGCGGAGAAGAAATTATTTTTAATCAGCGTGCCCGCATAACGATTATCGTTCGATTTATCAGAGCAGCCGGATTTTTCCGCGACACGGCAAGGTGCGTTTAATTTGCGTCCCGCTGGGAGAGTTTCATTATCATTTTTGTTCCTCTATTAGCCGGTTAATTAATGTTCAATGAATATTTTTAATAACGTGGAATCCGTTTGGAACTCGGTGAACCGTTAACCTCGTGATTTTACACCATTTTAGTTTTATTCCCCGTTAACGTAAAACGAAATTCATTTTTTTTTTCGTGATATCGATATTGTTTAGATTACACCCTCGTGGATACAGAGGTTTCAATGTCATTATTACTTTATTATAGTTTTCAATACAATACACTGACTGTAAAACCATCCAAAAATTGTTAATTTTTATAAGCTATATATTTATAACATATATTCTTATACCTTAACGTATTAGGTTGTCGGAAAAGTGTCTTTCTTGTACAGAGACACGTCTTTTACAACAACGCATCTCTCTACAAACATTAAACCTAATCTGTCGAACGTTGTGATCTTTAGTTTGATAGAACAAAATGGATCATACGTGATTCGATAAAATAATATAAAACGAGAAATGTTGTGCTTCCATTATTTCCTTATAAAACGAAAGGAACTTTTCGGACGACCTAACAATAAGAAACAAAATCATTGGTTAAATAAAAACGCACAACGAAAATCATATTCGAAACGTATTATTGCGTTTCTTGTTAACAAAAAATTCGTCTGGAAAAAGTCAAATCTCGCGTGTACACACTTCCAGAGACAAGTTGCTCTAGAAAAAGTTGCCTCAGGCAGTGGACAAACGCGTAGATAGAGACGTCTCTAGACAGCATCGAGGACCGCGTCAGTTTTATTTTAGTTTCTTAGTGAGAAAGTAATTACTTAGTTTCCTCTGATTTGGCAACTGGTTGTCGGGAAAACGTGGTGGAACTTTCGAATGTATGCGGTTCGTTAACGAGTTGTGTTAATACGCCAGCCGCTCGGTCACTCGGTTTATTTGTGTTTGTGAAGCGAATTAACACGCCAACCGACTCGTTTCAAACTTTTGCTACTTGCACGACCGACAGATAGAAAGATTTTGTCGGTTTTTAATACGAACCATCCGACTCCGAGATCCGCTTGAAATCCTGTACACGTAGTTTGTTTTGCTGTTTTTCAAGGAAATCTTATAATTGCTTCAAATCGAGTATTTCGATATTTAAAATCCGATATACATCGTCGCACGTCGACCATAAGTATTGCAGCATCTGCTCGTTACATTTATTGGAAAACTCTGACGAATTTTATTTTATTTCGCACTGGATTGTTGGTAAAGTTTTATAACGCTTTTGATAATTACTATATGCGTCCTGTAATTGATTTTTATATTTGATATTTGAATTGTAAGAAGATTATTTTATTATGAATTTTAGCAAAATGTAATCTCTTTCTCGTTAAACTGAAATAAATTTTGTCCCTAGTTAACGTATTTTATTCGATAAAATAAATTCCATAAAATATGGAAATATTCATGTTCTTTAAATACAGGTAATAATTCGAATAGACTTTCGTGAGACACTATGCAAGCGCGTATTATACTTGATCCTACCGTTAAACGAGATACAATGATTTTCCACTTGGTTTATATCAGACGGTTTTTTGAAAGCGTTCCAAATGTAGAATTTGTGTCGAGATTAACATTCTATTCGGTTTTAGTAGTCTTACGAGAGTTATTTAATCGCGACTTGATTACGATGTTTTAAGCAACGTATGCTATGGCGCGAGATTGAAAAAGTTTTGCGAGTGAAATGCAAACAGGACGATATGCTTTTTTTCGGTAATTAAACATGGAAAACCATGGATAAATTGTCCGTTGTTCGTTCATCTTTTCATCTTCTATTTATAATAATCGTATCAGCCATGACGCTCTATTTCGCAAATTTTCAGCGACCTCGTTGTTACTTTGACTCATAAAGTGAAATAAAAAAAAAAAAGAAAATAAAAAAGAAACGCCTGAAACAGGAAATTGTAATTACTGTTCCGGTTTAGGAAATTAAAATATTTTCGAGAAATTTCCGAACGCGCGATTGAAATTTCCATCGACGTTTATTCACTCGTAAACGTTACTGCATATTTTCACATTGTCGGAATATTCGCGATTCTGCTTCTGACAGTGTATTCGTGTATTTTGAATACTTTAACATGATGTCCGTGCTGTGAACGCCCAAATCGCGCTTTAGCACTTTGAAAAAGAAATTACTTTGCAAACAGGGCAGGCTTTTTAATTGGCAGGATTATTCGATTTTCTATCAACTTCGCTATACCAACCGCATGGAAACGCCTGTGACACGATCAACGCGTAAATGATGTCTCTCCTCCTAGTGAAACTATGGATGTTCCGTTTCATCCGGCTATTTCTTCACGTTGCTGACAAACGCGAACGCGTTCTCACCTAACTTTTAGCTCTGCTACTGTATAAAATCTTTCTGAAGAACTAAACTGAAAAAGACAACGTAAAGTAGTCCTCGAATCTCTTTGAAAAAGTTCCACGTAGCCTTCTTTTTATTTTATATTTTTATTTTTCTTGTTGCTAGCGCTTGACAACGCTTATTTTTCAATGATTCAGTGGATGTACGAAGAAAGTTGTGCTTTGGACCAAGAGCGACGATCGTTCATACGTGTGTTTAGTAAAAAATTATTTCCAAAAAAATCGTATCGTTATTTAGTAAAAAGAATTAGCAGCATCAATTAGTATAGAATTATCTTAAGCGTAATAAACGTTAAACGTGGTTTCAGCGAATATCGAGATTCATTATCACAATGGATAACCGATTGTTTAAATATTTCAATGATTTCTGCGAGATGTGTACTCGCACTAAATATCTCGCAGTTTCTACCTACATTTTCATGTTGAACGGTACTAAACTTTGCCGATATGATTACGACAGTTTGCTCTCGTTACGATGTTGATAAATGTTTAAAATATTTCGTATAGCACGAATAACATACACGTGCGTGTAAAACGTATCTACAAGTGTCCGAATGTTTTCGCCTGTGTACAAGAGGGTAATTACTGGAAAATCCACGAGTATTTACAGCAAGGTAGAGTAGGGTGGCGTGGACCGGCGGAAAATCACACGTCGTGAAATTTGGACGAGTAGCAGCGGCGACGAGCGATCGGAAGCGATTCGAATGCGATTTGAATTTTGAGTACACTCGCGAATCTGCATATGTAAACACCGCGGCCGCATCACTGCATACCGGCCTGCGATAGCATCGCCGATTCCAAAACGTTTTCCCGCGCGTACGTGCAATCATGCCACCTATACAATGTGCCCCGTTCGTTGAACGAGACGATTCCGTAGGTGTTCATTATTAAAGCAGCAACGCAAGCTCACCGAAAAAGCCCCGGTTACATTTGCTCGTGTACCGTGTAACGGCCGATTTTTGGTTTGCATTCATCCTTTTCCCGCCTTTGTGATGCCACGTAGCTTTATTGCACGAACGAATATCATCGTGTTGCTCTCTCCGCAAACCCCTAGATATTGCAATTAAGAGCGAAACAAGCTGCCGTAATTATTATTTGTAGTTTGGTTAATGACGTGAAATTATCTCTCTTTCTCTCGTGAAACGTTGCTTGGTTTTGTAATAACGAAGGATATTTGTGATCGATGACGAGTTTCTCTGTACAAGGTTCCACCGGAATCAACATCCTGCGTGAATTTCACGTAGAATTTTCCCGTACGTAGCAATATATCTATACGCTCGGGACGCGTGGACAATTCGTTCGCTACGGTGTAATTGCGAGAAACACGTCGATTGATCCGGCCTCCGATCGAAAGATCGTCGGGATTGAAAGCCGCTTGAAATTTACATCGCACGTCGGACTTTGCGACCGTGTGATTCTGCGCGCGTATGCTCGTCCATGCTCCTTTTTTTTTTTATCGAACGTTATGAAGCATTTAGTTAGTGCTGGCGTGGGAAATGGGTAGTTTTTAGTAAGTTTTCTTAGTAATTCTCGATGTATCGTAACGAGTGTTTGATATTGTCTTTATGGTGTTGATAGATGTTTCACGGGACGTGGCTGCAGTGGTCGACGCTGCTGTTGCTGCTGCTAGGAACGCGGCTGCTGTTCGTGGTCGCCCAGTGTGGATCGTTCGCTCAGGATAGACAGGAAAGAGAGGACAAACAGGATAAACTGGCGCTGTACAAAGTCACTTTAAGGACTTACTGGTCGAGGGCGCGATTTCCACGACATTATCCAGAATGGAAACCACCGGCGCAGTTCGGCAAACTAATCGGTGAGTCAATTTAAACGTGTTTTCTAACGGATATTCCAAAATATTTCTCCACGTCCACGTAGTCTATGAAAGATTCGTATTAACATTTTCATAGCGTAGCGCAAAGACAGTTCTGCCAAGCTGTCAAATATAATATTACAAATTTTATGAAATCAAAAAGAATAGAAGATGTTTTATGATATTTATACGATAAACTTATTATTTACGTATTCAATTTACATTTTTAAATTATGGAAATACTTTTTGTTCCTTCTATTTGTTTAACGGGCTTCTGTAATATTCTTTTTAATTGATACATTTTTTGTAACTCGACGAAATAATAATTTACTGTATTTGTAGTTTTTTTAATAACGTTGCGTTTACCCAACTTTTACACGTTATTCCACTGGTACGTAATGAATTAAGGAATGTCCCGATTGTGTTATTATAAATTATTTTAACGTGAAATTTCCACGATAGAGAATTAATTAATTTTTAAATTGTTCGTTCCAAATTCTTCGTGTTGTCGCATTGCAAAAGAATACAACGCGGTACAAAACGAAGGAAAGAATTTGAACGCGATTCTATTAGCAAGAATACCATTCTTGGAAGAATCAATTAACGAACGAAGACGTTCGAACTTTAGTCGAGATTCGAGAAAATTCGTAGAATCATCTCGACGTCGAGACTTCTGGAAATTCGTTCCGCACGGTTTCGATGATCGGCGAATACTTATTTCTGAGCCGTGGCGCATTTCGAGCAACGTCAGCCAGCGGAACACGCCATTTCCGAGGTTTATTCTCTTCGACCTCCTTTCCCAGCCGACGTGAGAAACGATAATTGGAGAAGTTGGAAATTATCGGACGTCGACGCGTATGTCGTCGTTTCCAACGATGTCGGAGCTTTCCTCTGTCGCTTGATATACCGAATCTCGTAACAACACCGCTTCATCTACCACGCTTATTTCGGATTTTCTAAAACCATTATATATTCCTTTTTTTTTTTAGAAAAAGAGACGCAAGATAGACTTAAAAATTAATTTTCATAATATTATATTAATATCGCTGTGTATGTTTTATCTTCTATCGTTGCAACATCTTCTACGCTATCCTTTTCTTTAAAATAATTTTTGAAGAATTTTTATTCAAGTAGCTTTTTATAACCATTATACAACACAATTTATTCAACAAATGTGTCGACTATAAATACCTTTATAATCTAGTCTCCACGTTCTCTTATTTTCTAACTTGCAAGATTATATCGCGTATATCGAATGCCAAGTTACACAATGTTTCCCTAACAACAAGCAGTTATCAAATAACAAATCAGGTGAAATTTTCGCAACAATAATCATATCGAACGACAGATTACGTAAAATTTTCCTAACAATACGTTAAATAAATCTCCAAATATCTGTTTCTTCTATTCGCTTTAATTCCCCAGAATTCCACCCACGGATACCTATAACACTCACACGTTGTAAAATTCAACGAGACTGTTTCAATCGCGACACAATCCACCGTCGAGAAAGAAATTCTCGTCTTTGTGTTGGTTGGTAGCGCGATCCAGGGGGCGGAAGGGCGTTGTAGTCGGTCCATAAACAAGAGGAATATTTCAGATGGTAATGCGAGCGCGGGAACAGGTGTCGTGACTCCCTGACGGTCTATAAATTTTCCTGGCGCCTCGTAACTGCGCGCGGTTTCGCACTTTCGATTCGTGGCTGTGGCCACCACGCACCATCCAACGAGATCGAGGGTGGTTTGGTAAGCGTGGCGGGTGGGTAGGAAATCGAGGGTCGAATAAATCCGCGAAGCACGTTGGTTCGCGAAGGGAAACGTCAAATTCGAATTAGAAAGGCACGCGGCGTTCGTGGAAATTCAATTTCACTTTAAAGATCGTCCTCGTATTCACGCTGGGTAAACGTCTAGGGTTTGGAATACGGGGGATGAAGCGAGCCAAGGGTCACGAAAGCGAGAGGAGCGCGGCAAAGAAAACTGAAAAGAGAAAAAGCGAGGATATGCGAGGAATGCGAATGCGCGTGGCATTTTGTTTTACGCTCGCAGAAAGAACTCGTGAATCGTTAGAGCTCGTCGAATTTCCACCCTCGAACGGATACGAGCGTTTCGCGGAAAGTTGCCGTGTCATCCGCCGAATTTGCCGCTTGTATTCGTTAAGACGACTCGTCAATTTTACGCGGAAATTCGACCGCCTGACTCCGTGTCTTCTCCGTCGTTGTCGAGCAGGCTAAACCGCCGTGTAACGCGGTTAAGAATCGCTGCGATGCTCGTACAACGGGTTGAAAAATTGCTGCGGCTTTTGCGTAGCGTGGCGGGTATTATGAATTTCAGAGTGAGGCAGAAATAGAAGGTCGTTACTCGCGTAGGAATTTTTCTGTTGATAAGTATGCTCATACATACGTGTACTTCCGTTCGGATATTTGGTTACAAATGAAGATGACGAGTGAAAAACATAATAAATGATATTGTCTGTTTCTTTATGCAAGAATAAAATATATATTGAACACGCTGTCGATCGATTTCACATTTCTATCTTTCCGTTTCCGACAAAACAACAAATTAATTATACATCTTCACGCTTGATAATTCTGCTTCAATTTTTTGCGCTCAGCCTAATAATTTATTCACGAAGAAGAGCGACGAGATTTAGTTTCATCCTGGCTGTATAAAATCGCATTCAACGGTATACAGTCAACGTTCGCTACGTTGTTGCAACTACGATTCGGCGTGTCTGACCACGAGCGTCCACAACTACTGTCTCTCCATTCTCCAAGCGTACGATCAAAGCGAGGCCTATTTTCTCTTCGTTTCCTGGCATTACAAAAGCAATTAAAAGAAACTTCCGGAAAGGAAGCTGGAACTGTGTCACATTTTCCCTTGCGGACAGACGGAAGAGAAAATAGAAGGTACTAGCGGTAGGACGCGACTAGCGATAAACATCGAAGAGGTTGCGAAGGATAAAAAGAAAGGGAAGGGAAACGAAACTCGAAGTCGTTGCGAACACGGCTACAAAACGTAATCGAAAATCCTTTACGACGATTCGTCGTACGACGGGCATTTTTAGCTATCAAGGAAGGTTCTCGTTCTCTCTCTCTCTCTCTCTCTCTGCTTTCCGCATTCCGCAGAAACTCGACGAGAAAACCTTTCCAGGATATATCCTGCGTATACAGACGAACGGGCACGTTCGATCGTTAACGGGCGACTAATGGAATGGAATTCGCATCCAGATCGTCGGTTCCATCTCTCGACCTTCGACTCCACCTCCACAATGGGGGTTGCTCTTTTCTTTCTCCTCTCGTTTTCTTTCACCCCCTTGCTACCCGAGAAATCGTAAAATCGGCACCGACGTTCGCGTTGTTTTCCTCCCTGCAATCCCTAGCCTGCTAGACTTAATTCGATTTTTCCATTCCTAATCTTTCTTTTTCTTCTCCTCGTTTTCTTCGATTGGTTTTAACGTGTTCCAACTTCTCGTTTGTATTCTCTGCAATTTTATTTGTTTTTTCCTTTGTCTTCTATCGCGGAAGAATGTGTCCTTCCGTACGACGGTGGTATCTTCACGCTGGTTGAGGTGGAAATGATAAGAACGTTACCGCGTGTCTGTAATGTAGCGATCGGGTTGGAAATATCGACAGTCACGTAGACTATTGCTGTATTTCTTGGGATATTGTCTTGGTTAGATAGAGGCCGGCTCTTGCATTAGTCGAGATATTTCGTCGAAACGAATTCAGGAAATTGTCGTTGCCAGAAATACGCGAGCCGCGAACGCCCAAGTTCCTCTGTACAGAAATTAATAAAACATCCCTCCGATCTAGCGTTTCCGTGGCTAGCGTTTATTTAATCGAGAGATCGTTGGATTCTTTTATCGGGGTGTGTTCGATCGATAGCTATCAGCTTGGAAGAAATAATTTCATTCCAGATATTGCAGACGCGAGAGAATCTTTGTTTTCTAAATCGCTCTTGTTACCAGATCGTTATTAGATCACATTTATTTTACATTTTCCGCGTCAATCTTCTACAACTTAGCATTCGCGCAATACCTACTCCATTTTCCATCAGCCAGTCAGAGTCATATGCAGGAAAATCCAAAAATCGTTGTCTCGTTAATCCGCTGCACACGCCTGGCGGCGGAATTCTCGAGTGGTTGAATTCTAGCTGGCAAAAAGGCTCATCGCATATTCACGCGGGTTTCCGGATCGAAGAAATCTTTGACGACGCGAGAAAATCTAGACACACGATGGAAGAGAACGTAGAGAAGAAAATACAGAGGCTAAGGAGAGGAGGGAGAACGCTTTAGACCGAGGAGTTTTCTCTTCTGTGGACGCACCAAGGGCCGCTTCTAATTATTCTTCTCTCGAGACACCCGCAGCGCGCACGGTGTTCTCGTTTTTTTTTTTTTTTTTTTTTATTTATAGCCGGGGAGCGACGGTTTGGAGCTAGCGCGAAGCGGAAGGACAGAGACGGGTGGATAGAGCGAAGAGTCGAGTAGCGAGTCAGTGGAAAGAGACACATAGAAAGAACGAGAGAGACTCAGGGTGTGCCCGAGAGCGAAGGAGCCGTAGGTAAAGAGGAGAGGTATTTTTAGCCTGAACCGAGAGAGTCGGGCTTCTCGTTTTGCTCCCGTTTCCTCGTCTCTCCTTTCTCGTGTACCAGCTGCGCTCGAATCGACGCTGAAAAGCAACAGAATCGGGAAAAAATGATGCACTTAGCGGCGCGTTTCGCGACGCTGATATATCCGTGTGTTGCGCGCTCGTCTCTCCCGTTTAATTTTCACCGAGACCCTCGTTTTTCTCGCCTGTGTAAAATATTTCGATCTAACGAACCGGCCTGTTCTTTCTCTCTTTTTTTTTTTTTAGCCTTACTTTCCTTTATCGACAAAATCGATCACGCCCGTAGATCGTTAAAATAATTGTTTTTCGATATATGGTAAAAACTGTGTGACGAATAGTGTCGTCCGATTCTACTTACAGTTGGAGAATACTCCACGACCAGGTGTTATTGTTGCTGCTTCTTTTAATTGATCATGCTCATAGATAGTTAGACTAATTGTTTCTCGATATACGATACAGACTGTCTGCCAAGGTAGCATCCGATTCTACTTGCAATTCGAGACGAGCTGTATTATAGCCGTTTTTCTTCCTGTTTTCTATCGAGAAAATTGATCTCGCGGGTCGTTGGAATAATTGCTTTTTAATTTATGGTAAGGACTGTCCGACAAGGTGTCTACTTGCAATTGGAGAATACTACGCGGCGAGTTATATTATAGTTGTGCGCGCTCTGTAGTCGGTCTCGAGCTCTTCTACTCGAGAATCGAAAGTACTAAACGTGTGACAAGTGCCGTGGGCGGGAAAAACATCACCGGGCAATTTTTAGTCCACGACATTCCACGAACCTCTTCCTGTTTCTATGAGTAGATACATTTCTGGTCGTAATCGTATACAGGGTGGCCCACGAATTAGTCACCACGATATTGCGGCTGGATTTGACAAAACCGATTACGTAGAAACATATTTGTATCGTTGTGTTACGTATCAGCGATGAAGTTCTAGATCACAGTTCAAAAACAAGTTATATTCATTTTGTATTAGATAATTGAAACGACGCACGTTATTATAACAATACCGAACTCGTCTTCTATTCCAAAATTAACGATGCTACTTAATATTTTTATTTTATAAAAAAAAGATAATGGGTTTTTGCTCGAAGAATTTTCTTACTAAAGGCACGATTTTCGGAATAAAACTGATATTTTTGCGGCACGTGGAGTTCAAAGTGCGATCCTTCCACGGAACTACAAGTCTCCGGTTCTTCTCGAGCTCCGTGTTTTCAGTGTCGATGGAATGATTCCTCGAGCATCCTTTTTCCTTTAGTGAAATTCTCACGTGTCTCGTATCGCGATGCAAAAAGCAAAAAGAGCTTTCGAAAAGGGTTCTTTGCCCGTCGCCCTGGTATTCTTCGCGATTCGTTCCTTTTCTCGCGATGTCACGATTCGTCCCTGCTGTCCTCTTGCGTTTCTAGTGCGTTGGTCGACTGGCGAATGAAAAACCTTGGTCTTCCAACGCAACCGGCCGTGCACACGTTTATTAGGCCTCGTAGTTAATTAAAGCGAAGCGTGCAGGGTCCTTGGAATTGAAATTCCAGGTAATATGAATAGCAGCGTTCCTCTCGTCGTCGGCTCGTATCAAAGCGCTACATCTTTCCGGAGCATCTAGCTGTTTCGTAATTGCGCGCCGCTTGTTGTCCACTTCTTCTTGCACTTTCTGTTGCTCCCGCTTCCTCCATCTTCTTCGCCCTGGTTAACAAGCATCGCTGATTTCTTTAATCGAGCAACCAGCCTCGCGTTGATTTCTTCGCCGCGACAAGCGTTTCTTCGTATATGAAGCGAAGAGCGAAGTTTGCTTGAAACGTACCAATGTAATTTTGACATTTAATTTAGATTCTTTGGAATCTTTTGATAAAAGTATTATCTTTATGCCCCGAAATTTCTCTTCATTACTTCATGTTATATTTTTTTCTCGCAATGATGTAATGATTTTCGCAACGATAACCAAAAGAATAATATAATGAATTTTATTTTATTTTTTATGTATTCTAGTTCAAAATAATTTTGTATCAAGGCTACTTATATCAAATGACTGGTACTTATCAAAGTGTAAAAGGGTCCTGCAATCTGTTTATCGAACCCCAATTAACCAGTTTCCTCGTTTTCTACAACTTGCCACACGTTTTTAAAATTTTTACCGCGTATCATTCAATATGCGATATCAGTTATCAGGAAAATTCCGGATCGATCGCTAGATCGCTAGATACTAACACTAAAAATACCACACCAATCAGAATGACTGGTTCTACAATTTTATAAATGTGTCAACCCTCGTTTAGCGATCATGATCCCAGATGGATTAATAATAGCAAAAATGTACTACATAACATGGAATTCCTTCTGTAAGAAAGCAATAAATCAATAAATATAAAAATATTCTATTATTACGTATTTTTTAAAGACCAGTCATTTTCACTGGTTTTGGTAGAAATAGCTTTGTGTTAACTATCGGTGGTTCTAGTGTTAAAACTCATTTGTAAACGTTGTTTGTCTTAACTTAAGTTCGTTTGTTGCGTTATACTAATTATGAGAAATATCTACGTATAACATATACATGCAGTTTTGAAGGAATTTAGAATAAAGATGGTAGTATAGAATAAAATAATTCAGAGCATAATAGGTTGAAACGATAATAACGCAAGGTGACTGCGCAATAAAGGCGTTCCAATATTTTTAGCCGATAATAAGGATCCCATCTGGCTCGTTCCATCCGTCTTAACGAGTCTCCTCGAACGTCAGACGCATTAAGCCCCGGTCTTCTTGTCCCGATCGGCTCGCTTTGCGGTCGATTCATCTTTTTAGACCATCTCGATCCACGTCGTTTACGTCGTGTCCGCTTTCCCGTTTGCAACGCCTCGTTTGTTTCCTTTGGCGATAATAACGAGAGAAATTCTACGAGCCAAGACCAACTTCTCGTCGCGTTTATTTCAAAGACCAAAGTCAAAGTATCGAAACTTAATTTTAATCAATCCCTTCTTGGTCTAATAGCGTTGAGTAAAAACTCAAATGTTTTACTCGCTTAATTAACCCTTTCTTACTGTATAGGTCGTGTGACTCTCCAGCCGATCGATTTTAATCAAAAAGCTGTGTTTTAGAACGTCGAATTCGATCACGGCACGCGTGTCGCGTTTCCTCCAAGAATGTCGCGCGGAATTGAAATTGAAATTTGTTTACGCGCACGAGCTCTATCGATTCGCTTTGATTGCGCGGTGTAAACACATTCGGGACGATTCATCGACGACGCCACGAATAATTTGCGGCTGCGCGAAGCGGTTGCACTAGACGCAAAATGCTCGTTATTTTTTCTAATTGCTTCATTGACGGAATTTCACTGTTTCCGCGATCTCTGACATTTCGCAGAAAAATATACTACTGACGAATAAAATGTGGCGCCGTTATACGTCGCATAAATTCGAATAATTTAAAAGAAGAGGAGATGGCTTTAGACTTGTGTTACTTTAGAGAATCGTGTAATCAAGATTCTAGTTACAATCGGATGAAGAAAATTACCATTGAAATCCGAAGTGTAGCATGTGGAAGTCTGAAACGAATTGGCAACAAAATTAGTAGGAAATTCAATGTATTAATTCCATAGATTCCAAGAATCGAACAGAAATTCAACTCCGAATGTTATTATTTAACAAAATTCTTTAACCAAATATTTCTTGAAACAAACAACATTACTATCGAAGTCAGTCTTATAAACATTCAATCAATAACAAAATTTTCAAGGAAATTAGTATAAATACACGTAAAGAGATGATCCTAGATTTCAAAGACCAAAGTGCGCTACGGTACGAACGATTGATTCGTCAATACCTCTCGATCCATAGATTTTTCAGAATCGCGGAGTCGGAACAGACGTTTCACTTTGAGCATGCGAAACGGTGAGCTTAGAACATCTATCGTAGACAGATATCGTAGATCGTAGATCTTTAAAAGGCTACGGAGAGAGAGAGAGAGAGAGAGAGACTCGTGCACCAACGAGAATTCGGCATATTCACACAACAGATAAAACTGGACAAAGCCAGGAACAAACAACTTGCAAATCTCTCAAAGACGATCAATGTTCCGTCTAATTTGTAGTTTGATCCGTGTAGCTCCGTCGATTTGCTTTAAAATTAGTCGCGTTTTACCTACTACGCGATGTTCTGCGAAACAAAACCACCCTCTGCATGTATCTCCCTTGAATATGGACTTTCCCCTGGTGTCATTATCGCGAGTACAGGCAACCTACAAGCCGCAATGGGCGGTGAGCTGGAGTGGCAGGATAGAGGCAGATAAATAAATAGAGAGATAAAGAGTAGGAGGCGAGTACGACGGAAAGCTTTCTGTAGCGGATGTACTGCTCGCGTCTGAAAACCATCCCCCATGGGGCTTTTGTTGATTTAATAAACGCGAACCCTCAAGCTCACCGCTTCGACTACGCATTGTCGTGCACTGGCTGCACCCCTCTGTTCGTTTTATCTCCTCCTTGATGTCTCCTTCTATCCACCCCCGCCACTTATTTACCCTCTTTCCTTATGCGCGCGTCTCACCTTCCTTTTCTGTTCAATTTATTTGCCGCGCTTTCGTCTCGCCTTCTTATTGGTCCTTTTCTTTTTCTCCTTTTGTCTCTCCTGAACTACGCGTGATTTGTTCGACTATGGAACGTTCTTCACGCGATTTCAGCACGGGTACGGCGAGAGTAATCGTAAATGAAAGCGAAGGAAGATGGAACTAGGCGATGGAAAATAATCGTTGATGATACAGGGGAGCGAGAGCGCGATTGCTTCCGGGTGGATTCGCGGAATAAAAGTCGAGAAGGAGATGGAGAAATTGTGTTGCGTGATACGTTACGCTCGTTCGTACACTGCTCTTCGTGAGTATTGGACATCTGACGGTGTACAGAACGTGGCAATCGGTGGTTCAGATTGTTAGGGAAACATCGATTGATCGCTTGGAATTTTCTATTCGTACAAAATATATGAATTTGTCATAAAACGATCGATCGACGACTATACGGGGTTTCGCATAATTGATTCCCAACGTTTCTTTCAGGTCCGAACAGTGTCTGTGATTCTTTCGCTTTTTACCATGCTCCTTGTTACGTAATTTTTGGATGTTTAGTAAAACATTTGAAAATAAAGAAGATGCTGATCACAGAGTCTCGAATGTCGCTGAAATCACAGAGTGAGGGTATCGGAGAAGGAACGTCGCGGAGGAACGTTCAAGGGTATCCGGTTTCGCGTCAGCATATCCCATGGAATGTGTAATTTCGTAGATGCCCCATGATTTTATAGAATTTGCCGCACTTTGCCCGTAAATCCGAATCCGTTTGTGAATTTCTGGTACGCCCGGCATGGTTCAAAGGTGAAAGAGCAACCGGTGTCAAACGCTAATTTCCTGTGAAATTATTCAAATACCTTTCTCCGTTCGACCATTTGATGGTTCTACCGTTTTACTCGTCTCATCCGGCGTGCTCTTCCATTACCATTATAGGCTTCGTTCGCTTTAAAATGTCTTGTCGCTGCTCTCGAATGTCTTTCCTCGTTTAAAGTCGATTCAACGTGTAACAGTTTCCTAAGAGTTTCCATTTCTAGCCAATTTCTTGGCAAATTTTTACACGCGCTTGCTTCTCTGTGTTCGTGTATAACTCGCAAGGTATATAATCATTCACGATGACGCAAAGTAGACTCTCAGCGACGATTTAGCGGCACACGGATAGAATTTCGTATCGGCGATTAACCAGGTTATCTGCCCATCCGCGTCGCTACCGGTTCGATTCGTTGATATCGACGGGGAGACAGACTGGGCAGCGTTAAAAATTTTCCACTCTGTTTTCCCCGGGCACCGGCGTGCTCCGAGCACGGACATACTGGGAAAGTAATTTGCCAGAGAGGAAAAGAGAGAGAGAGAGAAATAAAAATTACGTTTCAATGTTCGCACGGTGCCGCCAATTATTGCAATTTGCCCCGGCATTTCGCCCGGCAATCTCGGCAAATTGGAAAGCTAGTTGTCAGGCGAAAATATATAGCGCAGCGTACGTGTACCAGCAAGTCGAATAAAATGGTACCAACTATCAGTTTGTATAATATAAGTAAAAAAAAAAGAACATCATAAACTATCGAAGAGACAGCGACAAAATCGAGAGCGAAATAGGGAGAATAAGGGTTCAGGTGTGGCTATACCTGTGACGATATTTGTTACACTAGTTACCAATGTACAAAGGTGTTGGTTAGAATTTCACGAAGTTCTTCGATTATATTGGGTTAGCAACTAAGTAATTGTGGATTTTGTCACTAGGTGGTATTGACAAAATCCGCAATCACTTAGTTGCCGAACCAATATATAGATTACTAGTTAAAGGATCGGTTTCTCGAGGCTACGAAGCTATGGTAACGCGTTGAAGGGAAAAAGAAAATTTTAGGAGGCTGAAGAAAGTCAAAGTTTGCCTGTGATGACACAATCGAAGAGGAAAAATTCTCTGTTGCAACGAAATGCCACGCATAGATTATTTTCCAAAATCTACAAAACTTGCGAGATGTGAGAAGAAAGGGCGAATAAGTGGACGAGTCGCTCGCAAGGGAAAGGAAAGAGGGAAATCTATGTAGCAAACAAAAAGGAAGATCCTAGAGATAAGGGAGGAATGGGATGATTGGACGTGAGAGGGCGTTGTGTGTTCGCTGTTGAAAGGAGAGAAAAATAGCGTATTCAAATAGAAAAATATATAAGCATTGGAAAACGACGCTTAATCGCGAAAACCAGTAACACAGTCGAGTAAATACGAAAGTACGTAATCCGAGAATCGATCGTAACACTAGCTGCGTTTCGGCATCGGAGCGAAAATTTACAGGGAAGGAAAAACAAAATGTCGCACTTCGCGTCACGCGGATTATTCATATCCGATTTCGTCTATCTTTCGAGCTTCATACCGTGTCGTTTCTTCCGTCGAGCAAAACGTGTACCATTATAGTTTGTTTCAAAAGGAAAAGTCCAAATCGTATATACGCCTCTGAATACGTACTATTCCATTCTATATGCATCCGTACGTACATTTTTGAAAATTTATCGACTGTATTTACAGTAATATTTTTCCCCTCAAATGTTTCGGGTTATATATCACCAATTTGAAAACATTCTATATATCACTGTGTGTTAAAAGATCTGTAATCGCACTGGTATAACTCTATATTGCTTTCAACTCGCACTTCACACAATATACACATAGACGTTCTCTGTTGTAAATGTTCAAACACGTACGTATCCGTGTGCAATACGTTTCTTGAAAACGCGACTATTGTCAAAAGGATCTGGCGTATGTGAGTCGCCACTGTACTCATCCGTGTGCGATACGTTTCTTGAAAACGCGACTGTTGTCAAAAAGATCTGGCGTATGTGAGTCGCCACTGTACTCATCCGTGTGCGATACGTTTCTTGAAAACGCGACTGTTGTCAAGAAGATCTGGCGTTTGTGAGTCACCACTGTACGTATCCGTGCGCGATATGTTTGTTTAAAACGCGACTGGTGATCTTGCGTAAAGATCTTGCGAGTTTGAGTCGCATAGAAACAAACGAGCAAAGTAAGTCGCCTAACTGCAAATACTCTTTGGAATCTTCGGCGATACCGCTAACAAGTATAAAGCTGGACTTGCTCCATTTGCCGAAGCTGTTTTCACGTACCGACCAACCAGCGGTTCGTAACACGCTACATCGAGAATTTACTTTGAAAGTTAAACACCTAGACTTACGTGCAATCGATAGAGGGTGTACACGATGCTTGTAATGTTGATGCCGATCGTTTCGTACAGCCAGTTTCCAACAGACGGTTCGTAAACGAGTCGTAAAATTAAAGTACGATCGTAAGCAAAGCACGATCCCTCCAGACTCGTCCATATATCTACTTCATTGGCTTCTTATTACGTTCCTGCGTGTAGTTTTAAAAGAACACAGCGTCCTTCGTTAGACCGTTGCCCTGTAATCTTCGTGTGGAATCATCAATTTCATAATCGCACGAAACTGGACTTTCTTTCAAAACTCGCCTATTTCATCCCCAACAACCTGATAGTTAAGTTTTCTTTACTTTTCACGCTGTAAACACTCGAAGGAGTTTACCCCAGAAGAATTGGATAATTTTCGAGGTACGAGGTTTATCTTAACAGGTTCACAGTTGTGTCTTCTATATTGCACTTTCCTTTCAAACCAACCCCTGGATCCTTTCTGTATACGCAACTGAAAATCTTAAGTCAAACGGGGAGTTTTAATTAGACCCTTCCCTGCACAAGCTCCGGTACACTGACCGTACTCGAAGGTCCACTAAAATTCGCGATTAACATCTTCCTGTGAGTCTTGCAAGCACGAGTTTCGGTAGGGTCGTTAACATTCTCCGCAAATCTCTTCGAGGTTTCTCCTCGAGGATTAGCCGAGCTTCTTGCAACCCCGTGTGACGTGCAACATTTCCCTCCCGTTACAGTGCCTTTCGCGTTTGAAAATTCGAAGCAACATCGCCTGTCACGACTCGAGATTAATCCTTGCTATTCGATTTACGCAACAGCGAGATTTCGTTATTTACAGCATGGAAATAGAAAAACTATAAAACCAAGAGGGGAAAGCCTCGCGAGACGTTTCGCCGTTACTTGGAAAGCGACTGACTTTTCCTGGCGGCGTTTGCCCATGTTTCTCGCCGGAGTCCCGCGCACGATTTCATGAATAAATTGCGAGGGGTTGCGTCGAGACGGCGGAGCCAGGTGCGGACGAACAAACCTGTAACATCGGAACACGATCTTTCGCCGTCTGAGCAGCGGCTTCTTATTAACCAATAACAAAGCCTGGAAAAGCTAAGCTAGAAATTGCGATGGATTGGGAGAGGGGAATAGGAATCGCGAGGGCAAGAGCGGGCAAGCTTAAATTATGCAAAGTGGTTCGATAACTCAACTTCCTTGCCTTCGACTTCGGGACCAACTTGGCTTTTGCTTAATATTTCTTTTAAAACTTCCATGAGCCAAACGCTCGTGTTTGCGAGCTGCTGCCTCTGAAAACCACTTTCACTGGTAGCCTCGTTGAATGGTTGACTGCAGGGGCTCGGTGCAGCCTCGTTTGTTTCAAAAGCTGGCCGAGCACGCCGTCTTGAGACGAATTGCCAGCGAGTAATAGGAAACGGAAGAGGGAAAGTAGAGAATGACCGCGACCAAGGTAGAGAAACGGTTGGAACTTTCTTAGCGTTATTCCGGTGCGCATAGACGCAAGTTGAAAAGATTTTTCTTCGTAGTAGCCCGTTCGGTGTTATATTTCTACCCGACGGTAGGAATTTTTGGTGTTTATTCGGAGAAAGAGAAATTTCTCAATTTTCTCTTTATAATACAGCGAGTAATTCTCGATCGATTTTCATAGCCGCTGAGTCGCATCAATTACATTCGATTTACTCGCTACAAGTACATTCTCTTGCTACAGCCTTATACGAATATAGCGAAATAAGAAATTTCTCAGCGAGAAAGGGGATCTTTGACTTTTTTCGCGATAGCGTGACGGCCAATGACGACCAATGGACTTCTGTAGTTTTCACAATAAACTGTTGAGATGCGATATCTCTACATGAGATTAAAGATCTTCTTGTTTATTTAAATAAAAAAGTGTTCGATTTTCATCGCAACACGATTACCAATTCTGAGTCGATTTACGTAATGTTTAAACCGTGTTAATTGGGCGTAACTCATTCAGAAACGAAAGGTTGCATCACGCCGATCGAAAAGCAAGTTTCACAAATGATGGGTCGTTCCATGAAACTTTCCTTCTCTTTTCCTCTGCTGGCGACGCGAGAGCAATTAAAAGTTTTATCGACGTAGCCCGTCGTTCGGCCCCGGAGAGAGCCAAGACGGATACCATCCCCTTGGTGCAGCAGGCGAGAAGATTGCCGGTTAATGTAGCGTTATAAAGCGGCCCGGTTTTCGCGGCTCGTGCGAGAATTTCTCCAGGATCCATCCTTCCGTCCCTCGCCTCTTTCGCCTTCCTTTCGCAGAGGAAGATCGTCCCACGCTTCTGGGATCGAGTTTGATCCCCGTGGCTCAAATAGTCTGTTCGCTACGTGCCTCGAATGTGGCCCACGTTATCGTCCAACTTTCTCCTTTCTAGCGATTGGCCCCCATCGTGTCGTCCAGACTTGTGCGAAATTAGTCAAGCAACCGGCTAATTTCGTGTGAATTAAGTTTACGGTTATTAAGGTCTACGACCGAAGCGTTTATTTGTTTGTAGTTCCGAGAAATATTCGAAACGGTGAAATGCGTTAAAGGTTCTGCAATAGAAATTTTGTCCAATTATGAGAGAAGAGATTCCAATCTTTTACTCTTATTTCGGCACGAACGAACGCGATAGAAGTTTGCGGAAACGATATTTTCTAGTGAAATTTTATTTTCATAATTGAGGCGTTAAAAGATATCGATAAGTGGCGCGTAACTTTTCAATGAAGTTGGCGTTACAGAGAAGGAGGGTTGATAGCTTATTTGCTTCGGTTTACTTGTGTTTATTCTACGCGAATCTCAGAGTTGAGGAATAATATCTGCAAGAAGCCTCGGTCTATGATACAGCGATAAACCGCTGTTGAATAAACATATGAAATCTGTTGGTGCAACCTTAATCGAATTATCGCCATCGTCTAGAAACCCTGGCAAGAGAGAATAATAAACACAGAGACCAGCCTCTAAAATAGCTTCCAGCGGTTCAGTCACGTAACGGATCATCGAATGACTCTAATAAAACACTCTACGATATCTTTGTTTCAGCGATAATATTCCTATTACTCTTTACGTTCTAACATTCTTGTTATGTTTATTAACGTTCCTCGCGGGACAGGATGTTCTAGCGACGAAACATCGCGGTAATGTTCGTCGGTGTTACTTGAAAATGAATATCGATCGGAAAGCTGTTAAGGCACCGCGGTTTCGGGATCGAAGATTTAAAGAGGAAAGTGCCGGAGTGAGAAAAGTTTAATGCACGGTTCCCGTAGTGTGCACGCTGAAATTCACAGCGCGAGACAAAGATTGCTCTCTCAGATGGGATCGCAACGGAACATTTGCATAAGAATTGAACGAGCTGCACTCGCGCATGGCAAACATTTTTCCAAGGCGAGGCCGGGAACCGAGCAGGTCGCGACACAGGGAGATATTAAAATCGAATGTCGGAGCGCGATTGTCGAGACCGCTTAGTAATTTTGGCTAATTACCGGCCGCAACGTCTATCATGCAAATCAGCTTCTGTCGCCACTACGTTCCTGTTCCGCTATGCTTCTCGTTGCTCTCGATAATCCGCTTCGTCGTCTGCGAGTTAAAGTCTCTTCGTCGTACGAATAAATTGACACACCGAGCGTTTTGTTTGCCGTAATCGATCGTCGAATTGAAACAAATCGACCGTTCTAACAATTGCGAGAGTTTCTCGAAGACCAGAAACTCGCAATTCTTGTTCTCGTACAATTCTGGTTGCATCGTTTTCAAAAGTTCCGATACATATTTGCACGCATACTCGAACGTTTTAAATCAGTCATTTCGCTTTGTGGAAAATTGAAAAAAAAGAAGGAGAAAGAAGAAAAAGAAAGAAGACGGATAAATTATAATTGTTCGAGTTTGGCGACAGTAACGATTTCAAGTAGCATTTTAATTCCACCACATTAAGAAGTAAGAGGGGCATTTTCCAACGACAGAGAAATTACTTAAATATCCAAGGATCTTGTGTAGACTTGGAAGATGTCAGTGGACCGACAGGAGAATTTGCATGAAAATATTATTGCACCGAGCAACGGCACATAAATTATGGCGCATCTGTTCCTGGTCCGCTTCTGTCTCGCTAGAGGGACATGCGGCAAGGTGTTTCAACCGAGGCGAGGTCAGGTCAGCCAAGCACTAGAAATTGTATCCGGAGCATGGCCCATTAGTCGAAATCACCACGTTGGCATCGTATCCTCGTTGAATAACTACGACGATTTGAATGCGGAAACAAAGAGAGGCTAGTCCGATATTTTCGCGTTAATTGTCACCTCGATCTTCCCTCTTCTTTCTCGAAGGAAACGACGTCCCTCGTTAGTCCCTCTCTTCTTCGTCTTTTTGTGTTTCGTCTCTGGAATGGATCGTTTCTTTAGCGGCTAGTTAGCAGGATAAGATGAACATTTGAAAATTCGTCAAAGTCTCGGTGATACCGAGAATTTCGTATTATACAACGGATGCGTTGAACGAATCGTCTGGTTAAATTATTTTGTTTTCGAACGTTTTGACTCGTAGCCGAAGATGATCGAATTATTTTTGATAGGTGAATTTTTCGGTTATCTTTTATGGCATTGCTTCATTGGATAATTAACGAAATTACACGTGTATAATTTGTGATTTTGGTGAATATCAAACGTTAAAGTAAATGAACAATTTCGAAAACGAGAACAAAGAAAAATTCTCTAATGTCACGCTTCCTCGATCGATTTCTTAGTTTACCGATAAAATGAAGCTTTACAGGCGATTGAGAAATGTCACGAAACTGTATTATTACTTCGTTAAAAATTACAAAATGGAATCTTGTACTTAACGTTCTCTCCGGGTTCTCTCGTTTCGTGGAAAGTTGGCTGCTGAAACGACCCAGTAATAGACAGCCCAGGGCTAAAAACATCCTCTTATAGGTAGAAGGATTTGGATAAAGTTTGCAGGTGTTCAGGGCATGATAATTCGAAAACCTAACGGGAGTTTCGTCTTAGTATGCGGGCCAAAAAGCGCCGATAAAATTTCTGCCGGTGAATTTATTCGGGAAACTATCCCACGGCTCCTACGCGTCCCAGAATTATCGGAAGTTTCCAACTGTAAAATGTCGACGTTCGCGTCGGTCGTTCTTCTATCCCTTGCACTTTGAATGATGGAGAAAGTGGCGCGAATCTGATCGATTCGATTTCGAAAAACACTCTCTTCGCGCAATGAGAAAAAGGTAGGAGAGCGCGACCTAAATAAATTAGAAGTTGAAATCCACGAGATGGATTCGTTTTTACTGGAATCCGTGTCCGATATCGGACTTTTATTCGCTCGCTTTCGACTCGGCTTATCGATATCACTCGAGGCATCGTCAAGTTGACGAACGACGAAATGTGAAAAAAGAAGGAAAAAAGAAATAGAAGAGAAAGAAGGGAGAGAAAATTCAGTGAATCGGTTCGTTGAATTTAATGTCGCTACTAAGTGGCAGGAAATGGTACAACGATGTTAAGAGGCTTACGTTTGATCGGGAAAATGCCCAAATTGCTTTGCCTCGTCCACTTGTAACCCGTATCGATTTCGGACTTGAGAATCGAAAAGAAGGCTCGTTAATTACGCGAAATTCGTTATCCATTCGACGATCATCCAGTGCTGGTTACGTTAATTAATTTTTTTTCTTTTCTTTTGGCAATAACATGAAAGACCGAAGAGTTTATTTTAAAATAAGGAAATGTACGTTGGAATATCGCGATGACGGCGTTGATCTTGTTTTATCATATATATTGAGTTGATGTAAATAATTAAATGGCAAACTTACCGGAGAGGGGAGGATGGTACGATAAATTTCGATCGGAAATGAAAGCTCCTATGTAAGTCGGGGAATCGTTTCGTGGCTACGTATTAATCGTCGACGCGTAAATTACAGATTTAATTAAATTAAATTTGCGGCGCGTAATTGCGTGGTCGAAAATGCCGGCTCGCGGAATAAACATTCGAATACAAATACCCCGGAAGGGATTATCGTAAGAAGCATGGCGCGTTCGATATTATCTGTTGCAATTTAAAGTGTTAATTTCTCGTATTTGTACCAGTCCCAGTTTCGTTGTTAATTCGTGTAATTTGCGGATCGCGAACATTAAAAATTACAGCGATACAGTGACAAAATCCTTTACTGGGAGAAAGGTAGATTAGAGTAAAATAAATATATATCTAATAAGTATATAAAACGGTAATAATAAAATTAGTATCTTCGATATATTCCTCCTTCGATATGATGGCCCAGGTTCAACGTTCCATGAGAAATAATTTTTCATCTTAATCAGGTGTAGTCGTTTTTATTTTCTAATTTCTTTTCGTTAACTAAATAATAGTGTCCGACATAACCAACATTTATTTAAACCCTAACAATTCCCTTGATCCGTACAAATACGCGAACTCCTACTCATCCACTACACATTTTCAAAACGTGAATCGTTCCCTGTGAAACACATAATGTATCCATACTCGGGAAGTTCGTGTACTACACTGAAAAGGCTTGCTGAACCCTTCAATTTCAGAGGGAATATAACGTATAATTCCTGCGAGGAGCGTGTGCGCCATTGACTGTTGAATTTCAAAGGGCGGTTTTGGATGAACTTTCCAAAGGGTGGCTGGTTTTCAACCCTAAAAAGAGACTCGCACAGATTTGCCTACCATCCGTGGCGTAAATAATAGAAGGGTCAAATGTACTCCCTTTACTCCAGGGGTTTGAAAACGGGATTCGTTTCCGAGTTACTTTGGAAAACTTGCGAGGAAACTTGCGCGATAAACTATGTCATTAAAGATGTAGATTAGAGGCCGGTGATGGTTGCTGCTGGATCTCGTACGCCGTTCATCGAGTAGATCTCGTCTCCGGTGGTAGCAGCTGTCACGTGTTTTCCCTTTGTTCCTCCCTCCCTCTTTCTGTTTCTCCCAAGTGGCAAGAGGAACTTCGTAGTCGTTGCACCGAGTGTCGTTAGAGAGGCTGTAATAATAGCGATGAATTGTTGATAGGTATCGCGCTACTCTGTATTTATGTACAGAGGCATGCCAGCATCCCCCGAGTCACTTCACCGTTCGCGAATTCCTCTCTCATCACATCACGCGGCTGCCCGCTATGTCTATCTTGCTTGCATCGTAGCTATGGCTCACGATGCTTTTCCACCCGTAAAATATGCAAGGAACGATGCTCTCATTACGACGAATTCATCCTCGAAATTTGTATATCGACACCCGAGCGCCGCGCGCCAAAGGGTTTCCTGTAAGGGTGCATTTTTGATGGAGCTACGCGACCGTGAGAGTTGATTAAGTTACTACCGGCATAAACGAACCTGCGAATATTCCGTCGGTGACTGGCGTCACGTCCTTTGAAGATTTCATAGTCCCTTGAAAACATCTGGGTGTGGGAAAGATGATACAAATGGTAGAATAGCGAGATGATAAAAATGGTTAGAAATTGAAGTTTACATGTTTCGAGAAACCAGACAAGTAGGAGAGAGAGAGAGAGAGAGAGAGAGAGAGAGAGAGAGAATAGGATTTTTTGTTATTCTTGGGCCAGAGTCGAGAAAAATCAAAATTGTAATAAACGGGTTTGCAGTACGAATGAAAGTTAACAAGAAGAGGGAAATTAATTTTGTGAAATTCGATAATAAGAATTGATAATTTGCAAGAGTAAAAATATTGTAATTTGTAGTGCCGACCTAATTAATAGATTTTTCGGTCTGAATAATTAATAATATTAAAAAAAAGATAGTTGGACGTTAGGATACACATTTTTGTCCAAATTTTATTTTTACATATATCACAAGCAAAATAATTGATATTTTCATGGTCTGTGTGCATTCGGTGTGTGCCAAGCCTTCACATTCGTCCTTTTTGGAACATTGAAAGCCTGAGCAGCCACGGTCTCATTCAAAGTCTGTCTCTGGGTCATTTTATCTTCGAGGAATAGCTTCAAAGCCGCATTCATGTTCTCCTCTGTCCATTTTCCTCCTCCCTGCTTTAGAATTTCAGACATTTTGCCACGAGAAGAGGTAGGAAAAAGATTAAATGAACGTCTGCTAATTCAATTTCAATCGCTAACAGATTAAATTTACACATAAAAGACTTTGGTCTGCACTGGTCGACGGCTGATTGTTAGCAGTGGACGATAAAAGTATTGGAGGCTAGTGGACGATAAACACGTGCAAACGCTTTAGATTATAATGCATGTAATATACGAAGAAAATTGCAGAACTGGGGCTGTAGGAAAAGTAGTAGGAAAGTAATCATTTACTTACTCGAGGAATAAAATATTTTTAGAAAATAGCTCTTAACAGTCGAAATATCAACATATTCGTCTAACCTGTCAGAAAAACGAAAACAATGGAATAAACAACGTGGTTCCGAAATATGTTACACAGAATTGTTATATTCGCTCGTTTCCACAACTAATTTTGTTGGTCAGTACCCTATGCCAGTCAGTACACTGCACGACTTTTCCCTAATTCGAGACGTTTTGAGGGACGTAAGTATTCAGAGTTTCATGCAAGGTCATATAATGTTATGAAAATCATTTCTTCTTTCGCGGCATATTTTTTTATAAAATTATCTTTCCTCTCCATTCCATTGTCGCTACTAATGAAATTTCCTCATCTTTGTTATTTCTCGCGCTACTATTACGTCCGAAATCTACAAACACCATGGGTGTTTCCATGACAGAAGGAGATTAGGTATGACACCAGTAAACTCTCAATCATCGGAAAAGTCGATTAAACGAATGAAAAATCATGATATAATAAGCTATTGTATATAAGAACCGTCGTTTTTACTATGTTCGAATTGGAAGAAGCAATATGAAATATCGAACAGGATGCTAAATATGCAGTACATGTTTCGTATCGAAATTCCTAAGGGAGATTTGGCATCCAAGCAGACCACCCTACACATTATACGCGTAGAGAGTCGGCAAGCAAGGCAAATAGAGAGGAGTAGACGCGGTCCAGAATTCGATATCATAATCACAATAACGAAACCCCACAGGTATTCCCTTTATTCTCTGGTTTAAAGGGTAACCAGCGTGGCTCTTTCGAGTTACAAAGAGTATCAAAGTCGAGTTTAAACAACGCAATGGTTTCCTTCGGTCCATAATTGGAAACACGAGCCAGAGTCTGTCGCTAGGAACGCAACTCTGTTCATCAGCATCGAATTTCCACGGGCGTCTAAGTAGCTTAAATCGCGACGTTAATGCCTTCTCCGTTCTGTTTCCAGTTGTTGCTCGCGCTCTACCCCGTATAGAGCACGATAATCGATCGCGATATCGATGAAAGCTAGAGATAGGCTCGAGTACGTAGGCGAACGCTTATGGACAACTTTTCACGAATATGGTATGCGCATTGGACGAAACGTTCCATATTGTTACTGCAATGAGTGACGATTGTCATGGAATTATTGACAAAATTAGAATGAAATCTGAAAATGTATGTAAAGTTGCAAGGCTTTTGCTGGAAAAGTAACAAGCGTCAAAGATAATCACAGCGAGCAATTTATTTATCAATATGATATACCTGCGGCGAACCTTGCCGAATTTCATTCAAACTTGCAAATACACGTTGAACTTGATCCTATCGCTAATGTACGCATCGTCTCTTAGTTCGCAATTCACATCTTCCAAGTATTCGCGTGTCGCTACTAATGAAATTTCGTCATCTCTGTTATTTCTCGCGCTGCTATTACGCCCGAGATTACGCCCGTCGTCGAAACTATAACGTACGAACGTGCGTTCCGGCTTATGGAAAATTCAGGGAGTTTGACAGATTGAACGAAACAGAGATTAGATATTCCGTAACAACCATAGAATTCTGATACAAAGTTTCGAATAGCGCTTGCACGAATCATTCTTGATAATGATTTTTTATTTGCTTTCGGACCTGTTGCTTCGACTCGGTTCTAAAGCTACGTTTCTTTGATTTGTCAAGCCTGTCTGTGTCGCGTGTTCCATTAAGAAATTGTATGGGACCCGCGTATCGCAGTTTTTAAAATTGATACACAAATACTGTCATATAGTTCAGCGTTATCGATTTCTTGCACGTACAAAGAAAAGTAAAAACTGAGCAGAATAAATTAATTTCCAGACAAATGCTCGGAGGAAAACCGGTTTCTTTACGTTTTACTGTTAATTGAAAAAATGGGAATTAAAGCGCGAAGAGGGATTCAGGAACATTCCAGCTGGGAGAATCTCGAGCGGACGAAACTCGACCGAGTATCGTCTCTGATTTGCGCGAGTAAATCGGCTTACGTGACGTCCCGTCCTTCTCCTCCTGTGTCGTCGATGTCGTCCTCGTCTCGATGGATAATGCGAACGGTACACAACGTCGTCGTCGAGATGAGTTCCAAAGGCAGTTAATGCACCAGTAACCCTTTAAAGGTTCCAGTGCCCCTTTTCTCAGGTAGCTGTTTCTTGTGTATATCTTGGGTCAAAAGCGCCCTCTCAAAACGAAACGTTCGATGAAGCTCTTCCAATTATGGATATACAGCTCTAGAGCAGAAGAGTTCGTCTTTGACCATACCGTCCCAGTTTGTCAATTAAACGTTGCATCAACGCTACCATTCAGCTCCGCTCTGTCTATTCGGCTCTGTGTTTTTATTTTTTATTTCTTTACGCGCGGTCAATGGACGTGCAAAGAACGCCGCGTATTCTTTCAAGGCTTCCTTTAATCCCTTAATCGAATAGAGGTAGATCGTGTTGCTGTCTTTTTTAAGCTGCCTGAAAATTGGCGGAATTAATTAGATGCTCAAGGCGTTTAGATATGAAAGAAGAATCTGGGTCAACGCTGCAGCAAAGGATTAATCGCCCTGGTTTTCATTTTTTCTTTTTTTATATCTTAGCGAGTTAAAGCGTCTTCGTTTTTCACGCCACCTTGGAATATCTTAATTGCCAACCGCAATATTCCAAGACGATGACGAATTCCAAGATAAGGGGAATCTGGGTCGATCCCTCGTCCGCAGAAAGGTTATTTCGCGTAAAGTGATCTCGCGACTATTCGTGTATCTCGCACTAAAACTAGGCACGGCTTGATATTTTCGGGCTCCTTGGAATATCTTGATCGACCAGCGTAAAATCTTCCAACGTTTTGTTACCGTGCACTGAATTTAATCACCTAACGTCACCAGTAAGCACGTGGACACTTTGGTCGATTTGTGTTAACGATATGTGAACGTGGAAAATGTACGACGAAAAGCAAATACATAAAAACATAAATTTCTTATTTCAAACCTTGTCAGTGATGCGTCAAAACTGAATAGAATCTGTAGAATTGAAGACAATTTGTCGAACTTGTTGAAGTTCTAAGAATTTCTAGGAAAACTTCTCTAGGTGTTTAGTTTTTGGCACAACGATTCTCTTTACAGCGGCTTCTTTGGTCTCTATTATAGTACCGCGGAAAGATCGACGACATACAGACAATGTCAACGATAAGGCGCAAATGCCGACAAGTCGAAAGGGTAGGAAAGCTTCAATATATTTCAACACCGCAGCAGTTGATGTTTAGTTAACCACTGAAGAGTCAAGAGTCAAGAGTCGTTAATCGAGAGTGGTCATATCACATTATTGTATTAAGTTCAGGTTAAATAATCATCGTTTTCTGTTTAATCCACTGTAATAAATTCATTTATCAATACATTATCATATATAATAGAAACCATTGGAAATGCTAATTTCTAACATTTCTGAATAAAGAATTTCCATAATACATCGATCCACGGATTCACTCTCTCTCTATTCCGAGATATATAAAACCTCAATAGAACCGTTAATCAGTTTCAAATATTATCGCTAAAATGCTAAACGACCGCAACTCGATATTATCGGACGAGTAACTAATGAAACCGAGAAATATTTCTATTAGAGTAACTTCCTCCTGTCTCGCACGTCCTACGTAAATTTTTTTCTAAATAAATTTTTTACGATAACCGGAAAAATGCGAGAACGTTACCCAAGTATCTGCGGAATTCGCCACCGCGTATTACTCCATAGCATTTTTACTCCTTTCATCGTTCCACAATCGTTGCCCGGAAACGACGATTCTCTTCCTCTGTCGACTATTTCTCAGTTTCTACTTTCTTCGAGTGTGCCATCAAAATTGACCGCAATTTCGCGAAATCCTAACCGACTTTCCAAGGATAAACTTGGCGAAACGATAAACGATAAATGGTAAACTCGGCAATCAACGGATCGACGCGGATCGCTGGAAAATTATACAGGGGTCACACGACCGTAAATTCACCGTGTACTATACCATAGCAACGTGACCAAAATTGTGAGCGAATTACCACGGCAATGACGCGTTCCGCTTCCCTCCGCGTCGTGGCTACCGTTTCCCGTTTTATTAGATAACTTCTCCTATAAACGACCACCGCTCGTTTTCGGCTGGATATTTATTATAATTTTACAGCCGGGCACGCGTTTGTGGTTGGCCGAGAGTGCCACTGCAACCTGCTCGAGGATGCGACGAAGCGAACGACCAATGAGAGAGGTCGTGAGCTGAAATCCCGTGGCTTCCACTAATTTCTTCTCTTTTCATCGGAAGTCTTCCCTCTTTTATCGCCATCTTCGCTTTTTTACAGCGATCGCTTTTCGCGAATTAATCCTGAACGCGAATAAAATCGCAGTTATAGACGAGGAGTCGTAACGAAGGACTTTTGCCTTAAGATTCGTCGTAAAACTACCAACCACAAATGCATTAAAAATAAACTAGAATAAACGGAACGAGATGCGCTATTTGGACTAGATGGCCGAGCAGCTAATTGGCCCAGACGATCCGCGAGGGCCAAACCGCCTAATAGCGAGCTAATTCAAAGTTCTCTCGACGACAGTCGTCTAGTTAGCGTACAGTACACTATTCGTGGAACACGACGCCGACGTCGAACTATTTCACCGACAGGGGTGAAGAAGCACGCGTGGGATGCTGGTTGAAGAGGGCACCATGGAGTTCCGCGCAGAGGGTCGTTGAGAAAGTCGTTAGACTGCGAGAATAGTCGAGTAGAACGTAGGTTTAAATTCGGCTAGTCGGTGAAGGCGTATGATAAAAGGAAAATAAAAAAGAGAAGAAAAACAGGAAATAAACGAATCGCGAAAAATATAAAAGAGAAATCGAAAAGGATGGTCGGGGGGAGGAGCAGAAAATAAACGAAATTATTACAACGATTCGGTAAATTCTATCTTCCGAGGAAATTTATACAAATGGCTCTGGTCGTAATAGCGTTTTGCTAAACCTCGACTAGCTCGCACCTTTACTGTTTAACGACGCGTTATTTGTCCGGTTACGAGGTACTTGCGAACTTAACTTATCCAAAATGCACTAGATACACTAGGGTTAATAGTGTCCGCGCCATCGTACAGTATCGTACTTGATATATTCGCTAATGTCCGGGTTAACAGCTATTGCGATAGCCATTGTGGCTACGTAATGTTCCGAGGATACTAGGAAGAATTCCCAAGTATATTGTATCTGTCGTTCGGGCCTGGAAAAGAGATCGATGGAATGGACGCAGATTATGATAGGTTCGACGATCATATTCTATCGATAAAATTTTTAAAATGCACGTATTTTTGTTATTCGTTCAGACGATCGCATTTCAGAATATGTCGTCTATATTTAGAAAATCAAAAGAAGATCTTTTCAATTGTTCGCTATAGGATATTTATGCAAACTCATACTCAAATATTCCGCCAACATCCACAGTTTAGCGATTACCGTTTCGTGATGAAAATACATATAGGGTTAGCATATAGGGTAACCAATTACCACAATATTACAGTTTCAACGTGTTATTGGATCTCCTGAAAAAGCTAGCTGCAATGCTGGAAAACGGTTTATACTCGGAAACTTGAAGTAGTAATAAGAGTAGGGTGCCAATTAACGAGCAAATACGTACCAATAGTGCGAGCGAAACCAGCAGAATCACAAATATGTCGCCGAATCAGAATTTTTATTGTTGCGTTGCTCGTTCGAACGTTCCTCGATATCGGTCGATTAGGAGGACTAAACGACCGAAGATTCACGAGACTCGCGAGTGAAACACTGTCTAAAACAACGAACGGTGCCGGTAATTTGAGACAGCCATACGATTAGTTAAGAGCAACAACTTGTTCCTTGAAGGATCCACGAAACGTTATCGCAACAGCCTGTGTTTCTAGCCGTGCGATAGATCACGGGTAGCTCGAAAGATCTCGCAGCAAGAATCACGGCGATTTCCACGAGGCTAAGATCAACGGGACCGTAGTCGTTGGCCGCAACCTCGAGGGATACGGGAGCCATGTTGGTAGCGTAAAGTACCGCGTACACTGGTGTTGTTGATGTAAAGTTACGAGGATCGTCGCGGGAGAAGCCTTCTAGGAACAAAGAGAGGGAGAGGGAGAGAGAGAGAGAGAAAGGAGGAAGGAGAGGTTTTGCACAGATGTGCAAGCGGAATTAATACATAGAGAGGATCCAAGAGCTGTGCATAGTTGGCTGCGTGCAGATATGGTTATGGCGCGTGCGGTTCGAAATTGGTTACATGCATCAGGAGATGCAACACTACCGCAGCCTGGCATCTTCCATTCTCTTCGTATCTCTGTCCAACGCATAGCACACTGACGATAATACCGCCCCTCCTTGTCGGTATCGATTAAGCATTATCTCTTAACTATAACGTTGGAAACCCACGTCTCTCGTTAGCCTACGCTTGGTATAGTGGCCAAGTCTCTCCTTTGCTTGGAAACCTAGACATCTCCTGAGACAGTCGGCCAGATTTCGTCGTAAGAGACAGCGCAGTTGAATCTACCAAGACCGCTATCGATAAACCTATTGAATATGCTGTCTCGCCTAGTTCGCGTTGATTGGGCCTAGATGCGCTCTCCTTAATTAGAAACGTTTGGTTTTGAGAATAGTAATAAGGAGAATAATAATGGGCTTGGTGGATTTGTGTAGGTGGAACGTGTTTAACTCCCTGGAGAAAAATTTTGAGTAGTATAATATTGTAGTACAGAGTATATTACACTTAAGTTTGGAAAAATATGTAGGTTCGTTACAATTACTATAATACGATTTGTGGATCTATTTATAATGGAATTTTATGGTTCAACAGGTACTGATGCCACTAGGAAATTGTAGCAACCTGGCAATTCATAATTTCTACGTAGGATACGTAATTTTCATTCCTGATGAGTTCTTACGTAGAATGGCCGTTAAATGTATTCACACACCACTGTATTTATTATAACATTTACAGAGTAATCAATTATGTAGGCGAATTAAGACGCACGCCTTGAATCTCCTTGCGAAAGTATCTTCCCTCAGAAATACTAGCCTCGTTTCACCCAGTTCACAGCAATTACACGCGCGTATTCACTTATAACCTAGCACCGGTTGCACAGTTTCGCGAATTCACAAGGACGCGTGAAAGAAGGAAGCAAGAAGCTTACCGGGCTAACGAATCCGTGAGCCCTGCCACGCACTCGAATTTCGTTTCCACTCTGACGAACAGTTTTCCCTCTGGTCCACAGACCTTATCATCTTCATCGTCTTCGTCGTCGTCGTCGTCGTCGTCGTTGTGCTCACTGGGTCGAGTGCACGGTTAAGAGGACCTCGTTTATGTATAATAAGCTCAGGTTAGGTATCCACGTCTCTTCTAGGCTCCACTTAAGTACGACTCGTCCCTTCTCTATCTTCTCCGTCTTCGGTTATATGAAGACCCGAACGAAGAGATAGAGAGAATAGGCCGAGAGATCTCGTTGCGAAGAGACCCTTTAACGAATAGACCATAAGCACGAGCACTCGGAAGGAATAATTTTAGCTTCGGATGACGTCGATGCTTGGGGCACGTGCCATCAGACTTGTTAGCAAAATTTTCCTTCTGTCCAATGCTTTATCTTTCGATGCAGCGGGATTTGTTGCATCACTGTCAGTTTTTGTCCATTAAATATAAAATGGATAAATTATATTTAAAAACGAAGAGAAAGAGAAATATTCTATCAGTCATATTCGATATTCAATTCCCGTTTTCACAATAATAATCTGCAAAAATAGTGGTCTCCTTTTAATCAAACAATTTCTTTGACCGAATTGGAGATACTGGCGAATGACACGCGATCAAGGACAAACGACTATGAAAGAAGGTCGAAATTCGCCAGGTAGTCCGCTGGTTTCCCGAAAGAAAGGTGGATTTGAATTCCACTGGATGGGATTATTGGTAGTCCTCGAAGAAAAACGAACCATTGGCTGGATTAGAATTCCGTTCGGTGGAAGCTGCTCGAAGAGTAGAGTCGGACCATTTCGGTGGATTTGAATTCTGCTCGGGCTTCGTCGAGGTTACCGGGAAAAATCGACTTCGGATTCATTCCTGTCACCTTCTCTACGAAAATTTTACCTCCGAGTTTTTCCATCGGTGTTATCTTTTTCTCTCTCTTTTTTTTTTTGCTTGTGGACTCTGCGCCTCCTAAAGTCCTATCCCTCTTTACTCCCGCAGCTGGGAACATTTTCTGGCAATGTCAGTAGCAGCTTCATGGTATTTTCATGCATCGTAAAAGTACGTAAGCTCCTACTCCCTTTCATCCCCGCTCCCTTCTCAGATTTCATAATTCAGGCCGACTGCTGCGATCGAAGTGCGAGCTCGTTTATTTTTTATCACGTTCGATTACGCTTCGTCCTTCTTTTTCCGTTTCTATCGTCTCTTTTCATCTTTGGTTTCCCCTCATCTACACGTTGAATTATTAATTCGATCTCAGTAACGTCAACATTACTGTTTTCTTTCTTTACTTTTACAACGATAAGCGGTTAGTTGTTGTAAGTTATGAAGCAAACGTAATGAAAATGGACGATAGCGTTTCGTTATTATAAAACGCATTGTTTCGTTATTCAGATTTAATTAACATTTCCTTAACGAAATAAAAATTTACGAATGCGTCTTACGAACTGTGCTAACTGTTTCGTTTGATATAAAATGTTTGTGCAATAGAATTCTGCATCATAGATTTATCACTCGTAAGTTCACTTTTGATATTATTCAGATTATTAATCGTTATTAATAAACTCATCAGCTAGTAAATTATTGTGCAAAAGAATTCAAGTATCCTTACATGTATAGACGAGAGTTTATAAAAACAAATTCATCAAATCACGAAAAATTGAAGATGTAGGGGGAAATTCTCAGAGACGCTCGATCGTGTGTATCATTCGCCTTTTTCATTTTCGAACGATGGAAACTCTTTATCGATCCAGCAAAGCTTACGGAAGTTCTCGTTGAGCCTTCGCAAAGTCCCGGAAGCCTGGTCGACGAGACAGCTTCCTGGATTCGTTCCTCGTTGGCCCACCATGATTGGAGACATCGTGGCCGTATCCCGTAAAAGCGACAAACACGGGAAGGGTTTCGTAAGGGTTTGCGTAAGTTGAGATTTTCCCCACACATGCTTTCGAAAGCGAGTAAATCAAAATATCGGCAAGCTGCGAACAGCATGAAAAAATGACGAAGGGATCGATCTCGCTTTGGGCCCATAGACGTCTGAAAGCTTTTAGGGGTCTTCCTGTTGATGACGTCCTTCCCTCGATGAAGGTTTATCGATTCTTTCGATACTAGATACCATTCCTTTTCTTCTTTCTACTTTTTCGAAAGAAGACGAGCGTAAACAATGATAATTCTTATTACAAACACTTTAATTTCACTAAATTTATTTCTAATTAAATCATAAAGTCGTTAAAGCGAAGAAATGCATAGAACCGAGTGCGAGACTAACCGTGCTGGCCATTTTTGTCACAAGAACAGCTGTTGCGAAATTAACTATAACACGTTGTCCCTAATATGCTCTTGAAAATAATTCATGAACGAAATGACAGACGCGTCGCAGTTATGGACCGTAATACGTAATATCGCGTAAAGAAAGGGAAATAAAGCGGATGAAGGAGAAAATAAAGCAGGGACAACGGGACGACCTATCGGTACGCAGTACCGGAGGGAAATATCGTAGGATCGGCGTTATGTTGGCGGGAAATGCCGTTATGAATTTTATGCTTATCGATCCGTAGGATATTGCTAATAAAAGGTACCGGTGTTACACTCCGCCCTGCTCATTTCTGCCTTTCCATCTGGTTTCCGACTGTTGTTCGCACCCCGAGCCATCCATGCGTTCCACGTTCGACTCTTCCGTGCTTCATGGCGGCTCTTCTCCCTCTCATCGATCTACAGTGGTAACACGTTTCCATCCTGGTCCCGGGAAATCTGCACCTCGTCACCTTTACGTGGTATCAAGTCCAGAATGTTACTTTTACGTTAAGCCATTTCTACCGTACGATTAAGAAGAATATTCCCTTATTACCAAACGTTTGTTTATTATATTTTTGTTCACAAATACATGGTCATTTATACAGTTTAACGATATTATTTAAATTTGAAAATAGCGAGAATAACAGCAATACAGAATTTACAATTGACAATAACATAGAATTTTTAATAACCGAATACTTTTATGACTAACGATAGAATTGAAGTATTAGGTCATCCGAAAAGTTCCTTTCGTTTTATAAGGAAATAGATCACAACGTTTGACAAATCAGGTTTCATCTTTTGTATAAAGATGCGTTATTGTAAAAGTCGGGTCTATAAAAGAAAGACACTTTTCGGACAACCTAATAAGCTGGTAATCGTAACATCCAAACAGTACTTTAAAAGTTATACACATAGTCCATCTTATATATAGACGATATCATTCCAATTTATCCTACTTGAGGATAGAAAGAACTTTCCAATCATAAAAAGCCGTACTTTTATACCAACTTTGCTAATGTCTAGTGTACGAAGCATCTTTTAAAATATAAAAGTAGCATTCGGTTTCCGGTACTCGAAACGAAGTGCGAGTCTCGTCTGGAAGAAAATCGTGTCGCGTCGAATTAAACTCAGCAACCGTGTTGCCCCTTAAGAAACTCGCCAGCGACGCCAGCTCGAGATTCGTTTCTTAACTAAGTCAACAACACGGGGAATGGCACTCGAGGCAAGGAAACGGAACGGTTAGACAAGAACATCGACCGCGAACAGGCGCGAAGAGTCGACCCCCTCGAAGAAGATGCTCTTTCTAGTCGCGAGCACGAATATACACGTCCTGTTCCTACCCTCTGTACACCTGCCTCCCTTTTTCTCTTCGTTTTTTTTCTTTCTTTCTTTTTTTACTCCGCCTTATTCCGCCCGAGACGTAATGGAACTTCCAACTAGAACAGCCGAGTTCGACCTGTCGCCGAGAGAAAACGCGAGATTTCGTCGTCTCCAACATGGAAGGAGGACGAGGAATCGAAAAAGAGACGCTCGTACGCGCTCAAATAGCTAGAAACTGGGTTTCCAATCTGTGGGTGGCGACCTTCAAAGAGGTCGTGCAATTTATTGAAAGACTTTTTCAAATATTAGCGATACGTTAAATTTAAATTATAGTCTTTGGTCATGGAATTTAAATTACTCAAAACTTGCACTATTTTCACGTTTTTGTAAGTGAGATTGAGAGCTATGAGCGAATTCAAGCACCAACATTTATTAACTTTGCAGCGCAGAAGTTGTTAAATGAATTGTGCAACGCAAATATAAGTTTGTTGTGGATTATCCGATTGCTGTAATAGCGGGTGGGAACTTAAGAAAGGTTGAGAAACGCTGAAGCGAGGAAGAGAATGGTCTGCTCGTCTTTTTCTAAGATTCGCGTTGGACTGTTTTATTTTATAATCTCACCGGGGAGCAACGCGTTTGTGCAGAGAAAGTGTATCTAAAACGAGATTCAACCGGGAAAGGAATCGATTCGATTCTCTTGACCGAACCTTTAATTCCTTCTACAACTGAATTCTCTTGAAAATCCCTGCTCCAATTATCGCCAAGGAGGTTCTCGTACCAATCGTTCCAGTCATCCTCGATTTCTTCTTTTCGTATAGAACACTCGTTACAATAATCAGAACCGATCTGTTTCGAGAATCGAAATCAATCGAAAATCAAATGTGGGGGAAAATGTTATACTCCGCTTCTTTTCCAAGTATAACGTACTCGCTCGATTCTCTTGAAATTTTTGTTTCTTCGTTCGCTCTGATTCACCCTCCATCTTTCCAGAATCGCAGCCCACTTCTGAAAGACACGACGAAGGCACTCGACGAAGATCGCGACGATCGTTTAATTCCATACTCATATCCCTTGTTTACTTTCGAATTCCCCTCGGTTTGTATCCAGCGGATCCATTGCATCGTCCCAAAAGCGTTCGGCAAGAAGCCATTCGGTGCCAAAGTCCTCTATCTTCCTTCAACCCTCGCTACATATAGACGAAAAGGGAACAAAAGAGCGGAGCAAACATCAGACGAATAGAAGAAGTCCCCTCGCGGTGTCTCGATGCTTGGACAGCTTTCCTCTTCCGGGCAGCGCGAGGGTGCGTTCTTTCAATTGCATCCCTTCTCGCTAAGCATACGACTTGCGCACGATTCTGCATCCTTTGCACCCTTCGTATTCGCCCCGCTGATATCTTCGGCTTAATCAAGCGTAGGTTCTCTCTTCAAACTTGCCATATCTGTTTTACCCGCTGTGCTCCTTCCTCTTTCCTGCTCTTCCCTCGTTTCCTGCTTCGGACTGTTCCTTCCGCGATCGCATACCTCGACTACAACTTAAGAATCGCGCTAATCCTGTTTGCTGTTCTAACAGGAAATTCCAGGGATAGCGTTAATTCCAGAGACGGTAGTTAAAGAAACACGCAGTTAGATTGATAATTAAAATCGTGGAAACAAGATAAGAGCTGGGTAGGTTGTGCGATTAACCCGTTAACTGGTTTATCTTTCAACTGAAAATTTGTATAGATACGGAGATGAATAAAAGTTGATAAGGCACATCGGTTTCGGTTCGATAAGTCTCGGCTTTGATAACGTCGGTCTTAAAAGAAAATGTCGAATTTAAAGCGAGCAGCTTCGGAATCTGCGTCGATTTTAACTTAAACTTTGTTACCTGATTTCCACGTTTCTACGCTACTGCCAAATTCCGTGTCCTCGGGGCTGTTTTGCCGAGGTGAAAAAATATACATCGTTCGGAACTCCGGAAAGCTCCCTAAGGGAGAGAAGGTTCGATCGTTTGCATTCGAAGGGAGGCCAATTTTCCCTTGCGTCCTGGTGGAACGTGCTTGAGAAGGTCGACAAGGTACGCGTACGAGGATTCGTTTGTCGCAGTTCCGCCTAACAAGCTCATGAAGGGGGTGGAGTAAGGAAAAAAAGGTCGAAGAAGGCAGGAGAACGCGTACGAAGAGTCGAAAATAGTGGGTTATTTTTTGGCAAATCTAATTTGGCGGAGACAGAAGCGGCTCTGGCTGGAGGCTGGCCACCGGGCATATTTCACGTACAGTCCAGAAAAGCTACGAAAACAACAAGAGCGAACAGTGGAATATGAGGATGGTAACGGAAAGATGAAATACCGCGTAACTACGCTATCGTTTGAAAGCTTTCGAACGCTTGTTTATTTCTGACGAGACGTAACTTGATTGTGGCATCGCTAATAAACAATTGTAGGGTTATTTGACCTGAAAAATTGCTCGCAATCGAATTTCGCTAAAGACGCTGGTTTGCGTTTGGGGTTGAAAAGAATGAAAGGAAGGGGGAAGAGAGGAGGGAGGGTGGTGGTGCGAAATAGGACGAAATCAGAATCCAGTGGGGTTCTTCAAATGCGTAATTGAAAATTTCGTTATGGAACGGGCCGACTCTATTTATACAGCGTTGCGGGATTATTTTCGCGGAATTCTCGCGGCGCCTGCGTCCCCGGGACACCTTACGTAACCACGAAAATTGCATTACTCAAAACGCATTTGCATTTCAACAGGAATTACCCGGCCGTGTCTGCTCGGAACAACGGCCAGGCCACCGCTGTATATTCTTTTTTCTCTTCTCGCCGTTGTTAATAAACGTAGACAGACGGAAGAAAAGATGAAGAGGGTTGGGTACTGGTATCAATTTTCTGGAATAGGAGATTACAAATCTTTAAGAATCTCGAATAATATTCGAGTTGAGCGCTGTAGAACATTTCAGAATTTCACGCGTTGATCGACGATCGAAAGATTTTCCGTTTGACCCGAGATAGTTTGCGTTAGCTTGACGTAACTTAGGCTTAACTTTCGTTAAACCAGCCGTCTCACGTATTAGGTAGCAGGTACGTAAGACTGACGAATTAACAGCTCCTTTTAAAACGGTAAGTTTTGCCTCGCAGTCGTTAATTTACCGTTAATTTGTCCAGTTTTTGGTGAAATACAATTATGACATTACTACTGATCGATGAGAATGTACTTCTGCGCTCTTGGTTACTCGACGACAATTTATCATGCGACGAAGATTGCGCGAAAAGGAGCAGCTGTTTTTCCTGGCAGTGCGGTGTGTCGTAATATATTCGCGCAGCGTGCAAACGAGCGGGGGAAGGATGGCACACGGTTTGCGGCGTTTTTAAAAATTCCGCGTCGTCGGCAAAAATATCCGCGTGGCATGGAACGTAAGTCGACGGTGTGTTGGCGCGGACGGAAAAGTAAAAAAACGAAAAACCGAAACGTTGTCTCGCGTCCGGTACTATCGTAACGGGGTGCGTCGTACGAGAAAAACGGATTAAAAACGGACCGCGGTTTGCTTGCCTGGCAATCCATTTCGAGAGCCGGATGCCTCCGCTCCGATCTTCTTTTTTTTCACCGCATTACGCTGATTCCGTTAAAAACTTTCTCGACGGCCAGGTCATTTGAAATGCAGATACGGTGTAACGTATGACGTTCGTCCTGCAATTTCATCTGTTATGCTATTTAGATTTCATAGAAGGGAATTTCAGCGTGGTAGAAAGAGTCAGAATGGCGAGCATTTCTTCCTCTCTTAATGTGTTTCGAGCGCGAAACCACGATCGGCCGACATTTGTCTGTTTGTAAAGATTATTATCGTATTTCTGGATAAATCCGAAATAATTTTATGTATATGAAATTTGATCTCGTCGCTATCGTCTCGTATTTCTTTCTTTCCGTAACGAATTTGAAATATCTGAAGCAGATGGTGCGTGACACAGCATCCGTAACATTTTTCGAGTTTTCGAGCAACGATGTTCGACAGGCGTGTATCGAAACAATACGATTCTAAACGGAAGTTGGAAACCGGCCACCTCTCGAATCGTGATATTTACCCTACGGGAAAATATATTTTTCATCTCTGTTCTCATCTGTGTTTTTTTCTTCCCCTTTTTGGGGTCTTTTTAGCTCGTTGCCCGCGCATTTTTATTTTGTACCGACACATTTCTCGGAAGCCGATGAAAATTTAACGACTGATCGCGATCGATCGATCGAGCGCCGTGTCGCAAAAGTTAACGCACTTCCATCCGAGCCAGTTCGCCTTAAAGCTTGTCATCCGCTAGTCCAGTTTTACTGCAATCCCGGAAACATTTCGTTCGGTATTTCCCCTCGGACGAGCTTTCCCGTTAGCTATGGCGCGAAATTAAAAACGAGAATCGACGATTCTAGAAGGGACTTTGGAAGAAACGAAAACGAGAAGGTTTTAAGTATTCCTCGATGAAAATTCAAGAAAATATTTTCGACCGTTACGAGTAAACGTTTTGAACGGAAGTTGGATGAAACGTGCCGCGTGTTTGCGAACAAATCGGAAGGAAAATACCGGGGCAAACTTGTTCCCCGAGTTTACCCTTAACCAACCCTTTCCCCAAACGCAAACTATCGTCCCAGGATCGCCCACTCTTTCCCATAACCCTAAGCGCGTTCTCTCGTGCAAGATCGTACACAAACGCGATAAAACAAAGCGATATGTTTCGAACGATATGTATCGAACCAACCAGCGATCGTGATACGAGTATTATCGCGCAGCGGACGTTGATGTTCCTTCTTGAATTTAATGCCGATTAGAATTCTATACTGTTAAATCCGATAAGCAACGATCGTAAAAGCATAAACTAATTCGAACTTGACGATCTTACAAACTGGGTATCCCATAGACGTAATACCATTTTACGAGGAGATGGCTTCCTTTTTCCCGATCGGCGACAAAACTACCGGCAGAAGAAGTGTCGGAGGTCAGCGAGGGCCGAGAAAAGGGAGAATAAATTTGAATGCGGTGTTCTGGCTGGCAGAAGCAGCCAAGGTGGCAGCGTAATCGAATGATATTCAAATTTAAATGGCCAGCGCAATAAAGTGTTTAAGAATTTAAAACTTTATTTGACTTTCAAAGTGACTTCTTCCCGCCCCTACGTTGCCACCCCCTCAGCCAAGACCTCCCCCCCCTCCCCCTCGCCCTTCTT